>NC_084662.1:1842500-2150000 GCF_019802595.1 Syngnathoides biaculeatus | reverse complement strand
TGGGGTCCGGGTTCATTCCTCTCACATCCCAAAAACATGCAACATTAAATGGACACTGTAAATTCTCCCTAGGTGTGATTGCAAGTGCGGCTCTTTGTCTCTATGCAATTGGTGAGCAACCAGTCCAGATATATATAGATATCCAACCAGATGTCATACCCTCATAAAAATCCAAATCAATTTCAATTGATTCCGACTCACTAGTTCACAAATTTCGTCTTGTAACAAGTCAGAAAAATATTCACAATGGTAGTTTCCTATGTCCATCCTACAGCTTCCCATGGATCAGGGGGGTGGAGAAGGTAAAGCTATGTACATTGACACAGAGGGAACCTTCAGACCAGAAAGACTACTGGCAGTAGCTGAAAGGTGAGTCATGAGATATTTCACTCACTGGCAACCTTTTCACTGAAGCTCATTTCACAATGCTTTTCTGTCAAATAGGCGCATCAGCACCTGCATTGCATCACATAACCAATTCATAGGCCCGCATGGCACTTGATGCGCACACGGCATAAATTCTTGCTGCGTAGAGAATGCCGCGGGGATTATCTCGCATGAGTGGTCCATTTTAGTCACATGCAGTGATGACGTTTTCACACGTTCCCCTTGGTTCAACATACCACCTATGCCACTGCCTTCCTGATCAACTTTGTGCTGTAGTTAAACGTATAATCTGGCCATTCCATCAGACACTGTTCCACAGTCACCATTGTTGTTGCTTCATTCGTTGTTACAGAAAGGAAAGTATAATGACTACCGGAAATGGCCATAAAATGCAGAGGAATCTCCACCATTTGGTGTCCTCGGCAATACCAGCCACAGAGACACCCTCTACTTGGAGGAAGTCTGCAGTATATTTTCAAAAGTGAGCGTGTGGGGTTGCATTCGAATATAAAAGCAAACTGTGCTCGAGATAGCTGTAGTGACGCCAGTGTGGTCACTGCCCGAAGACATATAAAGAAGCCTTAACAACGAAGCTATTATTGGCACGATCGTTTATTCGTTTCTGTACGTATTTCATGACAGAACTTACAGAAGCGGGACATTGCTGGTTGCACCTTCACACAGCTGTAATAAATTGGTGCATTCAGATAATTAAATGTGATTTTAACGCAAAGGGATCACAGTCTTTGGTATTCCATGCAACAATTTGGTCACTGGTGTCAATGACGTCATTGATCGTATAAGCATATTATGACCTTAAAACCGACCACCAGTCTGCATAAAATGCTCATCATCAGCCAATATCACGTTGACAAATCGTCGATAAAGTACTTCTCATGCCAAAGCTAAGGTTGCTTATAGGTTAAACTAAACTTGAGTCAAACTGTGACATAAACTCAAACTGTGGGTCAACTCAAATGTAAATACTTGCTAACATTGATCATTTGTTTTTCACAATCAAACAACTTATCATTTGATCAGACTTGATCGTGTGCTACTTCATTCACAATAGACTGCGTCCGTGGTAAATACATGCGCTTGGTTGGGCATCATATGAATTTGAGGGATTCCTTTTGATTCTGCTTCCAAACGATTCTAAATTCAGATTTTTAGTGGACGTATTGAAATAATTTCCATGTTTTAAATAAATGGTCTCAAAATTGTAAACATCCATTTTCTTTGCTGTCTCCAGCATAGACTAAAATGAACATTAGACGAGGATTGCAGGATTTTTATAACAAGTGTCAAAATCAAACCTATGAGCTGAAGGCAATGTGTTTGGAACTAACCCAGTTGATTCAAAATTCATTAATTACCGTTTCAGCGAAAAGTTAAATATACCTTTACGTTTTTTTTTTCAGGCTGTTTTTTTTCCACATCAAATGTTTATAGGTGCTGTTTTAACATGACTTCCTCTTTTAAGCTTTTATCCTTTAATTATGAAGGGTACCCAACTGAACTAAGCATTTTGCGTTCAGGTTGGGCAGGGACTGGCATTTGTTCCCCCTTGCAGAAGAAGCATCAATATTTGCTAAATATCTAGCATTTCAAGGGTGCCCATCAGTGTTGGTTTTCTTTTTTTGATTGCTGCTTTTGTAGACAAAGTACGGCTCCATAAATCCATAAATGACAGATAAGAGTCTGGGGACTCCATTATTCTGCTGGGAGACTTCAATGCCCACGTGGATAATGACAGTGAGACCTGGAAGGGCTTGATTGGGAAGCACACGCTTCCTCCCCGTGAGAACCCAAATGGTGTTTTGTTACTGGACTTCTGTACTCATCACGGATTGTCCATTAAGAACACCATTTTCACGCATATGGGTGTCCATTGTCCATATGTTCAGTTGGCACCAGGACACACTAGGTTGGAGTTCGATGATCGATTTTGTGGTTGTGTGATTGGGCTTGTGGCCACTTGTCTTGGACAAATGAGTGAAGAAAAAAGTCAACTAATTACCACCTGGTACTGAGTTGGGTCCAATGGTGGGGGAGGATGTCAGTCCGACACGGCAGGCCCATACGTATTGAGAGGGTCTGCTGGGAACGGTGGCAGATTTCACTGTCAGAATTTCAAATCCCACCTCTGAAAGGAGTTTGCTCATGTTTTGAGGGAGGCGAGGGGCATTGAGTCCACGTGGACAATGTTTCGCGCCTCCATTGAAGAGGCGACTGACTGGACCTGTTGCTGTAAGGTGGTCGGTGCCTGTTGTGGCGGCAACCCCCAAACATGTTGGTGGACACCAACAGTGAGGGATGCAGTCAAATTGAAGAAGGAGTCCTATTGGCCGATGGGACTCCTGACGCAGCTGATAGGTATCGACTTGCCAAACAGAATGCAGCTTCGGTGGTCGCTGAGGCAAAAACCCGGGCATGGGAGGAGGTCGGTGAGGCCATGGAGAACGACTTCAAGACTGCTTCAAGGAAATTCTGATCCACCGTCTGGCGTCTTAGGAGGGGGAAGCAGTGCTCCATATACACTATGTATAGTTAGGATGGCGTACTGCTGACCTCAAGTCCGGAGATTTTGAGTCTGTGGGGAGAATACTTCGAAGACCTCCTCAATTCCACCGACACACCTTCCCATGAGGAAGCAGTACATGGTTCTCTGAGGTGGGCTCTTCTGTCTCTAAGGTTGAGGTTGCAGAGGTGGTGAAAAGCTCCTTGGTGGCAGGGCCCCGGTGGTGAATGAGATTCGCCCGAAGTTCCTAAAGGCTCTGGATGTTGTGGGGCTATCCTGGTTGACATGCCTCTGCAACATCGTGTCGACATCTGGGACAGTGCCTCTGGATTGGCAGACTGGGGTGGTGGTCCCCCTTTTTAAGAAGGGACACTGCAGGGTGTGTTCAAACTACAAGGGATCACACTCCTCAGCCTCCCTGATAAGGTCTATTTAGTGGTGCTGTAGAGGAGGGTCCATCGGGAAGTCAAATCACAGATTCAGTAGTAGCAGTGTGGTTTTCTTCCTGGCTGTGGAACAGTGGACGAGGTCTAAATCCTCGGCAGGATCCTCGAGGGTGCTTGGAGTTCGACAACCAGTCTACATGTGTTTAGTGGACTTGGAGAAGGCCTTCAACCGTGCCCCTTGGGAGTCCTGTGGGAGGGGTTCTTCGGGAGTATGGGGTACCAAACCCCCTAATTTAGGCTGTTCAGTTCTCCTACGACTGTTGTCAGAGTTTGGTCAGCATTGCTGGCAACAAGTCTACAGTGATAGTTGGACTCCGCCAAGGCTGTAATCAATATTGTTTATCATTTTTATGGACAGAATTGCTAGGCGCAGCCGAGGTGTCGAGGGTGTCCAGTTTGGCGGCCTCAGCATTGCATCTCTGCTCTTTGCAGATGATGTAGTTTTGTTGGCTTCATCAAGCCATGTTCTCCAACGCTTACTGGAGCGGTTCGTAGCCGACTGTGAAGTGGCTGGGGTGCGACTCAGCACCTCCAAATCTGAGACAATGGTGCTCAGTGGGAAAAGGGTGGCATGCCTTCTCCAGGTCAGGGATGAGATCCTCCCCCAAGTGGAGGAGTTAAAGTATCTTGGTGTATCGTTCAGGAGTGAGGGAAGAATGGAGCGGGAGATCGACAGGTGGATCGCTGCAGCGTCTGCAGTGATACAGACTTTATATCGGTCCATTGTGGTTAAGAGGGAGCTAAGTCGAAAGGCAAAACATTAAATTCACCAGTCGATCTATGTTCCTACCCTCACCTATGGTCACAAGTTGTGAGTCATTATTAAAAGAACAAGATCCTGGTTACAGGTGGCCGAAATGAGTTTCCTCCGCAGCGTGTCCGGGCTCACCCTCAGAGATTGGGTGAGAACCTCGGTCATCCGGGAGGGGCTGAGTGTTGAGCCACTGCTCCTCCGCATTGAGAGGAGCCAGATGAGGTGGTTGGGACATCTGATCCGAATGTCTCCTGGATGCCTCCCAGGTGAGGGGTTCCGGGCATGTCCTACCAGAAAGAGACCCCAAGGACAACCCAGGACATGCTGGAGAGACTATGTCTCTTGGCTGGCCTGGGAACACCTCGGGATTCCTCTGGAAGAGCTGGATGAAGTGGATGGGGAAACAAAAGGCTCTGTGGATTGTATTTTTTTCACTAAAATAATCAATAATACTCATTGCATTTGTCAGCTGTTACGAGTTCTGGATCGATCAGATTCGGGGCGTTGTGAGCTTGTCAACCGCAGCAAACAGAGCACGAGTATTGTTTAGGCTCTGACTGATTATTTCGGAAAAGTCTTGCTGTCTCGCTCTAACGAACTCATGGTTAAAATGACAAAGACACTGTCTCTACAGGTCATAGTCAATTTGGACATTAGTTTTTCTACACTTGCGTTCTGTTTTCCTACATTCTGATTTAAATCTCTTGACCATCATTGTGCTCCTCCACTGTGTTCTCAGTCGACTCAGGATGGTCATACATTTAACAGGAGCGACAGCATTCATGGCATTTGTTATTTTTGGGGGGAAATTGTCCAAAAGTTCATCAACTGTCTCAAGATTCAGAGTCTGTGGCACAGCCATATTCTACATAAACGTTGTGGCAGTACTGTCATTTATGTACCTTTTCGTAATAGAGATGGTGGTTGTCTGAACTTTTGAAAGAATCTTTAATTCAAAAAGTTAAAAAAAATGGTCAGAAATAGCCATATCCTTAATGTCAATCGAATTTGAGAATTTGTGAATTTAGGTCTAAGATGTGGCCTTGAGTCTGAGTTGAACTCTTAATATGTTGAAAGAGGTCAAATATGTCTAGTATTGCAGAAAGTTCTTACGTTATTGTCAACATGAATAATAAAGTCGCCTGTTATGACAAAATAGTTGTACTCAGTACAAATAACTGACAGCAGTTCTGAAAAATCCTCCATAAATGTTCCATTGTATATTGGAGGTCTATAAATTATGAATATGACAACCTTTGTGTCACCTTTAACTAAAAAACATTGAAATAATGATTTAAAAATAACAGCAATACCACCACTTTTTCCCTGTTCGATACTTGTTCATAAAATTAAAATTTGCTGGTGTTGCCTCAGTTAAAATGGGATTACAGCTACTTTCTGTTAACCATGTTTCATTTAAAAACAAAAAGTCCAGATCATAGGTTGTAATTATGTCATTAATCAACATAGATTTTTTTACCCAGTGACCTGATATTAAAAAGAGCTCGTCAGAGAGAGCTGGAGACAAAGGTTCGATACATTTCATCCTCACTAAGTTGTAAGCTCTACTTTTTTCGTGCCATATATATGACCAACTTTCTGTCCCTTGTAATTCGAGGGATGAAAAATGCCTGATCTCCATAGGGGTCTGAGTTATTATGGAAAAGACCTGGTAAATACCAGTCAGATTTACAGATATTCTTCACGGTGACAATGGTCTTCAACCTATCCATCAGACCCAACATTGCATTCAGGCTCGGAGAGGGGGACCCAACATCTACTGCAGATTGTTCAGATGTTCGCAGTCAAAGAGGGGAAATTATGAGGTGTGGATGGCTCCAAATTCGGCAGGAAGATGTGTGGGAGATTAAAAGTGCTAGCACATTCCATTTGTCATTTGCTCATTTGATTCTTTGGATGACGGAAATGAATCTGTGTGCACCTTCTCTCTTGTTCCTCCGATTGTTTGGGAACACCTGGATCCTTTTGACCTTCATTTTTGTAAACATTTTCTTTACAGAGCAGTGAAAAACACATAGTGGAAAATGGTGGCAGCCAATAACTTAACCCCTTGTCTATTTAGACAGAAACCGTCTGCTTTGTAAAGATTTTTACACTCCCAAAAAGGGCAGAAATTGTCCATGAACGTCACAGATAGTGCAGTACACACCTTACTTAACCACCTACTCAATTGACGGAGCCTCGAGCAACGTTTATCTCCAGATCATACAAGTGGGAGCGGTCCGCTTATAAAAACCTCAGCATCCATCCCATGCACTTTTGATAGATCCATGAAATTTTGCTTCAGTACCTCTGATTGCTGGATGTTTTCAAACATCCAGGGGCCCCTCTGTGCACAATGACAGATTTCACAGTTTGGTGCTGATCAGTGATCTCCAGGATTTTTAGAGACCTCAAAGACACGGCGTCATTAGTAAAACAGTTCTTTGGCGTTATTCTCACAAAAAAAAAGCAAAAGCGTTTCACATCCTTGATGGCTTCATCACCAACTTTTATTGTTTGGAGTCCCAATTTTTTCTTGGATGATTTCATTTCATATCTTTAAGTGGTGGTGGAGGATGAGGATTCCTGGCCTTGTAAGAGTGCCTCAAATCTATTTGTAAGTCTGACATCAATATTTTGGACTGACTCGCATTCCTTTTTTCTTTGTCTTCACTGGTACGACTGTCTGTGGCCAGTCACTTGGTGTTGAGGCGGCCTGCAACGCTGTTAAGCTAGGTGGCTGTTAGCACACTTCTGCTCACCATTTTGAGACATCTGGAGAGTGGTTTCATTCCTCGACTGTCCATTTACATCTACATAGACTCCAAGACGACAGATTTTCGATTCCAGAATTGACACCCTCTGCAGTAGTCCATGATAGTCCTCAGTAGAAAAGGGAAGCATCTTGACAGCTGGTCTTGTTGCTAATACCAGGCTTATCCTAATTAGCAAGCCACACTCACGTAATGATGAAACAACTGATTTTCCACAAAACAGTAAATAAAAATACAGTCCCACAGATTTCAAAGTATCAAAGAGTTGGTGCTTCTAAAAAAAAATTTACAAGAAAAATGACCTTATCAGCAAGAAAAAAAGTCAACAGAGGCAAAGCAAGCAGAGCAAGAGCAAAGAAAAAAAATGTCTGGACTGTATGAGAAACAAGAGAGATTTTGGGCATC
This sequence comes from Syngnathoides biaculeatus, assembly GCF_019802595.1. NCBI lineage: Eukaryota > Metazoa > Chordata > Actinopteri > Syngnathiformes > Syngnathidae > Syngnathoides > Syngnathoides biaculeatus. The sequence goes on along the minus strand of NC_084662.1, from coordinate 2,142,710 downwards.
TTGCCCCCTACTTTCATCTTGCAGATTTTATGGTTATTTTAGAATGCCCGCACCTGTCATCAAGTTACTGTGCCATGTGGTCTTTAAATTATAGTCTCTGTTGAGGCCAGAGGAGCCCTATGGAGGCACAAGCTAATGCAACTTGTAGGCCGGATGAATGCACAGGGTTGCATCAGGAAGGGCTTCTGGCATCAAATTTTGCCAAAGAAATCTGAGTGTTCATCTGAAGAATCCCATATTGCATTGGTCGTGGCCCATGTTGGCAACGTCTACCCCCAGCACCGTTCATTTGCAGGGACTCAGTGGAAATTCAGCTACTGTTGGTCGAAGACAAGGAAGAGGTGGAAAGCACATTCTTTGGCAGAAGAATAAGAAATATGCAAAGAACAACGAACTGAGTATAGGGATTTTGAATGTTGGGGCTATGACAGGAAAAGCTCAGGAGTTTGTTGAAATTATGATAAAGTTGATAAAATATGATATATTATGCATCCAAGAGAGCAGGTGTAAAGGTAGTAAGGATAAAAGTTTCAGAGCAGGGTTCAAATTATTTTATCCTGGAGTAGGTGGGAAGAGAAATGGAGTAGGGCTGGCTGAGAATGTCTTGGCGGTGAAAAGAATATCAGCTGAAAGCTGAAACTTGAAATTGGGGGGGGGGGGGGGGGGTTATGTACAATGTGATTTGCGGCTTTCTCCCACAGGTAGGATTTGACCCAGAGTTGAAAAAGAAATTCCTGCAAGGAACTAAATGAAGTAGTTCTAAGAATCCCAGACACATTGAGAGTTGTGATTTGTGTGGATTGTAATGAACTTGTTGTTGAAGGAAATGGGTGATGAAGAAGTGATGGTTAAGTATAGGTATCCAGGAAAGGAACTTTGAGGGACAGATGGTGGTGGACTTCGCAAAAAGGATAGAAATGGCAGTAGTGAACACTTTTTCAGAAGAGGCAGAGACATAGAGTAACCTACAAGAGTGAAGGTAGAATTATACAAGTGGATTACATTATGTGCAGACTGTGTAATCTGAAGGTGGTCACTGACTGTAAGGTCGTTCTCGAGGAGAGTGTAGCTCGACAGCATAGGATGCTGGTGTGTAGGATGAGTTGTGGTTTGGAGGAAGATTAAGACGACATAGGTAGACTAGAGAACCATGTGGTGGAAGCTGAGAAAGGAAGAATGTTGTGCGGCCTTTCGAAAAGCGGCGAGACAGGCGCTCCATGGACAGGAGGAGCTCCAGGAAGACTGGGCTACCACAGCCAAGGTGATCATAGAGAAAGCCAGGAGAGTACTTGGTGGATCTTCTGGTAGGAAAGGGGAGAAGGAGACTTGGTGGTGAAACAGCAAACAGACTGAGGAGAGGCGAAAGGAATACATTGAGATGCAGCATAGGGAAAAGGAAGTGAGGTTGAGAGGGAGGAGTGAGACTCCAGGGAGGAGAGATTGTGAGGGTGGACGACTTCAAATACTTGGGGTGAACAATCAAGAGCAATGGCGATTGTGGTAAGGAAGTGAAGAAAGGAGGCCAAGCAGGTTGGAACAGCTGGCAGAACATCTCTGGTGTGTTATGTGACAGAAGAGTTCTTGCTAGGATGAAGGGCAAAGTATATACAACAGTGGTGAGGCCAGCCATGATAGTTGGATGAGAGTCAGTGGCACTTAAGAGACAACAGGAGGCAAAGATGGTGGTGGCAGAAATTAAAATGCTGAGGTTCTCTCTGGTCGTGACCAAGTTAAATTGAATTAGAAATTCGCTCATCAGAGTGAGAGAGAGGGAACTAATGGTTTGGTCAAGTCAAAATCAGAGAAATGCGGATATTGGTAGAAGGGTAACAAGAATGGAAATGAGCTCATCAAATGGACAGGCAAAATTACATGTTTTGGAGACAAAGTTTGAGAGATCAGACACCGGTGTCCAGAGGCGAAAGAGTGAGTACATTGGTAAAAGAGTGTTAAGGATGGACCGAGAGGTAGACCAAAGACAAGGTTGATAGATGTGAGGGAAGACATGAGGTAATTTGGTGTTAGAGAGGAAGATGCAGGAGAGAGGCTTACATGGAAAAAAATTACTGGTCAGTAGAGGCCAGAGTGTTTGACATTAAGCGCTGCAAGATAATTAAACATTGGAAAGAGGCAACCTTAATATTAATATTTCACATTAAGATTCCACAATTTCTATCTTCCATAATGTAGCTACATCATTAAAACACAGTTTCCCAATAAGCATAAACCATTAACATTGCATGGATCCATGTGTGCATTAATGTGTTCATGCTTCCATAATTTAGCACAGCATTAATGTCAAGGGCACAGAACGACCCATGTTAAACCCCAGAATGCTCTTGGCATTAGCTTACACAATGACTTAACATGCACCACTGAACTATAGGGTTCCCTTGGTACTTCGCGCTTCACTTTGCGGCTTCAGTCTTTCGCGTTGTTTTCCACCCATCACAAAAAAAATCATAAAAAAAATACATTTGGAAAAATACAGCCATATTGCGGGAAGACTCATTGGTACAAGGCATGTGACTGGTTTCCGCTGTGACATCGACCAATGAGAGCATGTGTGGATTTATCTCGTGAGCTTATTGGCTGCGCATCATTGAAGCCTCACCAACAACTTCCCTTCCACCCTTTCCTTTGTCTTTCCTTTACCCCATTTTCTATGCTGTTGACTGTCTCACAATGCTGCCAAAGGACTGTGCTGATGTGAAGCTTCCTCTGAAGTGCCCGAGAGGAAGAGAAAGATGACTATCAGCGAAAAAGTAAAACTTTTGGATATGATCAAAGATGCCAGAAGTTACGCTTTTGTTGCGCGCTATTATGGTGGGAATGAATCCACGGTGTGCTACATAAAGAAGGATGTGGCAAACATCCGTAAAACCACTTCAATAACTTTTAATATGGAAGCAAAATGTGTGGTGACTCCGTGAAATAAGAGGATTGTTCAACTGGAAGCTTTGTTAGCGGATTGCAGGAAACAGCAGTGAGTTTGAACACCAACATGGTCAGGACAAAAGCTAAAGCCCTTCATGATCAAATCCTGCCCGGCGACGATGATGAAGTGGCTGAAGAAGGTGCTGACGAACCTCAAGCCAGCACTACTGCTGCAAAGAGTGATTCAGCACCTCAATTACGAGGCTGTACAGCAAGAAAAAGGTTGGTTTGAAAAATTTCAAACGTTATGCCCTCAGAAATTTGCCTCTGTATGGTGAGGCTTCCTCCACCGCCAAGGATCTTGCTTGTTGTCAGGTTTACCAATTAGACATTCATTAAACTGGACAAAAAGGAAGCAAAGACACCAGTTTAAGTCTCGCGAGGAGAGAGGAGAGGAACTGTCTCGTACAATTCACCACTGCACTCTGATTATCCTCTCCTCACCACCTCTATTGATTTAGTTTTTCGACTCCCCTTATTGACATGGATGTTACAAGAAAGATGGCAAGCGAAACAGTTGGAAACAAACTCTACATGTTTGTTCATGTACGTGTTCATGTGTGGAAGATTGCTGAGTATATGTGTGGTCATCATTTCTTTAACAAGCAGCAGTTGTAACAATTCTGATGATTAGATGTTTTTGTTCTTCCTATCTCCTGCTAGGCGGCTGCCATGTTATCTAGAGCAGAGCAAAGCATTTCATTGGAAGCAGATGTATGATAATTATAATCACAATTATTCTTCCATTTCTTACCACGTATTCTAGAGGAGAGCAAAGCATTCTTCATTGCAGGCAGGAACAGTAACTGAATTGGAGCAGAGCAAAACATTTCTTCACTGGAGGCAGGAACAGTTACTGAATTGGAGCAGAGCAAATCATTTCTTCTTTGCAGGCAGGAACAGTTACTGAATTGGAGCAGACCAAAGCATTTCTTCATTGCAGGTAGAAACAGTAACTGAATTGGAGCAGAGCAAAGCATTTCTTCGTTGCAGGCAGAAATAGGAACTGACTTGGAGCAGAGCACATATTTAGTTCTGCTGGTAAGCTTTGTTGCATTTTCTTTAACACATCATCTGAAAGTATGTCTTCATTTGTTGCGTGGTCACTTAATCCCATAAAGGTTTTGGCTGCTACTTCTTTTGCTGTTTTATCTGTAAATCCATTTCCTACTGATACTTAGTCTGTATTTGATGTGTGTACTGCACATTTACATGACTATTTGTTTTGGTAATTGAACTGCTATGAGCAAATTTTGTTAACTAATAATAGTAAGGAAAAACGTAGAGACACACTGCTGTGTAAAGATTAGAAATATGCTGGAAAAAATTATTCCAACACAAAACTATTGATATAAATGGATATCAACACAATTTCACTGGTCAGTTAAATAGTCAGAAAATAGCGACCTTGCAAGAGTATATAATAAAATAAGTAATAATAAGAAGTAATAAAGGGATATATAGAATATTGGAAGAAAATATCATGAGAGAGAGATGACAATGTTTAGAGAAAGGAAATTACATAATGTTTCACAGAAGAGATGATGACGAAAAAGGACTGGCATCAGGACAATAAAGGAAAGTTGAAAATTAAGAACAGAGAGGTGAGTGCATGCGCCTCTCTACCCCCAACTGCCCTTTTCACAATATGACATGACATCATAAAATAATGACTGAGACAGACTGGACTTGGAAAAAACTTTTTAAGGGGAGAGGGCCGACTGCACCTCAGGACATACAAAATAAGACTAACTTGCGTCCCTGACCCCGACACTTTAATTCCCATAGACCAGATGCAATAATATTCATCGTAATAGTTAATAAGTAATGCATTTCTTTTCAATCCCAGTGGGTAAAGAATGCCAAATTTGGTTTGCATTTACATTTGGAGTCAACTCCATGGTTTATTTAAATATGTAGGTTTTGTTGAACGGTTTTGTTGAACACTCACAGCTGTAAAAATTAGGTTGACTTGGATTCATTTGGCACATTTCAGAAAGGTAATTTCAGTCTAAAATCCGATTGGGGAGGTGAGCTAAATACTGGTTAACAAGCTGGGTGGAGATTTATAGTATCTCAAAATAGCTGACGGCCAGTGAAGAAATTTAAAGAAACTGAACCAATAGGGATACCTAGATGAAATACCTACCCTAAAGTGGTTAGGTCCCGAAATGGGATGCTGTGGAGTGGTTGTAACCATCGTAACATCCTTCCTGCTTTTGAGATATCTGTGGGGTGTCGTAATGTTGTCATGTCATGCACGAAAAACCTACAGCGATCCAAAACCTAAATAATCCAAAATTGGATTCTCATGTGTGCGATGATGATCCAAAATTTATTTTATAATAATCCCATGGTCAAGTCCGAGAGATAGGGTAACATGGAGCAGTGGTTAGTCAAATTAAGTGGTATATGAAGAATAATCTGAATGCACACGAGTTGGGACACTTTGGTGGCGGATCAAAAGAATGAAGGAGCAAATCCATGTTGGGGTTTTTTCCTCTGGGTCTACATCTCTGGTAATCCATGCTTCACTTTGATGTTTTGTGAAAAGTACAGAGGTAACAGCTAGCACCCTTTCTCCTAGAGCAACATTAGAACAGCTAAGGGTGATCCAAAAGCTGAAGGTTGATGAGTGGTTTCATGTAATAACAGTCATTTTGGGACAAAATAATAATAGTCTTCTTATGGTGGAACAAGCAGCAACAGCTATATCAAAAGATTGCGTCGTTTGCATGGGTCCCAGACCACTTTTACAGATTATACCAGCGCTATTACCAGATAATTGCACCTTGGAAGTAATGAGTAAAAGAGTACCTGATAATGAATGCAAAAATTGGGATTCTATATATCCATTGACTTTTTTTGAAAAATGAAAAACATTTTCTGATTCTCACCGGGTATTTCACTTGCATCCATTTGCTAAGAACTAGAAACGAATTGGGAAATTTATCAGCAATGATGTGTTAAATCATTTTGGTGATTGAGAATTCATTGAAGCCATTGTCACATAGTGACATCTGGTAGTGGTAAGTAGATAAAGGGCTTTTTAATAAATTGCCCAAGAATGTAACATTATTGTACTTTATTCATCCTTTTTTTGTTACTGAATCAACTTCTACTGTACAGGCAATTTTATTTGAACAATGGGATAGAAGAGAGCAGCTGAATGCCAAGGATAAAACGATCCAACATCTGCGCATTGGTGTTCCCGTGGTGTTCCGAGTGTAAATTGGCTGACCATGTCGCAACTGGATTTGAGTCTTTTGTGTGTTGTTGGTGTGCAACCAACAAGAACGTGGAGAGAATAAACTACATCCACCATAATGTCAAAATTGGGAAATTGGACTCAAAAGTTTTTTGAGGCTGTGCATGAACAACTTGGAGCCACTTAATGCCATTTCAAAACCAAATAGCCATGGACATCCGCCTGGCTAAAAAAGGTGGTGTCTGCGCTCTCTCTGTGGAGTGATCCATCTTCATCCTGAACCATATGGCTGCTGATGGTGGTCTGACCGAGGCTATAAAAGGCCTTAGGGTCCTTGACGGTAAGGTGAATGAGCACTCTGGTGTTGACACCGACATGTAGGACAAATGGATGAGTGTGTTCGGCAACTAAAAAGCACTCATCTCATCTATTTCAATTCCATTGCGGTTTCTATTTTGATTTTGTGTGGTTGCTGTATTCTCTGTTTGCGATCTTGCCGAAACTGAATTATTGCCACAGCAATCTCACCCATGGAGAACAAAATGGAGATGTGATTAGAACGGGTTGGATATTGTGAAAGAAACACATCCCACGTTCTCCTCGTGAGCCAGAAGTTCCTCTTATTATCCTTCCTTGATAATTTTACTTTAAACGTCCTAGGGTGTTTAAACCTGACAGGTTTGATGATGTAGTCAATCAGCTCCAGTGTGTGGGGGGAAAAAATGTGATACACTGAAGCCACAATAGGTGAAGTGCGAAGTCGAGAGGGATTAGTGTATGTATATCTTGATGGAGGAGAAAACGTAAAAAAAATCAACTTAAAAGAAAATCCCAAAGTGATACAAATAAACAAGCAATTAAACTCAGTTAAAGAATCCGTTGAGTAATTGTTTAAAATGTGTTGTGAGGTGAAACCTGATTACATGGGCCAGTGCACATTTGCATTTAGCAATGCAGTGCCTGTAATTGGAAAAGCTTGAAATCTTTATGTACGTATGCGGAAAAGCAAAATTTTAATCAAACAATTGGTTGGGTTTTATTAAAATGAGGGACAACGGAAACATTTTAAATTAATAAACAATCGAACACGGGTATATGCAATTTAGTGGCTTTGCTTGCAGGGCTCGTAGTTGCTAGTTTAGGAGGTTACACTAGGCTGCGGGGCGGAAGTCCTCACACACCGGCAGTGTAAATTGCCCAAAAAGTACATGCAAGTCAGCAGAGAAGGACTCAGCGGTGCTATCAAGACAAACTCAAGTGTTTTACCTCAAAAGTAACGACCCTGATTGAACACGGAGCCTTTGAAGTGTTTGTTTGAAGCTAATAGCCTTTTGGTGGCTAACTGCATTAAAGGAGACACTTGTCCCAAAAGCTGTATGAATTTATTCTCGATTTCCACCATAGAGGCTCAATGTAATTGTAACTGAGTCACCCATTTGTTTATGTTTCTCTTTGTGTTGTCTCCTCTCCCATCTAAATTTTGGCCCTTAGCAAGTTCACCTTAATGAATGTTGTAGTTATCTATCTTACTTTGATTCAGCTTGGTGTCCAAAGAAGCAATCGCGGTCAGCATTTGTTGATTCCCACACAGGAGCTCTTCACTAGCATTGCGAGCACCTGGGCTTGCATCGTCATACTCTCCAAGACTTCACCAATAGCCCATTGCTTCAGGCACTATTAGCTTTACGTTTGCCTTTTTCTGTGGCAATTTTTTTTCACGTTTCTCAGCAGTCGCTGGCAGGAAAACTATTTTTGGTTGTTGGCATATCTTACTTGGTGATTATCATTTCATTACCTGAGCTGGAGTAGCCATCAACATGCACGTCATTCTCTCATTTCCCACCCGAAAGTCTTCATTTATAATAATTAATTCCGATATTGTAGCATTGATAAACCGTCAAATCAAAAAGAGGTATTGGCCAAGTATTAATCTGTATCCTGTTACTAGGTATGGGCTGGTGGGAAGTGATGTTCTGGACAACGTGGCCTGTGCTCGAGCTTTCAACACGGATCATCAGACACAGCTGCTTTATCAGGCATCCGCAATGATGGCTGAGTCCAGGTTAGTTGGGATAAAACAAGAAAAATAAAAGCATCACATTTTTATTGAAGTACAGAGTCATAAAACAAAGCAAACGCGTTGTATCCGCGTGTAGAGCACAGAATGACCCAGGTGCACTGTTGTGACGTAATTTCCGTCGTGCCACTGTTACATCACTTCCCTTTCGTGTTGTGGCATCCCCTCCTCTGACAAGGAACTTTTGCTCACGAGGAGAAAACGCGATGTGTCTTTCTCACCATCTCCTCCCCGTTCTGGCTACATCTCCACTCATCTTTTTTTTTTTTTTATTTCTTCGAGTGGTCCGAAACGTAACGTGACAAACAGAGCAACCTTGAGATGATAAACAAGGCAACTGTAAGCAAACAAATCAAATGCATGTAAGCATTTGAAGCATAGCAAAAGAGCATTAAAACCCAAATAAGAGTGCATATATGAGATAACTTTATATACACTTAATCCATTTAATCCAACACCCTGAACAAGGATAAAACCCCGTCAACACAATCTAAACACAACAGCTCATACCATATTATTGCACACTTGAGGGTGAAATTTTTCAAACCAACCTTTGCTTGCCAAAAACCCTCATCCTTGAGGGGGTGAATCCCTCATTGCAGCTTGAGGTTCATCATAACACATTTTGCTTCCTTATTAAAAGTTATTGAAGCGGTTTTACGGATGTTCCCTACATCATTCTTTACGTGGCACACCGCTGATATGATCATCGTTTTACTTTTTCGCCGATCGTCATCATCATCATCTCCCTCTTCCTCAGTCACTGGGCTGTTTTTCTGCAATACGCTTTCCACAGCTCCCATTTCGAATAATCCTCTCATTTCTCATCTTCCTCTTCCTCTTAGGTGCTTTGGGGAAAAGCTTTAAAATCAGCACAGCACTTTGGTGGCATTGTGAACTAGAGAGGTTATCCACACAGTCTTAACAGTGTAGAAAATGGTGGCTCGGGAGGGGGGAGGGGGAGAGAGTTGCTGGGTGGGGCTTTAGTGATGTGCAGCCAATTGGCTCCAAAAAGGCGATCTGGCGTTTTAAAAAGATTTATTTGCTTCATTGGTCCACATGACAGGCCGGGGATGTGCACTGTATGCCGAGCTGGAATTTTTTTCGGGGGTGAAGTAAAAATGTGATGCGGTGAAGCACGAAGTAGAGTGGGATTACTGTATTGGTGGAACGGTAACGAAAATGGAACTAACACCCAAGAAAGCTAGAGGAAACCCAAAGAAAAGTTTAACTGTAAAGAGGGAACACACGAGGGCAGTTGGTGTTGGAGAGGATTTTCTTTGCTGCTGGTAGCATCACTGTCTTTCTTTGGGGCCATGGCAAAAAAAATCCTAGAAAAATAACAAAAAACTTGAGAAGCACACATAAGCACGTGCTCACACTATGAGGACGCACTGGTGTGCCATGAGCACACTGGCTTGAGTATAAGTAACTGCTCGACAAGTGGACAATGGCTCGTCTTGGCACTGCCCCCTGTGCGTTTGGCATAGCTCGGCTCGAGTTAGCTACCCGGTCAACATGGGTTTAGCTTTGCCCGAGTGTTCGGACACGGAGAATTGGGTCGAAAACCGATACATTTTTTACGGAGATTTTTAGGTCAAAAACAGATTTATACAATCACTGAGACGTTCAAATTCCAAAGTTCCACTGTAATTAATTGAGTTTTTATTTCATTTGTCATTTTGGGAACCCTGCATTACAGTATACAGTTCATGTAAGGCAGTGCTTCTCAATTATTTTCTTTCACGGCGCCCCTAGCAAGAACAAAACGATTTGCGACTACCCCCCCCCCACACACACACACACTCTCTGTCCCGACTAAATATTGTCTATAAAATTGTTATAGAGGCCCCATACCTCAGTGGTTAGAGCATTGGTTTGGTAAACCAGGAATCGTGAGTTCATATCTCACAGGGGCCTCAACTCCCCAAGAGGGGTTGCGTCAGGAAGGGCTTCCGGCATTAAAACTGTGTCAAATAAATATGAGCCTTCATCTGAGATGTCACGGTGTGGTGACCCCTAACGGGACAAGCTGAAAGAAACTTACTTACTTACTTACTGTCTATAAAATTGTTATATGTAGAGCTCTGTATTACATTGTATCCTTAATAACATTAACATTGAAGGTCAACTGACATGTAAAGCATAGTTTTTAATATGTTATTAATAATAAAAAAAAAAAAGTCAGCTGGAATGGACCCATCTGTTTTTTCACCACACGTCATCTCCCGTCATGAAAATCATGTCGAGGCATTTGTGTTGAAGAACCAGGAACTGACGTTTTTTGCAGTCACGGGTCAAGCATTTATATTGGTTTATACCTATTTTACTGGCAAAAAATTACTCAAAATGGGGAGGTAGTTTGGCAGAGTGGGGGAGGAGAAAGGAGCCTTTACCCCCACCCCCTACTGGCCAACGGTGTCTGGGCACCCCTGAAGTAATTACTTTGCCCGGCATTGGTCCTCTTGAGTACGCTACACACTGTCGGGGAGTCTGTTGTTTGTTAGAAGTGATCCGCATATAATCTAAATATGGCTCGAAATGATAGGGTAATATTCCCCGATCACGTCACTTTATTGTGAGATGTTGTCTTTTTCGAAAAGAGCTTCCGTGTCAGAAGGGGTGCCGGAAAAATCCCTCTTGTACCTCTCCCATAGCAGGTGCCTCTATGTGTTTTCTATGTCAACTGTCCCAGGGTGACATCTGCAAATGACGTTGCAGCCAATATGGCCGCCACTGGGATGTCCAGTTAGACTTCCGCAACTTTGCGCATTCATGACATGCTCTGCTCATTTTTTTTCATTCAGTCATTGAAGTGTAGTTTTCATAACAATATCTATTTTAAAATGTATGTATGGCTGTCAGTTGACATTTAAAGGAAACAAAAATTAAATTACAAATATAGTTCCAGGTGGCACGGTGGATCAGCTAGTAAAGCGTTGGCCTCACAGTTCTGAGTTCCCGGGTTCAATCCTGGACAAGCCTGTGTGGAGTTTGCATGTTCTCCTCGTGCCTGCGTGGATTTCCTCCGGGCACTCCGGTTTCCTCCGACATCCCAAAAACATGCAACATTAATTGGACACTCTAAATTGTCCCTCGGTGTGATTGTGAGTGCGGCTGTTTGCCTCTGTGCTCTATGATTGGCTGGCAACCAGTTCAGGGTCTACCCCGCCTCCTGCCCGTTGACAGCTGGGATAGGCTCCAGCATTCCCAGCCACCTTCGTGAGGATAAGCGGCAAAGAAAATGGATGAATGCATGGATATAGTTCCACTTTATATAATATATACACAATATATAAAACACTTTAACTTACAAAACAAAAAGGAACAAATCTGCTGTGGTGTGGGGTTTTTTTGCACTGAGCAATTGGGTACACTGCCTTATATGATGCTAACAGTGCTCACTGGTTTACTGAAGTCGCATTCACAAAGCGGGATGATTTTTGGCAATATTCGGCACATTATTGATGAAAATAATCCAGTGGTTTATCAGCATGACTGGGGTATAATGTCGTTTAAGTGGCATATTAATTTATTTGGCTTCATGATGTCAACATTTTTTTTTCTTTCATTGTCCCCCATTCTAGTCATAGTGAAGCCAAGCGCAACATATACTTTGTCATATTTCCTTGTCTTAGCTTTCGGGTGACTTTCTGTTATCTCATTGTCTTTGTCTCTACGCTTTTCTTTTCATCTCTGTTAAAAAAAAAAAAACATTTCCTGTTGTTTCTTATGGGTTTGTTTACTGTACTTCAGATCGCATGCTCGGTGCAATAAAAAAAACAAAAAAAAAACTGAACTAGCACTCCTTGCGCACACTGACAATCAAAGCGCCACTGCCAACTACTATAGTGAGTGTCCAATTACGTTCCTCAGAGTCACACGCACCCCCCCTCGCCCTGAGGGAGGCGCGCCTCACTATTTGAAAAGCACTGATGTAAGGTAAGCCTTTGCATTTACTAAGCTTTGTGGGTCTGCGTATGTGTTTGACAGATATGCTCTGCTGATTGTGGACAGTGCCACAGCGTTGTATAGAACGGACTACTCTGGCAGAGGTGAACTGTCAGCCAGACAAGGACACTTAGGACGCTTCCTTCGTATGCTGCTCAGGCTCGCTGATGAGGTATGCGACTGGGTGATGATAGCCTCTAAATCTTCTAAATGTGGACTATCATTCAAAAACAGAAAATGTCCACTTAGATTACACCGAGACTCCATTTACATAAAAATAATCTTTTACAGACCTGGCCAATTTTTCAACAAGATGATATTTGTATAGTCTTTAAAGGAAGACTTTGTTGAAATTAATAGGAATGGGAGAACACATTAAAAGTCAGTAGATGAGGGTTCAGTGTTTCTTTTAATGCCAGAGATATCCACAGATGTCACCAAGAAACATCTCTAAATTGTAAAAGTATTATCGAAATTCCTCTCTCGTTCAGTTAATCCAATGAGCCGGGCTGGAAAACTGACAGCCAATCAGCATTTGCCACGCCTGCAGTGCTTCCTGTTCTGAGCCCCCATTGCTCATGGATATGTTTCACTGAACGGAGAACGTCAACTATCTGGCATTTTGTGGACGAATTTTGTGAAAAAATAATTACAAACAAAACAAAAGTAGCATGACGTACAATGTTGAAGCCTGGGCGCTTAAGCCAGAATACAAACATCCAACACTTGACGTGTTATAGAAGTGGCGTGACACTAACAACAAACAATAACAGTCCTATTATATGGACCGCGGAGCTTTTCTAAGGAGTTGGTTTCGATATAGAAATTATACAGCAAGCGTCGCCATACCCCCCCCGACCCCCCAAATTATACTTTTCAAGTAGTCATCCTCTTACGAACGACTGGCTTGGGGGGGGGGGGGGGGGGGTCGGTGGGCATGCACGCACAGATCGCTGTAAAGAGTAACCAGGGAGTGTTGTGTGCTCAGAGCCAACAAAGCGAGTATAACAATGAGTCAATGCTCCGTGCTATTACTACTCCCGCCATTGAGCAAACAAAATAACAATGTTCAAGCGTTTCAGCCAGAATACACACGTGGAAGTCGTTGTCTTGGGAGGGGCGTGGTGCTGACGATGAACAATAAAAGTCCCATTATATGGACAGGGGAGATTTTATGCTTTTGTGAGGAGTTGGTTTTAATGTAGATTATACAGCAGGTGTGGCCAGATCCCCCCCCCCCAAATTGTACTTTTGAAGCAGTCAGCCTCTTGCAAACGACCGGCGGCGGGGGGTGTTTGCATTCGCGCATTGGTGTAAATACTAACCGGGAAGTGTTGTGTGCTTACACGTATATATCCATCCATCCATTTTCTTAGCTGCATGATAGTCGCAGGAATGCTGGAGCCTATCCCAGCTGTCAATGGGCAGGAGACACATTTACACACATGCAAACTCCACACACGGAAGTCCAGAATTGAACATCTGCACCACCGTGCTGCCTCATAAAATATGTTGTTGTTTATACAGTATTAGCACAAGAGGCTATAACTCAGCAGCTCATAACCAGGAATGATTAGATGTGTGCAAATTTCCCCTGCTGGTGAACGAGCCTCAACTCTGACAGACAGAGCTTTATCCTGACAGGTTAACTCCATGGAAGGTTAAAGAAGGAGAAATTTGGGTGCGTTTTCTCAGTTTTGTTGCACAACATGTCGCCATCTTGGCTTAGCTAGAACGAATGGTCTGTAATGCTAAGCACCGGCGACGTCAGGGGCGGAGTCATGGCTGTTTCTTCCCCGTTTGGCAGTGAAATCCAGATTTTGCTTGGATTTCAAAAATATTCTTTATTTTCAATATATATATCTTGTACAATTCAAACATAAATGTAAATATATGGAATAATAATTTTAATTCACATTGGAGCATTTATTGTACATGTGAATTTCGGGGAGAGTCTGCCTTTAAAGGTTTTTTTTTGTTTTTTGTTTTTTTAAATCCCTTTGCGTCATACAGGTGTGTTCAAAGGCAGATCAAAAAGCCCACCTGCAATTCTTGGTCATTTGTATGCACAAGGTTGCAGTCTCTTCTGTGAGCTAAATATATACCACTATGTCTGGTTTACTGACCAAATTTTATTTGTGATCACAATGCAAACTTTTTTTCCCAAGAGAGAGGGAGAGAGAGTGTGTGTGTGTGCGTGTGTGTGTGTGTGTGTGCCTGTACGTTTATTTTGATGCGAAGAGTGACAAAACCTTTTTTTTTTCTTCATACGTGACATCCAGTCCGTTAAACCCGCTCACACCTTGGACTCCAGATTAAGTTGAGAGGTTTCACTTTTCGTTGTAAATATTATTTAAGGTAACCATTGTTACTCCTTACTTTGCTCATTATTAAAATTTTCATTATTTTGTTTTGAGTGACAGAGTTGTGCCTGTAGCGTTAATGATTTCGATGTGTACCTTATTTTCCGGACTAGAAGTCGCACTAAGTATAAGTCGCATTTTTGAGGGAATATTTATTTGATTAAACCCAATACTAAAAACAGACAATCTTGAAATGCAATTTAAAATAAAAATAGAATAGAGAACTGGTTGAATAGGTGTATGGTATTGACGTTGGATGACGCATAAAGAGCAAATGAAGAACATGGCTGATATGTTACCGTAACATAACAGTTATTCAGATAACTCTAACATAAAGACTGTTAACAACCTTACCAAAGCATCAGTGTCACTCCAAATCAACAAATCCAATAAAATCTTCATCCTCGATGTCACTTCTAAACAACTCTGCGAATTCCAGAGGTAGACAACGCACCACTTCTTCTATGTCGCTTTCGTCAGACTTACAGTATAGTCAGTTGCAGTTACAACCATCCTATTCTAGCCTTTCTGAATCCTGACAGCATGCTTGTGGTTGTCACTAAAGCCCATAATTGAAGCCATCCAATGACAAGTTGCATAGCGCTTTTTTTTTTTTTTTTTTGTATTTTCATTGTGTCCGACATAGGAACGGAACCCTTCACATGCTTTAAAATACGAGTTTAGTCTTTAATAGAGCTCGTGCATGTACGTCATAAAATCACGTGACTTTTGTTTACTTCGCCATTATGCCGGTCTAACAAAGCATAGTTCAATGCTACGTTGGTTGGAGATGACACGAAAATATGTCTTATAGCACGACCCCCAGGGTCTTGTCCGATACAGTTAGACATTTAGAAGGTGAAAATAAACGAAGGTATGTGCAAAAATTAGATAAACTCGGCATAGAGGACCCGAATCTAATGCTGAAGTTGATGTTTTCGCCGATAAGAAATTAGACTGTCAATTCGCTTCCACTTGTCTTGGACAACTGGATATACACATGTATCTGGTGAGTAAGTTGAGATTTACAGGGAAAGGTTTGAAACTGTATAAAAGTCTGGACGCATACAAATACTTAGTTGCTGGCTGTGTTCTCAATCAGGAATAAATTCTACATAGTGACAGGTTGACAGCTTGTGAACGTGGAAGCGTTTGGCCACACGTTAACCTTTGCCAGAATCCATCGATCTTTTCAGCTAGTATTCAATGCAAATACCAATATTTAAATAAATGACCCCTGGTTTTACACAAACTCGCATTCATTAACTTTGATTGAGGAAAAAAAAAAGAGGACAGAATCGTCTCCACGGAACGTACACTGAAGCGATTGCAGCCACACTTAACCTCCGTAAACCTCTGCGACAGTTTTTTTTTAATACACATTGTTCTCAAATGAACCAATTTGGGATTGTAATTACTTTTTGGTGATTTGGGATTGAGAAGAATAATTCCTACCTGAAATGAAGCGATTGCCACACAGGCATATATGTATTTTGGTTGGGCACCATCCATCATGTTTAATTGCCGAAATCCATTGATATTTTTTGGTCTTCTCATCTGGTAATCCATAGAATGATCTCTTTGAATATCTGTCTCATCTGTTGTGACAACCAACAGCACAACAAGTCTCGGGTATTATAAATATATATAATATTCTCCTCCGGTTCAATGTCTCCAACAATGTCGAGCAGCTGTGTTTGACCGGCAATATGGCGCCATGAAAATGGTGACATCACGTGCACAAGCTCTATAATTGTCACCAGGGTCGACCAACGGAAGTCTTGGATGTGTTGGTGTCTCTCCTTTCTCTAATCTTTTTATGATCTTGAGCTTCATTTCCATGTTAATTGATTTTTTTTTTTTTTTTTTTTTGGGGGGGGGCTGCTGAAGCATTGCTAAAAGACAGCTTTCTTCTTTGAGGCGATAATGTCTAATAAGGAGGGTGAAAAATGCGAAGATACTCCCAGCGCACAAACAGGGACAAGCATTAGCCAGACAAAATGGCGGACAGGGGACCGGAGTTGTAACGCTTAGGTCGAGACCATCTTAACTCGAGGACTCTCTGTATACTACTTGTTTTTTTTAATACAAAACAGGGGATGAATAAAAAACATTGGGAAAAAAACTAAAAATACTGTAGATGAATCCACAGGTGCTGAAACGCGAATAAACTGTGGTCCACTGTATGATCAAAAAAATGAATGTGAGATGTCTGTTGCACAAATTTTGTAATCCCTTTCTTTTCTTCCTTTTCTTAAATTCTCCACACAACAGTTTGGCATTGGAGTGGTAATAACAAACCAAGTGGTTGCACAGGTAGATGGGGCTGCCATGTTCTCTGCTGATCCAAAGAAGCCAATTGGTGGGAACATTCTGGCACATGCATCAACCACACGGTAAGTAATAAAGCTTGATTTAATTTTAAGTCACTTTTGCAGGCACTCCAGTTCAGGTACCATTGTTCAGTTATAGAGTTATACCATAAACTATTTTCCTTTCAAATTTTTTTAAACCCATCAGGATTTCCCTTACAAATGAATTACATACAGGTTTGATTTTGAAAATAATGCACCTGACCTACACATACATGTGGCGACAACTCTGACTCTTTTGTCACAGTGATGTCGAGTTTTTTTTGTTTTGTTGATGCCAGACTTGCAAAACCAAGACATATACAACATGCATTTTTTTTCCTCTTGCTGATGTCTTCATTTCTGCCACCTCCAGCTTTGCTTCCTGTTGTCTCTTCAGTGCCACCGTCTCTAATCCGTACATCATGGCTGGTCTCATCACCGTTTTATAAACTTTGCCCTTCATCCTAGCAGATACTTTTCTGTCACATAACAGACCTGTCACCTATTCCCAGCTATTCAACCTGCTTTGAACTTTTAACCAAAAGTATATGAAGTTCTTCACCCTTACTTTCTTTTCTCTCTGGAGCCTCGCTCTGGTCGTTCCACCACTCTAATTCAACCTGCTCCTTGCTTTTTACTGCATATCACATGTGGCATCTCTGAAAATCGTGGTGCAAAGCGGTGCCAGTCCGACATCATCTCTCAGCCTACCCATTAGGGTTGCAAACAGCAAGGGGCTCAGAGCTTATCCTTGATGCAATCCACCTCCACCTTGTATTCTTATGTCACACGTACGGCACATCTCACCACTGTTCTGCTCCTATCATACATGTTCTGTACAATTCAAACATAGTTCTCTGCCACTCCCATCCTCTGCATTCAGTATCACAGTTCCTCTCATGGTAGTCTTGGTACCTCTACTGGATCTTTCAAATGGTTTCTAGCAAACTTTAGATGGGTGGAGATGTCCTGACGAAAGCAGAGGGACACCTGTGGCACCAGGATTTGAGTCCCTGGCTCCATACTCTTTGACTGATTTAAACTTTGTTACATTGCTCCCAGCTGTGTGAATGTATGGCTGCAGGATTTCTGCTTACCATCCTTGTGATCATTTTGATCCCATGGGGTAAGCTTGCGTGAAGCCAGACCAAGCTGCTGACTTAATCCACTCTTCCCACCCTGGTGCAGATCTACAATTTTGCTTCTGTTTTCCTTTGACAGCTCTTTGGTCTTGGCCATAGTTGGGGTTTGGAGTGTGATTGTTTTAAGTTTGTGAATAGGTGTAATTTATACTGATGAGTTCATATAGGTGCTATTAATCAGGTAATAAGTGGAGGACAGAGGACTAAGTAAATTACATGTCTGAAAGATCCAGAAATCTTTCTTTCTTTGTGGGTGGCCAAATTCTCATTTTACACCATAATTTTGTAATAAATTCTTTAAGAATCTGTGATTTTCTGGATTTTTTTTCCCTCAATTTGTCTCTTACAAGTGAGGTATAACTGTGATGAAAATTACAGGCCACTCATTTTTTTAACAGGGAGAACTAGCTCAATTGGACAGTGAAAAATCACCAGCAGATGGATTTGCTGACGTCTTCCCTCTGTTACAGGAAGGAGTTGAGTAATGTCGCCAACCGACAGCTGACGTGAGGATTTGGTATTAGCTGGCAAAGTCCACTGTGCGTAGAACATGCTTTTATTGTACATGAGGACGGATTGGCATAGTTTTCATGGTGATAGGTTCTACTCATCTCATTGTGAAGTAAGGAATTGAATGAAAATTGTCTTTTCAACCCTGTCATGAAATGCTCAGTGAGGAGACAAATCTTTTTGCAGGCTAAAGAAAAGTGTAAATTTCTGGAACATGCAAACAAGGTTTTGCCTCTGGCAAGTCTCAGATGAGAACATTTAACAAGGTGAAATGTGGCTATTGATGACATGACTGACAAGTTTTTTTTTTAAAGTTAAATTTAAATCCTTGCACACACACTCTTATGTAATGCATTTGATTGTCCACAAACTCTGTTTTCTTTGCAGGCTGTATCTGAGAAAAGGCAGAGGAGAGACAAGAATCTGTAAAATCTATGACTCGCCTTGCCTGCCAGAGGCGGAAGCCATGTTTGCCATTAATGCTGATGGAGTGGGAGATGCTAAAGAATGAGAAGAAGCCCATGTTTTAGTGTCAAAGTGTCGAACCAGCCCAATAAAATCTTAAAACCTCTGGGAAATGGACTACTCTTACTGTCAGGAAATCTACAGGACTGTTCAGGTGAGAGTTAAGGTTCAACGTGTAGAGAAGAGTTGCCATCAAGGCTAACAGCCAATAGAGCATCTGAAAATTAAGAAAATGTCAACATGTGACAAAATTAGTCAGATACAACTAATGAATCATATTCTTTATTCTGTATGTATTCGACATTTAAGTTGTTATATGAAACAATTGAAATATAAGCATTACTGTCAGTGTTTCAGAAGTATCTTGGGTGTTATGTTTTTGTTGTGATATCAGTGTCAAACTCTACTTTTGATTATTAAATACAGGTAAACATTTTTGTTACCAAGGACCTTGAAAGTAATATGTTTTTCTTGTGAGGAGAATTTCATGAACGCTATAAAAAGGCTACAAAATTCCTTCTCTCCATTTGGTCACTGTGTTATTGGAACCGTATGTGATTTCTTAAAAGTGAGACTTGCCTTTTCGTTTCGGCTTGTCTCGTTTGGAGTCGCTACAGCGCGTCATCTTTTTCACTCTAAGCCTATCTCCTGCATCTTCCTCTCTAACACCAACTGCCCTCATGCCTTCCCTCACAGCGTCCATCAACCCTCTCTTTGGTCTTCCTCTCTGCTCTTTTTCCTGGCAGCTCCATCCTCAGCACCCTGAACATAATGTGGGGCAGTGTGAACTGTGCACTCTTAACTGTTTTAAATGGAAAAATTAACATCTGTGACTCTTTTAAGGAATAGTTCCTATTAATTGAGTGCATCTTGTTCTTTTTTCTTGTTAGTTTGTTTGTTCTCTGTTCTGAATCACGTACCAGGGCTACACTGACTCCCGGAGACAAATTCCTTGTGTGTTTTCACATACTTGGCCATTAAAGATGCAGTCCCACGTCCAGGAAGATGCGCAGAGCTGATTCCTGATGCAGTGCCACCTCTGCCTTAAATTCTTCTGTCACACCTACAGTACACCTCACCACTGTTCTGCATTTGTAACAATTGTAACATGTGTCTCAGCCACAACAGCCTAACGCATGCAGTACCACAGTTCCTCTGTTGGTACTCTGTCATAGGCTTTCTCTAGATCCACAAAGACACAATGTACCTTCCTCTGACCGCCGTACTTTTCCACTCAAGGCAAATGCATCTCTGGTACGCTTCCGAGGCATGAAACCATAATGTTGCTCGCAGATACTTCTGTCCTAAGTCTAGCCTCCACTACCCTATCCCATAACTTCATTGTGTGGCTAATCAACTTTATTCCTCGATAATTCCTACACCACTGCACATTGCCTTTGTTCTTAAAAATGGAAATCAGCACTCTTTTCCACCATTCTTCAGGCATCTTCTTTCCACATGTATGTCATCAGGACCAACTGCTTTTCCATTTTTCATCCCCTTGAGTGCCTTTCTAATTTCCCTCTTAGTAATCATTGCCACTACATGGTCCATCACACTTACCTCTTCTACTCTTCCTTCTCTAATTTTCTTCATTCATCAACTTCTCAAAGTATTCTTTCCATCTATTTAGAACACTACTGGCACCAGTCAACATGTTTCCATCTCTATCCTGAAACACCTCTACATGCTGCTTATCCTTCCCATCTCTATCCCTCTGTATGGCCAACCTGTAGAGATCCTTTTCTCCAGCTTTCGTGTCCAACCTGGTATACACGTCATATGCCTCTTGTTGAGTCTTCCCCACCTCTACCTGAGCCCTACATCGGATCTCAATGTCTTTCTTTCGGCTCTCCTCAGTCCTTTCAGTGTCCCACGTTTTCTCAGCTAACCTCTTTCCTTTTACGACTTCCTATATTTTGGGGTTCCACCACCAAGTCTCCTTCCCTCTTTTCTGACAAGAAGACAAGTAATCTCCTTCCTGTCTCTCTGATCACCTTGGCTGTAGTAATTCAATCTTCCAGGAGCTCCTCCTGTCCATTAAGAGCCTGTCTCCATCTTTCTGAAAACGCAGCACAATATTCCTCTTTTCTCAGCTCCCACCACATGGTTCTCTGCTCTGCCTTTGTCTTCTTAATCTTCCTCCCCACCACCAGAGTCATCTTACTCACCACCATCCTATGCTGTCGAGCTACACTCTCCCCTACCACTACCTTACAGTCAGTTACGTTAGTCGAATTTCAGGAAGACCTCAGCGTCAACAGTACACTAATTTTAGCTGATATATATATATATATATATATATATATATATATATATATATATATATATATATATATATATATATATGTATATTTGGCTTATCACGGAGCCGAGCCGGGCTGCTTCAGGGGGTTGTTCATAGCCGCCGCAGTACGTGATGAACAACACTGTAGAGCGGGGGCGCTTTACTGCATTGTCGTCGCAGGCGACTGAGTGAGGCATTGTCGGCTGCGTTCTTCAGAGCTGCCACCATCTGCGAGCCCGACGTGCAGCCTTCGCTGGCAAAGCGACACAGCAGCCCGACGCCGTCTGACGCGCACATCGACACATTTAGCACGCCAGTCATATGTACGCAGATCTTTTGTTACGTTATGAGAGACCGATGACGTGGTCCGCCCCAAACTATTATTTTTTTAGTAGCTGTATACACACCTAGCTGTCATTTGGAACCCACGAAGCTCTCGTCCTGTGCAGCCGTGCAATCCATTTTTCACGATGAACCGGATCTCTTGCAAACCTATGAAGGGTAAATCCATCCTCCCGAGTGTTCAAGAAATGCAATGAGCCGACATTTTGGCTAACACGAAGGAACAACGAGCTACCTTCCCGGAGGTAAAACTAATGGAAACAAACACTTGAGGGCGGTCCTGTCCTGTACGTCACTTTCTGCTTCTTCTCGAAAACAAAGCCTTCGTGAGGATTTTCATGGCAGGAGTGACAAAAAGCTATATATGTCAAAATCATGTTTTGTGGTTAAAAAAAACGCATGGGTCTATGTCGGCTGCCGTTTTTTCATTAATAACATACTAAAAATCATTTCATGACAGTGGCCCTTTAAGTTTGCCAATGACCATTTGGATGATACAGAGGAGTCATGGGAGAAAGTTTTCTGGTCAGATGCGACCAAAATGGAACTTTTTGGTCATAATTCCACTAACTGTGTTTGGATGAAGACGACTGATACATTCTATCCCAAGAACACCATCCCGACTGTGAAGCATGGGGGTGGTGGCATTATGCTTTGTGGGTGTTTTTCTGGGTCGTTCTACATGACAATGACTTGAAGCACACAGCCAAGAAAACCAGGGAGTGGCTCCGTAAGAAGCATATCAAGGTTCTGGCATGTCCGAGCCAGTCTCCAAACCTCAACCCAATAGAAAATCTTTGGAGGGAGCTGAAATTCCGTGTTTCTCAGCAACACCCCAGAAACATGTCTGATCTAGAGATCTCTGTGGAGGAGTGGGCCAAAATCCCTCCTGCAGTGTGTGCAAACCTGGTGAATAATTACAACAAAAGTTTGACCTCTGTAACTGCAAACAAAGGCTACTGTACCAAATATTAACATTGGTTTTCTCAGGTGTTCAAATACTTATTTGCCGCTTTATCCATCCATCCATTATCTACCGCTTTTCCGGGTCAGGTTGCGGCGGAAGTAGCTCCAGCAGGGATACCCAGACTTCGCTTTCCCCAGCCACTTCTTCCAGCTCTTCCGGAGGGATCCCGAGGCGTTCCCCATCCAGCCGAGAGACATAGTCTCTCCAGCACGTCCTGTTTCACCGAACGGAGAACGTCAACTCTCTTTCTGGTGGGACATGCACGGAACACCTCACCAGCGAAGCATCCAAATCAGATGCCCCAGCCACCTCATCTGGTTCCTCTCAATAGGGAGGATTAGTGGCTCGGCACTGAGTCCCTCCTGGATGACCGAGCTTCTCACCCTATCTCTAAGGGAGAGCCGGGACATGCTGGGGAGGAAACTCGTATCGGCCGCTTGTATCCGGGATCTTGTTCTTTCGGTCATGACCCAAAGCTCGTGCCCATAGGGGAGGATAGGAAAGTAGATAGACACTGGTAAATTGAGCGCTTCGCCTTTCGACTTAGCTCCCTCTTTACCACAATGGACCAATACAAAATCCGGATCACTACAGACGCTGCACTGATCCTTCTGTCGATCTCCCGCTCCGTTCTTCCCTCACTCGTGAACAAGACCCCAAAATACTTGAACTCCTCCACTTGGGGAAGGATCTTATTCCTGATCTGGAGAGGGCACGCCAGCCTTTTCTGACTGAGGACCATAGTCTCGGATTTGGAGGCGGTGATTCTCATCCCAGCCACTTCACACTCTGCTGTGAACCCCTTCAGCGAGAGTTGGAGATCATGGGCTTATGAAGCCAAGAGAACCACATCATCTGCAAAGAGCAGAGATGCGATGCTGAGGCCACCAAAGCGGACACCCTCTACGCCTCGGCTGCACCTAGAAATTCTGTCCATAAAAGTTATGAACAAAACCGGTGATAAAGGGCATCCTTGGCGTAGTCCAACTCTCACCAGAAACGAGTACGACTTATTGCCAACAATGCGGACAAAACTCTTGACAGCTGTCATACAGGGACCGAACTTCTCGTATCAGGGGGTTCGGTACCCCATACTCCTGAAGAGCCCCCCACAGGACTTCCCGAGGGACACGGTTGAATGCATTCTCCAAGTCCACTAAACACATGTAGAATGGTTGGGCAAACTCCCATGCACTCTCAAGGATGCTTCCGAGGGTGTCGAGCTGGTCCACTGTTCCACGGCCAGGACGAAACCACATTTCTCCTCCTGAATTTGAGACTCGACTTCCTTACAGACCCTTCTCTCCAGTACCCATGAGTAGACCTTACCAGGCAGGCTGAGGAGTTTGATCGCTCTATAGTTTGAAGACACCCTCTGGTCAGCCTTCTTGAAAAGGGGGACCACCACCCCAGTCTACCAATCCAGAGGCACTGTCGCCAATGTCCACGCAATGTTGCAGAGGCGTATCAACCAGGCTCGCCCCACAACATCCATAGCCTTTATGAATTTCAGACAAATCTCATCCAGCCCCGGGGCCCGTTTTTTAACCACCTCGGTGACCTCAACCCCAGTGATAGAAGAGCCCGCCTCAGAGCACCCAGACTCAGCTTCATTGTGGAAAGGCGTGTTGGTGGAATTGAGGATGTCTTCGAAGTATTCTCCCCACCGACTCACAAGATTGCGAGTTGAGGTCAGCAGCACCCCGTCTCCACTATACATAGTGTTAACAGTGCACTGCTCCCCCTCCCCCCGAGACTCCTCGAAGCCATCCTGAAGTCGTTCTCCATGGTCTCACTAAACTTCCGGGTTTTTGCCTCAGCGACCACCGAAGCTGCATTCCGCTTGGCCAGCCAGTACTTATCAGCTGCCTAGGGAGTCCCACAGGCCACAAATGCCCAATAGGACTGGAATCTTCCCCCACCATCAGAGCCAACTCACCACCAAGTGGTGATCAGTTGACATCTCTTCCCCTCTCTTCACCCGAGTGTCCAAGACATGCGGTCGCAAGTCCGATAACACAACCACAAAGTCGATCATCGAATGGCAACGTAGGTTGTCCAGGTGCCAGGTGGACATGTGAACACCCTCATGCCTGAACATTGTGTTTATGGAGACTCCATGATGAGCACAGAAGTCCAGTAACAGAACACCACTTGAGTTTTGATTGGGGGGGGGTTCTTCCCAATCATGCCCTTCCAGGTCTCACTGTCATTGCCCACGTGGGCATTGAAGTCCCCCATCAGAATGATGGAGTCGCCAGAGGGGTCGCCTTCCAGGATTCCCTCTCAGGACTCCAAAATGAGTGGGTACTCTGCGCTGCTGTTTTGGCGTACAAACAACAATCAGAACCGTCCCCTACCTGCAGCCAGAGGGAGGCTACCCTGTCCTCCACTGGGGTAAACCCAAACGTACAGGCCCAGAGCCGGGGGGGCAATAAGTCTTCCCCCACACCTGCTTGGCGCCTCTCCCCGTGGGCAACTCCTGAGTGGAGCATAGTCCACCCCCTCTCAAGAGGAGTGGTATTTGAGCCCAAGCGGTGCGTAGAAGCGAGTCTGACTATATCTAGTTGAAACCTCTCGACCTCACGCACCAACTCGGGCTCCTTCCCTGCCAAAAAGGTGAAATTCCATGTCCCAGGAGCTGGTCTCTGTAGCCAGGGATCAGATTGCAAAGGTCCCCACCTTTCGCCACCCCCCAGCTCACATTGCACCCAACCCCTATGGTCCCTCTCACAGTTGGTGAGCCCATGGGAAGGCGGCCCCATGTTACCCTTTCAGGCTGTGCTCGGTCGAGCCCCATGGGTACAGCCCTGGCCACCAGGCGCTCGTCCGTCGAGCTTTACTTCCAGGCCAGGCTCCAGAGGCGGGCCCTGGTGACCCGCATCCGGGCAAGGGAAACCGAGATCCAATTTTTGTAGTCAACATAGGGGTTTTGGAGTCGTACTTTGTCTGGTCCCTCACGTAGGACCTTTTTGCCATGGGTGACCCAACTAGGGGCATGAAGCCTCAGACAATTTAGCTACTCGGATCATCATGACACACAAACCCCATCCACCATGATAAGGTGACGGCAGCTGTATCACACACATAAACCATTAAAAAAAATCATACATTGTGATTTCTGGGTTTTTCTTTTGAGATTTTCTCTCTCACAGTAGACATGCACCTACGATGAACATTTCAGACCCCTCCATGATTTCTAAGTTGGAGAACTTGCAATATAGCAGGGTGTTCAAATACTTATTTTATTCACTTTATATCTGTCATATCTCCATGTCATGTTTTATTTTCAATGAGGCCATCTATTTTATGAAGAGCTCCAGTTCCTGCTGCTGCAAAAAAGTCCCACAACATGATTCTGCCACCTCCATGCTCAACAGTTGGTATGGTGTTCAGGTCAAGAAGTGTCCCCCTTATTCCTCCAGATTTCGCGTCATTTTGGCCGAACAGCTCCACTTTTGTTTTATCAGACCTCAGGACGTGTTCCAGAAGTTGAAGTCTTGTCTTGGTGTCTTTTTGGTGTGGTGTGAGGTGTGGCCTTAAATGCATACCCAGGTACGCTGTCATTTAACTTATGTTGTCAGTTAATCTATCAGGAGCTTCCAAAGCCATGACCTCATTGTCTGGGCTTCCCCATGTTCTTAAGAACTTACTTACTTACTTACTTACTTACTTACTCTTTGTGTATGTAAACTTTTGACCTCAAACAAAATAATATAAAATTCCATCCATCCATTTTCTGACATGCTTATCCTCACACAGGTCAATGAGATTCATGCGATATGCAAAGAGCAAATGAAAAAGCAGCAGTCCTTGCAGGTAACCTGCTCAGGCCCTAATAATGATAATAAATACAATTCTGCAAATACAGTAGGGACCTCGCAGTTCACACACTCTGGCCCTAATTTTGGTGGGATGTTTAAGTCCTGTTAATGTTACATTTAAATGACCGTACGTAGAAGATTTTGTGTTGTGTTTAGGATATGGGTTGAAATCAACTTTGGCGTCATACAGCACTGTATTGGTTGTTAGTGTTTCTGGTCGAATGTGCTGTGAAAAACTGTCGAAGGTTATACTGAGAAAAAGCTGGCCAGACAAAAATTGGGAATGGCCGACAAAAGGCAACAATAACGTTGGTTGAGATCCTGGCAAGTTTGGGTATTGGCATGATGAAGTACGGGCCGTAAATGTACCCTAGGTGGTAGTTTAGACACCATGCTATTTGACAAATGCAAACGTATGGACCATGTTGAGTAAATGTGGGCCACACAAATTTGAAGGATGACCTGCAAATGGCCCCCGGGCACTAGTTTGGACCAATATTCCCTCAAATTTTTTAATTCTGAGCAAACTCACTAAGAACTCTATGAACATCAGACGTGTCATCCATTGACGTCACATGGCATATAAAAAGAATCAAGGATGTGCTGCAAGTAAAGGTGATTAAGGATAGCGATGGAAGTTTGTTGACTGTTGCCAGTAGTGTGCTAAGTAGATGGAAAGAGAACTGTAAGAAGCTAATGAATGGAGAAAATGGGAGAGAAGGTAGAGTAGAAGAGGCAAGCGTTAAATGACCGAGAAGTGGCATTGATAAGTAAGGGAGAAGTTAGAAAGGCATTGAACAGAATGAAAAATAGAAAGACAGTTGGTCCTGATGACATGCCAGTGGAGGTATGGAAGCAATTTGGAAAGATAGCTGTGGAGTTTTTGACCAACTTATTCAATAGAATACTAGCGGAAGAGAGGATGCCTGAAGAATGGAGGAAAAGTGTGCTTGTCCCTATTTTTAAGAACAGAGGCGATTTTCAGAACCGCGGAAACTACAGAGGAATAAAGATGATGACCCACACAATGAAGTTATGGGAAAGAGTAGTGGAGGCTAGACCCAGGACACAAGTAAGTATCTGCGAGCAACAGTGTGGTTTCATGCCGAGAAAGACTACCACAGATGCATTATTTCCCTTGAGGATGCTCGTGGAAAAGTACAGAGAAGGTCAGAAGGAGCTACATTGTGTTTTTGTAGACCTAAAGAAAGTGACAGGGTACCAAGAGACGAACTGTGGTACTGCATGCGCAAGTCTGGTTTGGTGGAGAAATATGTTAGAATAGTACAGAACATGTATGAGGGCACCAGAACAGCGGTGAGATGTGCCGTATGTGTGTCAGAAGAATTTAAGGTGGAGGTGGGACTGCATCAAGGATCTGCGCTGAGCCCCTTCCTATTTGTGGTTGAAATGGATAGGCTAACAGATGAGGTTAGACTGGAATCCCCTTGGAGGTGCAGGTGGAGGAACAATAAGAAAGATGGAGGTATGCACTGGAAAGGAGAGGAATGAAGATTAGCCGAAGTAAAACAGAATATATATGTGTTAATGAGAGGAGCGGAGGAGGAAGAGTGAAACTCCAGAGAGAAGAGATAGCAAGGGTGGATGACTTCAAATATTTGGGGTCAACAATACAGAACATTGGTGAGTGTGGTAAGGAAGTGAAGAAACTGGTCCAAGCGGGATGGAACAGTTGGGGGAAGGTGTCTGGTGTTCTATGTCCCAGAAAATCTCTGCTAGCATGAAGGGCAAAGTTTATTAAACAGTCGTGAGGCTGGCCATGATGTACGGATTAGAGACGGTGGCACTAAAGAAATAACAGGAAACAGAACTAGAGGTAGCAGAAATGAAGATGTTGAGGTTCTTGGTCGGAGTGAGCAGGTTGGATAGGATTAGAAATGAGCTCATTAGAGGGACAGCCAAAGTTTGATGTTTTGGAGACAAGATTCGAGAGTAGACTTAGATGGTTTAGACATGTTCAGAGGCGAGAGAGTGAGTATATTGGTATAAGGGTGTTGAGGATGGAGCTGCAAGGCAAAAGAGCAAGATGAAGACCAAAGAAAAGGTTGATGGATGTTGTGAGGGAGGACATGAGGACAGTGCGTGTCAGAGAAGAGGATGCACGAGATAGGCTTCGATGGAAAAATATGACACGCTGTGGCAGCCCCTAATGGTCGAAAGAAGAATGAAAATCTCAAACTTTTGTTCTTTAAACAACACAAAACAAACATCGCTAACCAAACAAAGACAACAATAAATTTGAAAGCCTGCTTCCAAATTAATTTAATCTATTTCTTTTGATTCACAATCATATCCTTGTCTGTTTTTCTTGGTTTAAAACTGAATTATTGCTTGCACAATATTCTTTTGCAGTTCATGCTGACAGATAAATGATGCTCCCAAACAGTTTGAGTGTGAATGTTATTTTGCTCCCTGTATTTAAAATACAAGAACTAGCTGTTTGTGCACTGTATTCTGTGCTTTCAGCCATTATGAAGGTGTGCGAAGGTGGAACATTAAAAATACGTATCTGAATCAGATGCAGCAACTCACCCCTCATTAAAACACATTGCAAAATGGCACAAACTAAATAGCTGTATCTTATATTGGAATTTCAAGTTGGGTTGTAATTTTATTTATCTAATGTGCAATGCAGAATTTGAGCAGAGACCACATCAGCAGTGCGTAATTGTGGAGTTTAGAGGGAGTAAAGAAAAGCAAATGTATGTGTATAGCGCAATTCATACACAAGGTAACTCAAGTCTTAGCTGCTTATCCTCACAAGGGGAGTGCTGGAGCCTATCCCAGCTGTCAACGGCCAGGAGGCGGGGTACACCCTGAATTGGTTGCCAGCCAATCCCAGGACACCTGAATTTTTTGGGGGGGGTCAAATTTGGGGGTGTGCATTTGTGTTAGGGTTACCTATGTACACATTATACACGAACATGTCACGTGCAGGGGGTGCTTGTGGACCACCCTTGGTTCGTTGTTGTGGAAAGTGTTCTGTCCAATGGAAAAGTAAGTAACAACACAAGGTATTTGTCTCTGGCACTTGGTGCCACCTTGGTAAGACATTTAGTACTGAGACACAAACAATAACAAAGAACAAGACATTCAGTTAATAGGAACTATTCCTTATAAGAGTCATAGTTGTGCAAGATGCAGAATCTTTAAGCATTTAGAGCAATTTAGAGTACGTCAATGCCCCATATTGTTAAGCTTATACAGAGTGCCCTTACCCATTTGTGGTTCACCGTTATAGACCAGTGCAATGACATTTGTACAGTGATGAAAGTCCTCCGGATTCTCCCGGAATTCCGAAATTTCAAGAAAATTCCTCTGGAAAATTGCCTAGAATTAGTTGACGACATTGAACAACACGCATTTGAGTTCATTGTTTTGCTTTCAATTGCGTAGCCATGTTGAGGCACTAACACTAGTAACAGTAACGCCCCTGCCCTCGCATTCGCATGACCTTGCAATATCTTGGACATTTTGAAATTTCGGCGAGAAAGGAAGCCACAAAGGGTGCATGTGTGCACACAAAAGGCAGATTAATCATTGAATGTCGAGTATTTGAATAGCGTTGTGTAAATTAATTAATGCGTGATCGGCGAGGTACGGCCCCAGCACAATGTTCAAACACGTAGACAGCCAAGCTGACATACGTGCAATAGACGCGAATGTTAGGAACACATTCAAGTGGTCATGGCTTGAGGAAAAGAACTTGAATGGAAATTTTTTGTCCGACTACAATAGAAAGGTCGACAAACCTTTTCAGTCAGTTAAAATCATATATATATCAAAATATTAAAGGCAAATCATTATCCTATTAGTATTACTACATCTATATCTAAGATGCGCGTAACAAGTTTGAGACTTAAACCTTAATAGTAATTACTACAGATCAACGTCTTTAACATGTTTTGCTGTACAGTGTAGAAATTCGAGGATATATTTTCGTGTATATTCTATATCTATACTGTAATATGTATAATGTGGAAGAAAGGACAATTTTAGATGTCTTTTTACTGAATAGTTCACTTAATTCATTTGTCTTGAGATAAGATGGCATATTTTAATGACAAATGTGATTTTGTGCTATCCAGTGAAAGGGGAAGGGGGGGCAAAGAAATCTGGGCTTGTCCTTTAGGGAATTTCTCCCCAATTTTTTTTTGGGTCAGGACTTAGAAATTTTACTTTCAATTTTTGCATGAATTTTGTTCTCAGGTAGCGCCAGAATGCACCACGGCCATCCATTTTTTCAAAAATTTTCCAGAGGGGCATGCCCCTAGACCTCTCGAGCAGGACTTTGCACCTTTGGTGCACGCATTTGTATTTTCAGGAATTTTCTGGAAAGTCCACTTTAATCTCTGGTTGTACAAAGGGAGCAGTTTAAAGTGATGAATCGTGCAATCGTCTACAGCATATATTACAGATACAGTTTGGACCAGCAGGATGTGTCCCAACAATGGCGCAAGGCAAAAACTGGTAGATTCGCTGATCAAGAATTTAATCACTTAGTTGCTAGAGGGAAAAAACGGTTTAAATGCCTGCTAGATTCGATTTACATTGATCAGTAGTTCGTAGCCGACGGAAGGAGCTGAGAGAGCTGGTGGCCAGGATAAGGAGAGTCTGAAAGGATCCTGCCCGCTCTGGTCCTATTTCGAGAGGCGTGAAGTCTTCAAGGGTGTGTAGGGTGGTGCCGCCAATCCATTCACCGGTTTTTATTGTTCTCACATAACATCTATATTTAATGTTTCTTTGTTGTTGATATGGATTGGTTTACTTTTCTTATTTTGTATACAATTAGCACTTTGGTCTTTTTTTCTCTCTCTCATCTCTCTAGAAATTCTGTTCTATTCCACTGATTGGCTGATCTTCAGTAAAACTTCAATTAAAATACGAAGAAATCACAAGGGAAGATCTAAACTTGAACTGTAGCAAAGCAGTAGCACTGTTCCAGCATAAAGGGGATGCAGATTGTCCATTCTCCTTGATCTAACAGCCGAACAGGACACGATAAATAAATTAGGGGGTAGAAAAATAGATTGCTGGCTGCCCCCTCCCCTTTGTGGCTGACATTTACTCCTCTCAGTGCCTTGGCAGAGCTGTAAACATTAAGGACACTACACACTGCGGTTCTCATCTGTTTGAGCTCCTGCCATCTGGAAGGTGGTACAGATCTGCTAAAGCAAGGACCAACAGACTGAGGAAGAGTCACCCCCCCCACCCCACCCCGAGAGCCATCGCCACCAGGGTTTGTACGGGTCAAGGAATTTCTGGAATATCATGGGAAGAAACATTGCCTTTCCAGGTCTTGGAAAGTCCATCCATCCATCCATCGATCCATTTTTTTACGCCGCTTATCCTCACGAGGGTCGCGGGGAATGCTGGAGCCTATCCCAGCTGTCAACGGGCAGGAGGCGGGGTACACAATGAACTGGTTGCCATTACATGCAAGGCCAATGCCCTTCTTATCAACAAAACTTTTATACACTTGTAATTCTAGTTTATATTTTTAATAACCATAAATTTCACAGTCATTATGATGCGCCTATTACATTGTTAAGCTTTGTCACTTATTATTTAAGTGTCATCATATAGCTGAAATATTGCTGTCTGCCACAACCAGTCAATCCAATATTAGTCATGGAATTTTGTAGAGTAGCTGGAAAGTAAAGGAAAATTCATGGTATTTTGATTCTCTGCAAGTGTATGAACCCTGTTTTTAGAACGGATTGCTTTGAAGGAAACCTGCCGTTGGAGTAGGAATGAGAGTTGTTGGTAGAAGCATGGAAGATCCAGGAAGCGGCGTGGCTTGGACAGATATCAAGGTAGGTTGCATGGAAGGAACACTAGAGGAGAAGAAAACAAACACCAAAAGGATTAGGAAATTACAATCAACTCCTTCACAGAAGTTTGATATAACAGTGTGTGTACCTTGTAAACCAAGAGTTGATATATTGCTAATTAGAAGTCCACCAGATGATCATATGTTCTCGTCAATTCCTCTTTACTCTCTCTCATTCCATCCACATGTGTCACCTGAAATGGAAGGTAACACATAAGATTTGAAAAATAAATAATTGCAATAATAACACCATTGACCATTAAAGTATATATGCTTATAAATATACAGTAAACATGCAAATAGTAAAGTCAATGGATATACATTTTACCTCTGTTGTTGTAGCAACCTAAACCTACAATAAGCATCAGCTTCACCACATGTCAGGACATCACCAGTGCATTGCTCCAACATTACAGATAAAATCTAAAAGCATCCTGGTTTTGGTAGTAATTTATCCAAAGAAACTTGTGGTCAAATGTTATTAAAGTCAAAGACTCCAGACAAAATACAGATTTTCTTATTTTAAGAAGTAATGCAACAAACGTAACACATTATAATGCATCAAGTAGCAATAATTCAGGGAATTTGGCTGGACAATGTTCTAAATGTATTGATTTGAATTTAAAACATCAGACTATAAATGCCACCTGTTTTGTTTAAATAATGTAAGGCCGTAAAAAAGTGGTTTAAATGCAATCATAGTCATTCATGCCTTTGCTGTAAATTGTGTAACAAATAATTGAAACTCACAAAGTCCCCAAAACACGTTAGCTAATGCAGCCAGTTTCATTTCAATTCACAAAATAAAATACTGTAAATCACAGTCCTCTTCTCTTTCCCTCTAATGGTGGCAGTAGACACAAATGAATAGGCCACAATTGCACATAAGTGTAATAAAAAGGTCTGCAATTAAAACGCAACCTGCTTAAATAATAAACAACAATAAAAGCAGACTTAAGCAACAAAACAGAATACATTATCCCTTTGTGTAACATATACTGACAAAAGAAACCACTTTATAAACAGGCGCTATGTTGCTAAAATACGTGCCTGTGACCGAATTGTATTCTTACATGGTGAATGTCTTCGGATATCAGTGGACAGTGTTGCGACATAAATTTTGAAACTTGACTGCAAGGTCTCATCTGTGTGTTGATTGTGGTATTTGGGTATAATGTACCAGTATTTGATGTTTGAGGATACCTGATTGCACACGTATGTTGATCCAAATTTAGCTAATATAGTACTCCAAATGCATATTTCTTCATGTACCTATAACTGTCAGGAAGAGCGTTCCATGTTTTGAACAAGTTTTCTGGATGTTGCAAGACTTTCAATGTCGCTCTATTCGTGGCTTTGGGCAAGCTGTGCTTTCTGGGGAGTAACTTTTTCACTCCCAACATTGCTACAGATGTAGCATACCTTCCCTGGAAATATCTTTCCACATTATTCTTTTCATGATTGAACAACTTCTCATCACAAAGCAGACATGTAGCTGATCCTTCCATGTTGGCAGTGAAAGCAAATGATTTGGTCTGATAACTTCTGAACTCTGTTCTCCTCAGCCATCTTTCTCTTTTTCCCGTTGCAATCCATAACCCATCACACACCCACTGGTTTACTTGTGACAGGCACCTGCCACGCCAAACTCAAAGAAGCACGTGTCGTAGGCTATGACGCAAATCTTCACGGACTGAAATATTGAATTTTAATATTTGTTCCAGATATTTTTACAGCAATGGAAAACATTAAGAATGTTTGTGTCATGTTTCTCCTTATATGAAAACCTTCTTAAAAACAAAAATATAATGATCTCCTCCATCTTTTTCCATTTTCATACATTTTTGAAAAAGCTCCAGGAAGTCACGAGTGATATCTTCAGAGCTGCATGCGGCTCCGTAGCCGAGGGTTGCCAACCCTTAACGTTTTTAGGGAGATTTGCAGTGCCATTTCTCCTCCAAATGCGGTGTGCATTATGGCATCCAAAAAGTTAGACTTTGGTCTTATCGGACCAGAATAGTTTCTTCTCCCTGTATTTAACTGGCTTGTCTTGTTCAGTAAACTTTGACATGCTTTTCTTTTTCAACAATGGGGTGTTGCTTTATGAGCAGACATACAGGCCATGGCGGGGCTTCCTCAAATCTAAGTTTCAGATTCAAGCCATTGATTGTATTGCAGAAAGTAGAGCTCCACAACATATGGTTGGCTAAATGAGTGTCAAACTCTTTAAAGATCTAATCCAGACGACCTATATTTTATTTTTGTATCACACAAACGTAGCTAATTTTTAATAAAAAATATATTTTTTAGATTCTCAACTCAAGAGCTAAGAAATAAATTAGTGCCAAAGTGCACATTTTTTTTGTAATCCAAATGCCTCCGATGACTGTTTAAAACCGAGGCTCTGTGTAGAAGCTTCTTCCGTGTGACGTCACATCTAGACAACCTCAGTAAAGACAATGGCTTCCTATACAGAAAGTCATACACTCTGTGAGTGGGATCTAGAGGGGATAGACAGCAGTGATTACATTTTTATGGAATGCTCTGTGGAAGAGATAGGAACTAGGACTATTTCCTTCCATCTGCTGCTGGATTAAAGACTTCCTCACAAACCGCCCACAGGCTGTCAGACTTGCCCCACACCTCTTCCTCAATCACCCTCAGTACCGGGTCCCACCAAGGCTGTGTCCTGAGCCCTCTGCTATACTGTCCGTACACATATGACTGCATACCGGCCCATCCCAGCAACTCCATTCTCAAGTTTGCTGATGACACCACCGTGATCGGGCTCATCTCAGAAAGAGATGAGTCTGCCTACACAGACGAGATTAGTATAAATTGTCAAAGTGGTATTCTGCAAACAACCTTACACTGAACACCACAAAGATGAAGGAAATCATCCTGGACTTCCGGAAGTGCGGTGGTGAGCTGGTCCCTTTGTTCATCAATGGGGAGTATGTTGCGAGGGTACACTCCTTCAAATTTCTGGGAGTCTACATCACGGAGAAACTCATTTGGACTGTAAATACCACTGGCGTGGTGGAAAAGGCCCAGCAGCAACTCCACTTCCTGAGAGTGCCCTTGAAGAACAACTTGGGAGCCAAGCTGCTGCAGGCCTTCTACAGAACCACAGTGGAGCGCATCCTCACATACTGCATCACAGTGTGGTATGCTGGATGCACAGCAGCGGACAGGAAAGCTCTGCAAAGAGTGGTCAACAGTGCCTGGGCTGTTCTCTGCCCTCCCAAGAGGACATTGCCAACTCCCGCTATCACACCAGAGCCACTAATATTGTAATGGACTCTTCACAACCTGGTAATCACCTGTTTAGCCTGTTGCCCGCTAACAGGTGGTACAGGTTCCACAAAACACGAAGAACCAGATTCAAGGACAGCTTTTTACCCAGAGCATCAACTCCTTGAACTCAAACCACTGAAATCACAGTACTGTAAAGGAATGTTATGCAACGTCACTTTTGTGCATTTATTTATTCATTTATTTTCGCTGTAAGTGTGCCTTGTTTTATCTGTTTTTTTTACCTAAGATGTTCTTCGATTTTTATTCTATTTTATTGCAGCTTGTGGAGAAGCACTCATTTCGTTGTATGCACAGCATATAATGACATTAAAGGCTTTTGATTTGATGTGTTTTAATTGAACTAAAAAGGAGGAATTTTCTAATTCTTCCCATGTTCGAAAAACATCCCATGCAGGTGTAATTAAACCATATATTTTCGAACCTAAGTTGACGAATGCAACACAAGGACAGGATTCGGCAAGACCTGACGAAGTTGACATGGAACTTCGCACCCAAAACACAGACTGTGAGGTGCCTCAAGAACTCTACGTACACCTTGTTGACGAAATAATCTAATTCAAACACATTCAAACGTCTGATGCTGCTTCCACACAAAAGTGAATCATTTGTTGTTGTACGAGAGACTGAGTAGGCGAGGCGTAAAACAAAAATCAAAACCTTCGATATCGTTCTGGGTTTAAAGATCACGTTTATAGCCCATTCTTTGCGTTATTTACATGCATTTAGCGCGTATTTTACTTAATTTACCTAACACTTAACCGCAC
Organism: Syngnathoides biaculeatus; assembly: GCF_019802595.1. Classification (NCBI taxonomy): domain Eukaryota; kingdom Metazoa; phylum Chordata; class Actinopteri; order Syngnathiformes; family Syngnathidae; genus Syngnathoides; species Syngnathoides biaculeatus. The sequence goes on along the minus strand of NC_084662.1, from coordinate 2,106,347 downwards.
ACACTGCCGTAGTCGAATTTCACGAAGACCTTAGTGTCAACAGGACACTAACTTTATAATGTCCAAATTTCGTCACCTCGTAAACATCACATGGATATATGGTCCACATTACGCCGTCTTGTGTGTCATGGAGGTCAAAGAACACAGGTGATAGGTGAAATGTGAATTTTTTTTCTATCGTTAATTTATCCCTTGAGGATGCTCGTGGAAAAGTACAGAGAAGGTCAGAACGAGCTACATTGTGTCTTTGTGGATCTAGAGAAAGCCTATGACAGAGTACCAAGAGAGGAACTGTGGTACTGCATGCGTAAGTCTGGTGTGGCAGAGAAGTATGTTAAAATAGTACAGGAATTGTATGATGGCAGCAGAACAATGGTGAGGTGTGCCTTAGGTGTGACAGAGGAATTTAAGGTGGAGGTGGGACTGCATCAGGGATCAGCTCTGAGCCCCTTCCTGTTTGCAGTGGTAATGGATAGGCTGACAGATGAGGTTAGACTGGAATCCCCTTGGACCATGATGTTCGCAGATGATATTGTGATATGCAGTGAAAGCAGGGAGCATGCAGAGGAACAATTAGAAAGATGGAGACATGCACTGGAAAGGAGAGGAATGAAGATTAGGCGAAGTAAAACAGAATATATGTGCGTGAATGAGAAAAGTGGAGGGGGAAGAGTGAGGCTACAGGGAGACGAGATAGCGAGGGTGGACGACTTCAAATACTTGGGGTCAACAATACAGAGCAATGGAGAGTGTGGTCAGGAAGTGAAGAAACGGGTCCAAGCAGGTTGGAACAGCTGGCGAAAGGTGTCTGGTGTGTTATGTGACAGAAGAGTGTCTGCTAGGATGAAGGGCAAAGTTTACAAAACAGTGGTGAGGCCGGCCATGATGTACGGATTAGAGACGGTGGCACTGAAGAAACAACAGGAAGCTGAACTGGAGGTGGCAGAAATGAAGATTTTGAGGTTTTCGCTCGGAGTGACCAGGTTGGATAGGATTAGAAATGAGCTCATTAGAGGGACAGCCAAAGCTGGATGTTTTGGAGACAAGATTCGAGAGAGCAGACTTCGATGGTTTGGACATGTTCAGAGGCGAGAGAGTGAGTATATTGGTAGAAGGATGCTGAGGATGGAGCTCCCAGGCAAAAGAGCGAGAGGAAGACCAAAGAGAAGGTTTATGGATGTGGTGAGGGAAGACATGAGGGCAGTTGGGGTTAGAGAGGAAGATGCAGGAGATAGGCTAAGATGGCAAAAGATGACACGCTGTGGCGACCCCTAACGGGACAAGCCGAAAGGAAAAGAAGAAGAAGAAGGTCTAACTGTGGCGGTGATGTTATTGGAAACCTATCCATTGGGCAAACAAAAATAGTAGCTGACCTGTCTCTAACTCAGTGTTTTTCCACCATTTTTGAGTCAAGGCACACTTTTTTTTATTAAAAAAAAAAAATAATCCCACAACACGCCACTAGCAGAAAACGTAAAAATGAATCTGTCACCTATATGAACAATATACGGTCATTCTCACCAAAGCATAGTGAATAGATATCAAGCACAAACAAAATACATTTACTAATTATCAGAGCTCAGCGACACGGGATGGGGGGACCCAAATGCAGGACTTCCACCCAATGACATAGTAACCAGAGGGCTTTTCAAAAAAGGTCAATACCAGGTAGAGCAGTCCGACAAGGCAGAGGCACAAAATCGCAAGGCTATATTCAGGATCTAAAAACATGAAACAAGGTCCGATGACTAGGGAACAAACTAAGAACTTGACAAGACATGGACAAACTAAAAGGCTACAGACTCACTGTGACAAGAATAGTACTAGATTATAGTTATGCACAATAGTGGAGAATCCAACATGCAGTAAATGCAACGCAACGAACTGCTAAATGCCAGGGACAAAACTTCAACTTAAATGACTGGTCTAATTACAGTCAAATGAACAGCAGCTCTGTGACAGCTGTCAGAGGTGCCGCCCAGAGCTGTGGCCCAGCCACGCAACTCACGGCAGTGGCCAGGACATGCCCATGACACTAATCATATTTTATTCAGTCAATGTGACACCTGGGCCCGTTTTGATGAACATAGATCTGATATTCTGGCAGGATTCGATGAAAGACAAACACAAAGCTCTTCTTCAACAGCTCTCAGACTCTGATTTTACTTTTTATAGTCGGCAGGCTTGTAAAGCTCACCTCATAGAGATATGTTGTGGAAAATGGGAGCCATGTCAAAATAGCTTTGTTTGGCAGAATGGGGTCCTCCTTGGCAGGAAATAGATTCTTCTCCAAGTGTTTTTAAATGTTGTCATTACTTGGTATGACTATTTCAATATTTCCATTTTCCACGTGGTTTCCAGTGTTGCAGCTTTGAGTGGAATCTGTCATGTACGCAACCGATGACAAGAGGAACTTTTGCTTGCGAGGAGAACGTGGGATGTGTCTCTTTCATCATCTCAAACCCTGTTCTTTTCACATCTCCACAACTCCTTTTTATTTATTTTGGCCAGTCGGAAACATGAACAGCAAATATGATAAACAACATAATTGTAAGCAGCTGCGTGACAAACAATACTAACACGAGTCAATGAACAAAGTAACTGAGGAAAATAAAGAGAACGCAAGTCCAGGCACGTCCTCCATTGATGCGCCCAGCACATGGGTCACATTTCAGTAACGTCCACTCTCCGTCTCGGTCTTGTGACGTCATCTTCATCCTGTTCGTGGCGCCTCCGTCTCTACAGTCGAGCGAGCGCTTTCTTGCACATAATGTTTGTAAAGCGTCTTTCTCTGTTGCATCATATTCTTCAAGCTTTCAAGCAAAAAACAAAAGGAAAATGAGAGCTAACTGTACTATTAAGAAAAAGAGCATTAAAAGCACCCGAGAGTAAATATGACAAATTTAATCCATTTCCTTGTTTATGTAATATTTGCTCAAATTCTCATATCACCTAAAATAGTAACTTTGCAAGATTTTCGACTCTCTGATCATCTTTATGCTAAACATTATTGCACTCAGAGGAAAAATGTTTGGTTTATACATCATCATAACAGTCAAGACATGGAAACAGATCAGACAAGTCAGATGGAATACTCTGATCTTCATTGTCATGATTAGTCCCTAGCAAATGATACATCTGCGCCATTTTGTTCTCCATGGGTGAGATTGCTGTAGTAATTATTTTGTTTAGGAGAGACTGCAGACAACAGAATACACAAACATCCACACAAAGTCAAAATTGCTGCAAAAACTGCGAATGATAGCAAAATTGAGGACAACAGGGTTTTGTGTTTTCCGAAGGCATTCATCCAAGAGTCCCACATGGAAGTGTTCCTTCATTTTAACATTAAGGGTTCAGAGTCCCTCTATGGTTTTGGTGAGACTGCCATCCAAAGCTGTGTTTTTGGGAATGAATGTGCAACATTGTTCTCTGAATAAAGCATAGACACCTCCTCTCTCAGCCGACATCATGTCCACAGCTATCCTATTTTGGAATACCATATGTGATCTGGCTGATTACTGTTCATGCACAGCTTCAAACCCGCTCTGTGTCAAATTGCCCAATTTTTGTTGCAATGGATGTAGTTTATTCTGTCTATGCTCTTGCTGATTGTACACTACCAACATAGGAAGGATGAGAATCCAACTTCCAGATGGTCAGCCAATTTATACTCACTTGAAACACCACGGAGAACACCAATTGTGTCGATGTATGTTGGATTGCTTTGTCCTTGCCATTCAGCTGCTCTCTTTTGTCGATGCCAGTGTTCAGGTAAAACTGCCTGTTCAGGTGATGTTAATTCATAAATAGACATACGATGAATATGCAATGGCATTGATAAGGTTATCAAAATTACATGTAACATTTTTGGACAAGGGCGGCATGGTGGCCCAGCTGAAAGTGTTGGCCTCACAGTTATGAGGACCCGTGTTCCATCCCAGCCCTCTATGTGTGGAGTTTGCCTGTTCTCTCATGCCTGCGTTGGTTTTCTCTGGGCACTCCGGTTTCCTCCCACATCCCAAAAACATGCAACATTAATTGGACACTCTAAATTGCCCCTAGGTGTGATTGTGAGTGTGGCTGTTTGTCACAATGTGCCCTGCAATCGACCCCTCCCTACAGGGCACTTAACCACGCCTCCTGAAGTGACGTCACGCCACGTGCGCTGACGTAAGACAAACAGTAAAAATGGCAAATACAATACAATACATTCTGAACTGAGACAGACTCCATGCTTCTGATTTCATTAAAATCAACGATATATTATAGATTCTAAATACAATACATTCTTAACTGAGAGAGACACCATGCTTCTGAGTTAATTCACTCATTCACACGTAGCAATGTTATGCTAGCGGAGAACGTCTCATTCATTTATACGAGACGTGTATTAAAAATCAAATTTAGGGCATATCTTCGTGCAAACACAGTCTGGTTAACTTTCGGCCACGAGCCAGCAAGAAATCAATACGTTTGTGGAGTCCGATCATCGCTAAATATCGCTAAACAAAGAAGTGTGTCAATCGTTCACACGTAGCAATGTTATGCTAGCGGAGAACGTCTCATTCATTTATACGAGACGTGTATTAAAAATCAAATTTAGGGCATATCTTCGTGCAAACACAGTCTGGTTAAGTTTCTGGCCGCGAGCCAGCAAGAAATCAATACGTTTGTGCAGTCCGATCATTGCTAAATATTGCTCAACAAAGAATAAGTGTGTCAATCGTTCACACGTAGCAATGTTATGCTAGCGGAGAACATCTCATTCATTTATACGAGACCTGTATTAAAAATCAAATTTAGGGCATATCTTCGTGCAAACACAGTCTGGTTAACTTTCGGCCGCGAGCCAGCAAGAAATCGATACGTTTGTGCAGTCCGATCATCGCTAAATATCGCTCAACAAAGAATTAAGTGTGTCAATTGTTCACACATAACAATGTTATGCTAGCGGAGAACGTCTCATTCATTTATACAAGACGTGTATTTAAAATCAAATTTAAGGCATATCTTCGTGCAAACACAGTCTGGTTAAGCTTCTGGCCGCGAGCCAGCAAGAAATCAATACGTTTGTGCAGTCCGATCATCGCTAAATATCGCGCAACAAAGAATAAGTGTGTCAATTTTTCACACGCAGCAGTGTTATACTAGCGAAGAACTTCAAATTCATTTATACGAGACATGTATTGAAAATCAAATATAGGGCATACCTTCGTGCAAACATGTGTTCCGGTTGATATTAGATGGATTTAGTTGATGATGCGGTCTTCCACAAAGTTTGACCCATCGAAGGCATTTTTCGTACTGGGTCTTCGGTTTTGGAAAGGGTACGAATCGAACTCCACCAACTAGCCTTTCAGGATACCTGTCGTCACTATTACAAAGTCAGTGACTACACCTCTTAACCATATTTTTTGTTAAATAACCCAAATACGCGATAAAACGCTAACTAAACCTATACTGGACCAAAATGGCAAATACAATACAATACATTCTGAACTGAGACAGACTCCATGCTTCTGATTTCATTCAAATCAACGATATATTATAGATTCTAAATACAATACATTCTTAACTGAGGGAGACACCATGCTTCTGATTTCATTCAATCATTCACACGTAGCAATGTTATGCTAGCGGAGAACGTCTCATTCATTTATACGAGACGTGTATTAAAAATCAAATTCAAAAATCAATACGTTTGTGCAGTCCGATCATCGCTAAATATCGCTCAACAAAGAATAAGTGTGTCAATTGTTCACACGCAGCAGTGTTATGCTAGCGAAGAACTTCGAATTCATTTATACGAGACATGTATTGAAAATCAAATATAGGGCATACCTTCGTGCAAACATGTGTTCCGGTTGATATTAGATGGATTTAGTTGATGATGCGGTCTTCCACAAAGTTTGACCCATCGAAGGCATTTTTCGTACTGGGTCTTCGGTTTTGGAAAGGGTACGAATCGAACTCCACCAACTAGCCTTTCAGGATACCTGTCGTCACTATTACAAAGTCAGTGACTACACCTCTTAACCATATTTTTTGTTAAATAACCCAAATACGCGATAAAACGCTAACTAAACCTATACTGGACCATTCAATGTTGTCAGAGAAAATGGCGGGAGCAAAAACGGGCTTTGGTCTATGCAGTTCTCTGGCCTCTGATTGGTCAGTGACGCGGATTGCGCAATAGCCACAGAGGGGTCAATTAGCTGGCAACCAGTTCAGTTCATTCCTGCAACCCTCATGAGGATAAGCACCTAAGAAAATGGATTGATGGATTCTTGGGCAATTTGTCAAAAGCCGGTTATCCGCACCACCACCTGATGTCACTACGTAACCATGCCTTAAATGAATTGTCTGACAAAATGGTTTTACGCATCATTGCTGATAAATTTGCCAATTTGTTTCAGTTTCCTGTCAAATGGACGCTTGTAAAATTACTCTGTGCTACATCATTAGAAAGCAATGTTTTTTCTTTTTCAAAAAAAGTCAATGGATATGCAGAGTCCCATTTTTTGCATTCATTATCAGATACCATTTTACTCATTACATCCAAGGTGCAATTATCTGGTAATAGTGCTGGTGTAATCTGTAAAAGTGGTCTGGGACACATGCAAACCATGCAATCTTTTGATGAAGCTTTTGGTGCTTGTTCCACCATAAGAAGCCAGTTATTATTCTGTCCTGAAATGCCTGTTGTCACGTGTAGGAATAATTGTGAATGTAATTATCATACATCTGCTTCCAGTAAAGAAATGCTTTGCTCAGCTCTAGATAACGTGGCAGCCGCCTAGCAGGAGATAGCAAGAACAAAAACATCTAATCATCAAAACTGTTAGAACTGCTGCCTGTTAAAGAAATGATGACCACACATGTAATCAGCAATCTTACACACATTTTCACACACACATTAACAAACCAATACACTTAGTTTCCAACTGTTTTGCTTGCCGTCTCCTTTTTTTAACATCCATGTAAACAAGGGGCGTCTTAAAACTAAATAAATAGAGGTGCTGAGGAGAGGATAATCAGAGAGTGCAGTGGTGAATTGTACGAGACAGTTCCTCTCCTCGCGAGACTTGAACTGGTGTCTTTGCTTCCTTTTTGTTCAGTTTAATGAATGTCTAATTGGCAAACCTGACATTTACTTGGTCCTTCGAGCCGGGTCTCAAAATACCTGAGATTTCCAGGGGCTGAGTAGATGTCCAGGCAAACACCGTGGCCACAGCACTTAAGATCCTTTCCGGGACTGGGCTTTGATTTCGCATCTGGAGGCTGAGGGTTGATGAGAAGCCGAAAGAGGTAAAGAGATCTCTGGTGAGTAGGAAACTCACACACTCATGAGGAATGAGTGAATGCGCGTCTGGGTGACTGCGGCAGAACCAAACCTCGAAAATACTAGTCCCTATCAAGTAGATTAATTAGTTTATAAAACTGAGAAAAGGGCAACGTGTGTTCTGTACGTATTTGAGCTCTGTTAAACTTGTGCATGTGTAAAAGTGTGAGTGGAGGTTCGCTACCTCATTTGAACAGGAAATTGAGTGACGACTGTTTGAGGATGCAGAGGTAAGAATTCTCCCCCACTTGTGGTAGAAGCTCGAGAATTACCTCAAACAGAAAGTAATTGTCACCCTAGGTGAACCACTGACTCCAACAGGGGAAAAACAAATCGCAAAATAATTGATTAATACCAAAATAGTTGATACAGAACATCTGAGGAAAAAATGTAATGTGTAAGGACTAGAGGTTTGTAGAAAGCCAATGTCCTAGTAAAATAAAACATAAAATGGCTTTGCTGGCCAGCTCAACACACACGCAAAAAAAATATATATACTTAACCTGCAGGATAAAATAAGAGAGAAACACACACAAAAAAAAAAAAAAAATGGACTCAAGATGATGTGAAAACGGCCATAAAAGGTATCGCATCGCATGAAGTTGATGTAACATAATTCGTCCAGGGAACGGAAGTCTTGAGAAAATCTTACGACTTGAATGGTGTGGAAGAACAACAAATTTGGATGACAGCAAAGTACTTTCTCACAGCAGCAGGAGTTCACGGGTTAATATAGTGCACTTCTGCTAGATTTAGACAAAAAGTATTTTTTTTCTGCCTTTGGAAGAATATAGAATTGGAATGACTGCATAATTTAAAGCAAACAGTGGCATTCCTGAAGCTCACACTCCAGGGAGTGTCTATCAAGAGCAATTAAAAATGCTTTTTATGCGAATTCAAATAATCCTACAAAACAATGGATCGAAAAACATTGGGTTGACAAACCAACTGGGAGCCTGTAACAATACGTTAACCAAGCACTACACGCAGAATGAGTGCTACAAAATAAGAGAAACAAAGTTGATACCTTTCTGTCAGAGGAAGGAGAAATTTATGGAGCTTTATGCGAAACATTTAATAATCGTGGCCGCAGATGTAAAAGATGCAGGGGAAGAGTAATGGGAGGGGATGCAAATTTGATCAAAAAAATTATTTGCTGGTGTTGTGGAGAAAAAGGTCACATTTCACGTGACTGCCCTAAAAATAAAAACACCCACTACCGCATAACTAGAGTAGCCATCTACCCATCAAAAATGTCACAACTAATTCTCCCAAAATTAAACTTTTTAATTTGCCCTATATGTTTGTTGGGAAGAAATGGCTTGCTGAAACTAGGGCTGGGCTTAATTCCCTCTCTGACAGGAAATATCGAAGTAAAAAGACAAAAAAAAAGGAATTACTGGGAGGACAGTTGAATATCTTACAAAATAGGAACCCAGCACTCTATTATTACATCTTAGATATTTCAAACAAACCTCCCACATGAACAGATATCTTGCTGCAAAGAGCTCTAGACATGATTGAACAACCACAAAATGACATAGGAAGTAACTCATTGCATTTGACTATGTAGTATAAGATACTGTAAATTTAAAACAGCCCACACCAGCCAAAATCATGATTGATTATCTTTACTCAGATGGTATATCAGTCGTGGTGGCAGGAACAAGACTGACTGACAAACTAAATGCATTACACAAGGAATGGACACCACCACACACGTCATTGCACAAACAAACTTAACAGGAGTGGAAGAGTTTGGGACAATTTATATTAGTAGCACGAAATGTTCCTGATTGGACAGAAAAAGAACCAGATTTGGATTAGGACGACTGAACTGTTCAGACAATACCTTATTGGACAGTATTAAACAATCTGAGACCAGATGCTGCTGTATTCACAGTGGTATCAAAACTGCGGCACATGCAGAGCTAATACAAAATTTGCTCATAGCAGTTCAATTACCAAAACCAATAGCTATGTAAATGTGCAGTACACACATCAAATCCAGACAAAGTACCATTAGGGTTGGGAAGACTCAGGTTTCAACAGGGGGAATGGTAGCCCTGTGGTACAAAGGCATTACACGACCCATGGATTTAACTTTTATGCAAAAAAAAATTTTGTAGGGCTTGTTTGACCTGTGCTCGACATAATCCACAAGGGAATCTGCATCCAAAACGTGGTCAGTTTCCTCAGACTACAAATCCATCCATCCCTCCATCCATTTTCTTAGCCACTTATTCTCACAAGGGTCATGGGCTGTGCTGTAACCTATCCCAGCTATTAACGGGAAGGAGGCAGGGTATACCCTGAACTGGTTGCCAGCCAATCGCAGGGCACATGGAGACAAACAGCCACACCCACAATCACACCTGCAATTTAGAGTGTCCAATTAATTTTGCATGTTTTTGGGATGTGGGAGGAAATCGGAGTGTCCGGAAAAAATCCACGCAGGCACGGGGACAGCATGCAAACTCCACACAGATGGGGCCGGGATCGAACCCAGGTCCTCAGAACTGTGAGGCCAACGCTTTACCAGTTGATCCACCGTGCCGTCAAGGCTTCACATCAATTTCAGAAAATACGCATGGATTTCATTTAACTAAAGAAAAGTAAGTGAAAACAATAGTTGAGTCATCATCTATGCTCTTTCAAAATGGGTAGAAATATTCCGATGTAAACAACCTGATGCACTAACTGTAGCTGAAACATTATGCGAAGACATCATACGAATGGAACACACTCTGTAAACAAAGTGGTCGGCAAAATGGACTCATGTTCCACATTAACTTGAAACACCACTCTTCTTACCATCCACAAAGTGAGTGAATGAATAATACAATTAAGAATATACTGAAGAAATGCAAGGAAGATACACAATGGATAGTTTTAGTCAAACTATACATACATTACAAGCACGACAGGTCTCATTCCATTCGAAACACTGTTTAGCAGACCATACAGATTTCCAATATTTTCCACACAATGGGAGAGAAACGAATGCAAAAAAAAAAAAAAAAAAAGGTGGGGGATTGTGTGTCTTTTTTATTTTTATTTTTCATGCCGGATGCCTTTCCTGACGCAACGCTTCTGCATTTATTCGGAGAGTGAGCTGGAGCCTATCCCACCTAACTTCAGGGGAAGGCAGACTACACTCCGGGCTGGTCGGCGGCCAATTGCGGTGCAGATGTCGACACTATCACTGAGTGGGAATAGATCCCACGTTGCCTGCACTCAAAACAGCCCTCTGAGGGAAACCTGAACTACAACGTGGCCCGCAAGAGAAATGAGTTTGACACCCCTGCACTACACCATCAAATGGGAAAAAAAAGTAAGTTACTGTGCTTTAATAACTTTATTATTGCCATTTGTCTATTCATCCCATGTCTTTTTATGAATTAACATCTACTGTACGTGGAGTTTTAACCAAACACTGGCATAAACCGAGGAAGAGCTGAATGACGGGCAAAATAGCAGAAAGAAACACGTGGATACACCTTACACACTTTAAAAGGTCATCTCAGCTGAGTCACCCAAATGGAAAGGAGAGCAAAGTCCAGCATAAGGTGGGTCCAGATTTATTATATCTGAAAATACTTGAAGGCTGGTGAAGATTTAAAAGACACCTGACTCATTTAGGGTGACTTGGTCGACATGACTTCAAAATAGTTGAATAATATGAGAGCAAATTGGGCTGCAACATTGACAGCCGTAATGAGATTTTTGTTCATAAGGTACTTTTGGGCACCTGTAAAGCTGACAAAAACACATTACAACAGAACCAATGATTATACTGTCAACTATGCCTACCACAATAAGATAAAGAGGCAAAACCTCATTTCAAATAAGATTGAAAAACGACTATGCGCAAGTCACTGAGGCATGAGGGGAGGATTCCATGTGTAACTCCCAATGAATCAGCTAAGCACTATTTTAATTCCTTGGCCAAGTGTAATTGCTGGGGATTCCATCCATGTGCTTATGCTAAAGGAAACCCCCATTTTCTTCTCACCATTTGCCAATTTACTACTACCTTAAACCTGAAAGCCATACCAAAGAATACATATACTATAGAGGGAGTTGAAGTATTTTAACTGGAAAAGTGTGGGAACATTTTTTTTCATTAACATTTTTTTTTTATAGGAAACAACTGGCTGTTATTGATGTAGGGAAAAAAAAAAGCTATGAAGAAGCAATGAAAAATGCTTAGCTCTGCCTGCAATGAAGAATGCTTTGCTCTGCTCTAGAAAGTAGTAGCAAATGTAGGATAAACAGGGGGGATATGTAGGAATAATTGTGAATATAATTATCATACATCTGCTTCCAGTAAAGAAATGCTTTGCTTTCCTCTAGGTAACGTGGCAGCCGCCTAGCAGGAGATAGCAAGAGCAAAAACATCTAATCATCAGAACTGTTAGAACAGCTGCCTGTTAAAGAAATGATGACCACACATATACTCAGCAATCTTCCACACATATGCACACACACATTAACAAACAAATACACTTCGTTTCCAACTGTTTTGCTTGCCGTCTCCTTTTTTTAACATCCATGTAAACAAGGGGCGTCTTAAAACTAAATAAATAGAGGTGCTGAGGAGAGGATAATCAGAGAGTGCAGTGGTGAATTGTACGAGACAGTTCCTCTCCTCGCGAGACTTGAACTGGTGTCTTTGCTTCCTTTTTCTCCAGTTTAATGAATGTCTATTTGGTAAACCTGACATCACGCGAAACTACTCTTCAACATTTAGCTTTTGGATCACTCTTAGCTTTTTTTTTTCTCTTGCTTCTCATACAGTGTAGACACTTTTTTTTTCTTTGCTCTTGCTCTGCTTGTTTTGCCTCTGAGACTTTTTTTTTCTTGCCGATAAGCTCGTTTTCTTCTAAAATATTTTTTTAGAAGCAGTGACTCCTGGATACTTTTAAATCATCGTTACGTGAACGTGGCCTCCTAATTAGCACAAGCTTGGTGTTAGCAACAAGACCCGACATCAAGATGCCTCCCTTCTCTACTGAGAACTATCATGGACTATGCAGAGGGTGTCAATTCTAGAATCGAAAATCTGCCGTCTTGAAGTTTATGTGGATGTAAATGGAGTCGTGAAAGGAAACCACTCTACAGATGTCTCAAAATGGTGAGCAGAGGTGTGCTAACAGACAGCCACCAAGCTCAACAATAAGGATTGACGTTAACTGTGGAAAGAATAACGGACACCCCAGCAGCTCTTCCTGGAATTTAAAGCCCAAACATATGGGACGTTTCCAAAGGAAGACACAACAGCACCAGGAGATTACCGAAGAATCTGGCTGGCCTGCATTGTGGGCCACCTCAACACCAAGTGAGCCACCATGGACGGTCGTTACAGCGAAGAGCAACAAAAAAGAATGTGAGTCAGTGCGTAATATTGATGTCAGACTTACAAATAGATTTGAGGCACTCTTACAAGACCCAGGCCAAGAATGCTCATCCTTTATTATTATACACACAGAGGCCCTGGATATTCTCAAGCAGCAATCAGAGGTACTGAAGTGAGATTTCTTAGATCTCCTAACAAAAGTGCATGAGATGGATGCTGAAGTTTTTATAAGCGGACCTCTCCCACTTGTACGATTTGGTTTCGTTTCTCGAGGCTCCGTCAATTGAAGAGGTCAGGGTTTGCACCCGGCCCTAAAAGTCCCTAAAAAACCCTAAATTTTCAAAGGTGCATTTAGGGGCTCTAAAAGTCCTTAAAATCCGCGAAAACCGGTCAAGCCCCTAAAAAGGCCTTAAATTAAAAAAAGTCAAAGGGAGGACTTCTACCGCAAAATTCTCTCTAAAAAATTAATTAATCTTTTATTTAAAAAAAATAGCAATCCGTCTGGCGTCCAAATTAGCCGGAAATTGTCAACGGAAGTCACAGTGTTGACAACTAGTGGCCATCTTGTCGATATTCCATTGTTTGTTTCCGTGAGTAGGCATTCACTTCGTCTCCGTTATGACGTAGCGTAGTTCTTTAATCGATCCAACTTGTATCACGGGGAAGTGCATTTTTCAAGAAGCTTGAGTTGAAAGTAAGGAGTTTGGGAACTGGTTTTGTCGAGATCCAAAAGATCAGCACATGTTTTACTGCCATCTGTGCAAGCAGAGTTACCAGCTTGAAAAGATGGGCGTCAAAGCGCTGGAGTCGCACCGGAAAAACAGGAGATAAGCTGATTTGGCGAAGACTCTCTCATCTTCTGTTGGTATGAATCTGTTTCTAAAATATCAAGATAGCGAAGCATCAACTTCACACTAGGGATCGCAAAAAAACGCTTACTTTCATAACCGATTTTAACGGCACAGCTGTAGCAAAAAAAACGGTACCATAGTGGTGTTTACATAATTCACCCGCGGGACCTCGAGTTGGGGTGTGGGGTTCCGCACGGACTGTTTTTGTTGTTGCTCTTCCGGAGTGACGAGTTCCCCCCGTTATGCGAGTAGTGTTTCTGCCAATAAAACAAGTTTACTCCCATACTTTGGAGCGTTTCCTCGATGCCGTGTTTGATGTTTCTTTGATTTAACTGAATGTTCTTTTGAGTCCAACTTTACTCTAACAGCGAAACTTGAAAAAGGTGGAAATGATGTTGAAAAAATAGCGCAATGTGGAGTACCGGAACCGGAAGAAATGATTGGAAATTTTAACCGATTTCGAAAGTCCGATTACGGTTTCGGTTTAAAAAAAAAAAACCGAAAAACGGTTATAACCGGTTATTTGTAACCGGTTGCGATCCCTAATGCACACCTACAGTTGTCCAGCCAGAAGTCAGGCTTTATGAACATAATTCAATACACAAAGACGGACTCGTTAAAGGCAGAGATCACGTGGACTTTAAAAGTGATCTGCAGCCATTACCGTTACAAATCTTGTGAAAATAATTGGAAAGTGATTGCAGTCATGTTCCCAGACAGTGACATTGCTAAAAACTACCACTGTGGGGAAAGGAAGACTTCGTACCTGGCTACATTTGGCATCGCTGCCCACTTTTCATCTCTACTTCCTCAAAGCCAAAAAAGCCAGAATAGAGACTCACATATCAACGCTTATTGAGAAGGCTGACAGGCTGTGTGAGGAGGCAGAAGAAAAGAGGAATCTGAGGTTTATCACCGAGGCCAATGCACTCAGAGGCAAAGCAAAGGACAAGAGAGCCACTTTGGCACCTCTGCAGCAACAAATAGAGGAGGCACTGGGTAGGCTCAAGGAGTTAGAGTAGGGGTGCTGAAACAGACATCAGTAGAAGACATTTGTGTATATAGTTGCAATTGTAGTTAGAATCTGTTTTTCTGTATACTGTTATGTGAAGACGTTGACAATGGTCATATCAATGAGAACTACCACAAGGGGCGACAGGTGATCACTGTCACAGGTACTGAGATACCGGAATATTTGATGAACCAAGAACGGTTGATGGCACCATTGGGTGAGTCTTTTTTCCTTACTCTTGATTTCCCACGATGGCCCTAAAATTTTCCCGTGTCAGCCCTAAATTTTTCGTGTCAGCCCCGAAAAATGCCCCTAAAAAGCCCTTAAATTTTTTTGGTCAGACTGAGTATGAACCCTGGAGGTGGTTAGGCAAGGTGTGCATTGCCTGTGAGTTTCATTGACAATTTCTGCCTTTTTTGGGAGCATAAAAATCTTTATAAAGCAGATGGTTTCTGTCTAAATAGACAAGGGGTTATTAGCTGCCAAAATGTTCTACTGCATGCGTCATTCACCACCCTGTTAAGAAAATGTTTACAAAGACCTAGGACAAAAGGCTCCAGTGACCAAACAATCAGAGGAACAAGAGATAAGGTGAGACAAGGTGCACACAGATGCATTTGCATCATCCAAACAATCTGATGAGCAAATGACAAATGGAATGTGTCAGCACTTTAAATCTCCCACACCTCTTCCTGCCCCATTGAAGCCATCTATACCTCAGAATCTTCCCTCTGACTACAACAGCCACACAATCCACAGGAGATGTGGGCTCCCCCTCTCCCAGCATGAATGCAATGTTGGGTCTGATGGATAGGATTAAGACTATTGTCAATGATGGAGTCCAGCCCATACCACGCCAAGATCTTCCCCCTCCTGAAACCAATGTCCACTTAGCGAAGGGCCCCTCCTCCACCCATGAAGACTGTCTGTAAATCTAACTGATATTTACTGTGTCTATTCCAGAATGACTCAGACCCCTATGGAGATCAGGCGATTTCATCCCTGTAATTACAAGGGATAGAAAGTTGGTCAAAAAGATACAGCACCAAAAAAGTAGAACTTCAAACTTAGTGAAGATAAAATATGAGTCTATCGAACCATTCTCTCCAGCTATCTCTACAAGATTAAGAGTAAGTAAGTTTCTTTCGGAATGTCCCTTTCGGGGTCGCCACACCATGTCATCTCAGATGAACGCGCATATATGTTTGGCACAATTTTTACGCCGGATGCCCTTCCTGACGCAACCCTTCTCAGAGAGTGGAGGCCCCAGTGGGATACGAACCCACAACCCCTGGTTTACCAAACCAGTGCTCTAACCACCCCTGGTTTACCAAACCAGTGCTCTAACCACTGAGCTACGGGGCCTCTTCATCTCTACAAGACTAGCTCTTTTTAATATCAGGTCAAATCAGTGTTGATCAATGACATTATTACAACGTATGGACTGGACTTTTTGTTATTAAATGAAACATGGTTAACAGAAAGTAGCTGTAATGCCATTTTAAATGAGGCAAAACCAGCAGAATTAAATTTTACGAACAAGTGTCGAACAGGGGAAAAAAGGTTGTGGTATTGCTATTATTTTTAAATCATTATTTTCATGTAAAGAAATTATACTGCAGCTCATTCAGAATACTGTAGTTCGCGTTCTGACCAAAACAAAGGGGTCAGAGCATATAACTCCAATCCTAAAGTCCTTGCACTGTCTTACAGTCAGCTATAGAATAGATTTTAAAGTAATGCTACTGGTCAATAAATCTCTAAATGATTTAGGTCCTGAATACATGAAAGAAATATTTACGGAATACAAACCAAGTAGAGCTCTGAGATGGACCGACTCAGGTCAAATAGTGGAGCGCAGAGTCCAAAACAAACATGGTGAAGCAGCATTTAGCTGTTATGATGCATAGAAATGGAAAAAGTTGCTACCAGAGTTGAGGTCAGCCCCAAGTATGAATGTTTTTAAATCCAGGTTGAAAACTCTTTTTTTTTTTCCCCATGCTTTTTAGAATATATCCACTTTTTGATCATATTACTTGTACTCATTAATTGGACACTGAAATTGCCCCGAGGTGTTATTGTGAGTGCGGCCGTTTGTCTCCATGTGCCCTGTGATTGGCTGGCAACCAGTTCAGGTTGTACCCCACCTCCTGACCATTGACAGCCGGGATAGGCTCCAGCACTCCCCGCAAGCACATTGGTTTACCTCGTGTATGAAATGCGCTATACAAATAAATTTGCTTTGCTTTGCTTTTGCGCTTTAATCTAAAGCCTTTAATGTCATTATATACTGTGCATACAATGAAATGATAAGAGCTTCTCCACATGGTGCAAAGAAAGAAAAAGCACCAAACACAATGTTGATTACCGGAAACCAGAGGAAAAAGCCCCAACAGGCATTTGCTCCTTCACAAGAAGGGAGTTTTAAAGGGACTTTGGTAGTGTTCAGAATGATTTGGATGCCTTCACTCGTTTTGTATAACTGTAAAGTGTGTTGCTGGTGTCTAGCGAATTCAGATGTGCCCCAAGATGGTGTCCATTCATCATTTTAATCAGCCACCAGAGTCTCCCATCCCGTGTGCAGCAGATTATTCGTCATATACCACTTAGCTTGACAGTAAGCCCTAACCCCTAACGACTGAATCAAAGTTAACATTTCTGCTATTTTTACAGCTGTGGGAAACAGAATGGTCATCACCAGACCATGTTTGAATTTGTTGTTGTTTTTCAAACATTTTCCCCATGTAATCAGCCAGATTACTTTCTTTGTCTATTTCCCATTGGTTTATAAATTGAGGCAGTTTATATGGTAGCCCAAACAACGTCTCATGCAGTGTTAACCCCTCAGTGCTTGTTATATTAATATATAAGTTAACGAAATCTATACATTGTGTCCACGTCCTCCCTGTCTCATCCATGCACTTCTTCAGTCTGTTTTCAAAGTGTATGGAATATCAATTTTCGAACGCAAGTTATCTTATCTAGATGAAAATATATGTTGAACTGTACCATAAAATGCACATCTTGTTTGTTTTTGCTGAAAAATATAAGTAGTTATGAATTAAATCCGCAAACTTTGACTGAGTTTCCCGGACCTGACAAATGCCCCTTATGGCTTACCACTGACATCACAACTGGGTGACTTGTGTTTGTGTAATGGCTTTATTGCTCGCAGCACTGCTTGTTGATGGAGAAAATAATTTCTCAGTGATTGTAAGCTAAAATCCATCTGTAACAATGGTGAAGTGTGTGGTTCTGTTTTAATGCAATTTGAATTATTCAGGTCACAGTTTACATTATTTTCCCGAAGAGCCAAGCCTCAGAAAACAGTGGGTCAGTTTTGTGCAAACAAGAGCTAATTTTCCCAAACCCAGTCAGCAATCTGTCATATGCAGTAAACATTTCACGCCGGACTCTTTTACTGGTGGACTCATGTCTGAGATGTTTTAAATGTTAAAACCTGGATCATTGCCTACCATAAAGATATTTCCGACACCTGAACGGATCGGTATTGCTAAAGCGACCAAATGCAAACTTGAATCACCTGCTGAACCTGGACACGGTCAGACAAGCTCAGAAGCCCCCTGTGCCCACACAAATGACCAAAACGTTTGTTAAAAGACAAGTTATGTTGATCATCTTTTATTTACTGAAAACTTTGAACACTGTTGACATTGTTGAATGAAAGCAGCATACTGTCGGTCGTTCTTGGTGAAAAATGTTTTATTACAGAAAATCGTTTGGCCATTCTCAACTACAAAAATGGGATAATATTGTACACAAACCTTTTATTATTTAACAATTTAATGACAGAGATGAAAATGAAAACAAAAAATGCCCGTGACTCCACCCCAGAAACAGCATCACAAGGAAGTACTGTATACTGTATCTGGCTATTGACAAGTGTTGGCAAGCTTCTGTTCTGATGTGTGCAGGGTTTTAAATTTTAATTAATTAATTTTAATAAAATACTATGTAGTATTAAAACAAGCAATATTACATACTAGTCACTCTTACTCACAAATTTGATTGTATACATCCTTCCTAGGGAAACTTGGCTGTCGAGTAAGCAACAACTGCGATGGTTACCAGCATCGTGTGGATTTATGTGGGAGAAAACAGTATTTGTAATACTTTGGATTAGATCAGTGAATTAAACTCTTTCCTTTGTTACCACACTGTCAACATATGCTGCTTTAAAACCTCATCTAAAGTATTAAGCAAGGGCTAATGGAAATTAATTGTGCTCTCCAGAAGACCTGTTTTCACTTGATCAAAAATAATTTGAGCACCATGAAATTGATTGAAATAAACATGTCCGGGTCTTATCTAGGTATCTGCCGCACACGAGACGAGTGTTTTCTGGCAGGATAGCCAAAGAAAAAGACAAAAGCTGCCCTGTAACACAAGGTTTTTATATGTATGGGTCCATGGTAAAAGTGGCTGCCCCCCTGCAGTCTGGTCCTGGGCTGGGATGGTAACTTTCCGCTCCTTATAGGGTGTCATTCGTCTCCACAGCAACGCCTGGGAGAGAAGGATGGCGGCAGCCGGTTTTCTGCGTACAAAGATCAAGGACAACCAACAGCTCCACAACACATCCTTGTCTGATTAGCAAATGGGCAATCTGTTGATTAATTGTATCAGCTCATATGTAAGCAAATAATTAAAGTGCAATAAAAGTAAAATAGTTTTCATTCCCTCTCTTGATCTATGAAATGGATCACAAAAACAAACACGAAAATCACAAAAGTAACCCTTAAAATATGGAAAACATGAAACCCTCTCTAATCGTCCAAACATCCCTTTTAACAAGTGCATAGCCTCATGATTCAGAACACCCATTAGCATTAAACCTGCAGGACAGTACTAGACAACTCAAAAACAGCAAAACATTTCTAAAAAAGTAATATCACGCAAAAGGTATCAGTAGAACAGAAGGGCAATGCAATCACGGGGCATGTCAACATCATGACAATCAGGAAGTGGTGGAAATTAGTATCATTTTCAAGGGGAGCGATAGCAACAATAGAATCATCTTGAGGAGTATGTTGGGGCGGGGATCTAATGAGGACATAATTACCGTGGCCATCACTTGGGGCACCAATCGTCTTCTCAATCAGATGGGTTAAAAGAGAACGAATACAGGGAATGCAACAGCATCCACAGAGGGTGAGAATAGAGGTGAAGACAGCCAGAGATGAAGATTGATTAAATGACACCCTTCCATTTACCAAACACATTCATCCAGTTATCCCACATAGACGTTTCAACACCAGTGGTCCTTCATTTTCTTAGCAACGGTTCCAAGTCCATCTACGGCCTTAGTGAGGCGTCCACCGGTTGGGTGTGATTCGGCAAATCCCTCCTTTCTCGGCCAACAGTGCATTTAATGCAATACTATTTTGGAAAGTCATAATAGATGTTGCATATGTACAGCTTCAAGTCCTTCAAGGGTGAAATTGCCCAAACGTTGCACATTATAATGTATGTAATTCATATGGTCGACATTTTCGTTAGGAGCAATGGGGAAAAGAGCGGAAATTACAGGTATATATTCAAAACCGGCAACTACCTGATCAGCCAGTTTATACTCGTCTGGGACACCACGGGGGACGCCAATAGGTTTGGACCTGCGTGAACGGTATAATAGGCCAAGAGATTCCTTGAAGTGTTCAGGAGCAACCACCAAATCATCTAGAGTGACAGGAACAACGGAAATAGGCAAAAGTAAAGTTACTCATGCACATCTGCCTGGACTATTGCGCGGGAGGTGGTCAAAGATACGGTCCCATCCGCACCACCACCACACATCAGCACGGCTGACAGGTTGGAAGAAAGATGCTTTCTGGGTCTCCGCACACTGATCATCAGAGATATTGTCAATTGGGGCAGCATTACCTTTAAGGAAAATAGGTGAAGTTTTTGTGTCTGCGATTAAAGACAGGTTTGTTCTTGGGCTGGTGTTACTGGGTGGCCAGTATCCCAAATTTTGCATTCATTTTTAGTCTGCACATAATTTTTCATAAAATCTGGAACACAGGTGGAGTTGACAGAAGAGGAAACAACAAGAAACAAAGGTCTAGGTCCCATGCATACACACAGTCACTCGGGGTTTTATTCGCAGCTTTTTCTGCCACGAGTAACCAATTATTCTTTACTGCGCTAATGCCTGTCAAAACCCTAAACCACTCATCACCAGATAGGGCTTTGTTTATAATACACCTCTTCTGTGTGATAAATATTTTCCGGGTAGGTTGTGCGAACAACTGGCACTGATGTGGGTCTAGGTATGGGGTATTTTTGAGCGATTTCCCAGATCAAAATACCAGGAACAACAATAACACCAATACTAAGAACACCATAGATTGCTGCTCTCCCTCTCTTGGTCCGAAAAGCAATCGGACCATCTCTAGAAGTCATGGTTAATAAAACAACAACAAACAATAAAATAAAAGTGCAATTAAGAGTCTGTAGCAGGCCAAAGCATAGAATAATGAAATCACTTAGTTCCTTTTTCCTCCAAGCGGACGGCTTTGGAGGTACAAGCAGTCACCTTGTGGGGGCCAGACCAATGAGGTTCTGATCACTTACGGGAGAGTCTTTTAAGGTAGACAGATGACCACTTACGATGATCAAGTGCAGGAGGTGGTGTTGTGTCCTGGATCTATGAAGGAAAATTAGAAGCAAAAGAAGCCAGTTGTGTCCAAAACAGTTTATGAGAAAACTTGGGAGACAGAAAACCATCCTCCAGCGGTTGGAATGAGGAGGAAGGGCCAGGCATCAGATGACCTGTAAGAAGTTCATAAGGAGAGAAACCAGTAGGGCGAGACACAGTTTGTCTCGCCGATATTAGAGCAAGGGGAAGAGCCTGAACCCAATTCATGCCGGAAGAGGTACATATTTTAGCCAGTTTTTCCTTCAATGTGGGATTCATACGTTCAACTGAACCTTGCCTGCCGGGGTGATAAACACAACCAAACTTATGAGTTAACCCAAACCACTTCTCTACAGTAGCTATGTGTGTAGATGTGAAATCTGTACCGTTGTCCGAGTGCGGGGAAACCATACGTTGGAATGCAGTGGTTCACCAAAACTTTCAATACCGACGTGGCGTCTTCGCGAGCGCAGAGGTAGGCTTCAGGCAATCCGGAAAAGATGTCAAAAAAACAAGAATGTAGCGCTTACCTTGAACAGGAGTGATCATGTCTGTGAAATCCATGACCAGTTCAGCACCGGGCCAGGCTGGTGGGTCAAATGAACCTGACAACGGTCTAAGTGTGGGGTAAATATTGTGTAGCTGGCAAATATTACAGTCACAACAGTGGCCATGACACAAGTCGGCCATTTTCGGATGCCACCACATGCGAAGTTTGGTTAGCATGGCTATGGGGACAATATGAGCCATAGAGGTAGTTTTGGTCAAAGGTTTGTGCTGTATTTTAACCAATTCATGATGAGACGGAGGTCAGGCAGGTCAGGAGAGGATTTGTCAGATAATTGGACAAGCATCTGTGGGACATAGCCCGCAGCCTGCTTGGCAGTCAAGTCGGCAGCATCATTGCCAAGGGCTGTGGTTGAAGGGATCTTGACGATAGCCACCGCCAAAGTTTGGGCCAGGGCTTTGTCTAATCGTTGGATCAGTGTCAAATGTGCAAAAGGGGTACATTTGGCTGTTTTAAAGTAATTCCGTTTCTATGCAGACAGGTCCAACACAGCAGCAGAGACAGCATAAGCTGAGTCTGAATAGACAGTGACAGATTGTCCGACCTCCAGTTCCAGTGAGAGACGGAGTGGGTGCACTTCCGCTGCCTGGGCTGAGAGAGCAGATGTTAGTATGGAAGAGGAAACAGTTAAAAATTCACCTGAGGGCTGCTGCTCCACTACGGCAGCTGCCACGGACCAAAGAGCCATTCGGCTTACGGTAACAGCAACAATCAGTGAACAGGACCCTGCCGTTAGTCAGAGGTTGGACAAAGAGATCAGCACGTGGATGAAGAGAATCTGTAGAATAGAAGAACGATGCTCCGAGGACATAGTGGATCCTTCAGAGGACACCACTCTGCCCAAGAAGGTCATCGATTTGCGACAGCACTGAAGTTTCTTTCTGGAAGCTTTAAATCCCAGCTCATGCAAATGAAGCAAAACAAGTTTAGTTTGAGACAAACACAACTCTGGTGTTGGGACTGCCAACAGGAGATCAACATACATCAGGAGTTTACATCCGTCTGGGAGATCTAGACCCTCCAATAATGATTTCAAAAATTGATTAAAATTTCCAGGTGAATTTTTGAAGCCTTGTGGCAACCTGGTGTATTGCAAATTGCATCACTGATATCTGAATGCAAACAAGTGTCTACACTCGAGTGCGAGTGGGACACAGAAGAATGCATTTGCCAAATTAATCGCTGTGAAGTATTTCAAACCAGGTGTGATGGTAGACAACATTCTGTGGGGGTCTGGTACAGGCAACAATGGTGTGGTCATTAACATCATTAACGGCTCTCAAATCATGTGCCATACGCTATGTGTTACCATCTGCTTTTAAAGCTGGCCTGAGTGGTGTACACCACAAGGAGGTGGATGTTTCTAGGACTTCAGAATTCCACAAGCCAGTGACAGTGTCCTCCATCCCCTGGTTCGGAGCTGCGGGTCAAGGATATTGAGGTCTGTAAAAATTAGATCCTAGAAAAACAGTGATTTTAATGTCTGGTGTCTTAGTACAATGTCCAACATCAAAGGGTCCAGAGGACCAAACTGATTTAGGCAGTTTGTTTAACATTGACTCGGCGTCGTCATGGTTAGAGTAGTCACGTCCGTGTTCTCTATTTAGGGTCTCGTATTCTAATATGGTCATGTTATTAGTCGGAGGTGCGCCAGGAACAATGATGCGGTACGCATCTGCTGATTTGGAGATCGGTACATTAGGGAGTGGTGTGTCCTCCCAGTCAGTCATTGAGTCAGTCGTTTCACCATAGGTCCCAGCTGCCGGGCCTCGTGTCCTGGAGACAGAGCGAGTGAAATGTGAGGTACTGACTCTTCTTGCATTTTGAACCATGTCATTTGATCTGGTGTAAGAGAGCAGGATACTGCTACACCCTCTCTTGCTGCGTATGTATGTGTGGATGTAATGTCCTAAGCATCACCTTGTATATATGCAAGGTTTTCCATGTGGACTAGATCATGGTTGAGGTCGTAATATAGTGTGCAATGGTACGGATCTAGTGGAGGAAGATAAGCCCTAAGAGTGTTTAACCAGGGCTTCCACAACAGAAATTGATGTGAGACCAGGTTTGAGCGGTGTTTCTGGTTCAAGTTGGGCCCAATAAATGTCCACAGTTGGAGTTGGTTCACTCTCAGGTGTCATAAGCCATGGTCCAGAGTGGCAGAAGGTGTCAGCTGCCACTGCTGTCTGTGGTGAATGTACAAACGAATGGTAGAAGGTCTGTTCAGCCAAGATTGTCGGTAGGGGTTGAGTCCATTGCAGGGCCTGTTCAGTCCCTGAGAAGCCCATCAATTGCACAGTGTGTTGTGACAATAAAGTGTCCGGGAGCGAGATGTTGAGTGAGGAGTGTGTTGCCCCTGTCTCAACGAGAGTGTTCACATTCGCCCCACAACAGAGATGGGGATCATGACACCTGCATCGCCGGACCCCTGGATTCCGGGGCACCCCTAGTGGTACTGTCCAACCTGCTGCTGTCCATCCTGCTGCCTGGGTGGGCTGCCAAAGCTGTCATATCTGCCTCTGCCTTGGCCCCCTCAATTGTTGGACCAGCCACCACACCCTTGCATTGGAGCTTGAGGTGGAGGAGCTGTAAGACAGTCTTTAATCCAGTGATCGAGAGAACCACAACCAAAACACCCTTGATCATGTTGATGTTGCACTCTCCCCCAGCCCCTCGACGCCTTCCTGCGTATCCACCCCGGCTATTACCCTAGAACCCACCTGCCTGTCTTGGTGGTTGTTCGTGCCAAAAAATTACATCTGGTGTGGTTTTGGACCTTTACGTCTTGTGCTTGTTTTAAGAGTTTTGTAATTTCATTCTCCTCACCCTGTTGTTGCCATGAATAAATTTTGAGGTGATGTGGTAGGTGTTGTCTAAATCTAGGCTCATCTCCGGACAGGAGGCCAGGGTCAGCTTTAAGAGTGGTCTGTACTGGTTCAGGGAGACCTGCTGGGATCGCAGTCCTGAACATAGCCTCCCCCGAACCAGACTGTCCAGGGTGACCTCCAGTCGATTCAGTCCAAAGTTTACTACAGTTAGTCAAATGCTCAAGTGGGTCGTTTAACATAGGGGAAAAAAGTGGGTGCGGCTCTAACAGGAGTGGGGAACCTCTGTCTGATTGCTGCAGCCAGACGCTCTAAGTTTGCTCTCAATATGGTTCCATTGGGTACGTTAAGCATACCTGCAGTTGTCTCGATTTCTCGGTGTTCAATACTAGTGCATGATCTAGATGCTGCTTGTCTCCAGTCTCCAATGCAGAGTGTATACCCCTGTAAAGTTTCCACAAAACTAGACAGCCATGCATTACCACCAGAAGAGAGATGAGACAAGTTAACAGTAAGAAAATCAACATCTTTAAGATTAAACAGCTTTTATATTGGACCTGCCGGAGCTTCTATCATAGGCATCATTGTAAAGCAAAGCAAAGCAAATGATTTGTATAGCGCATTTCATACACGAGGTAACTTTACATGATTAAAGGCATTTGAAAACAAAGAGATAAAACATGTAAAGGGGATAAAAACAATAAAAATGACAAACACAATATTTTTAAAAAGCCTTGATGCCCTCAACGTCACATGCCACCTTACCAGCCGTCTCGGGGAGTTTCCTGGTCGCTTTCCAAAGTCCATCTCCCCCGCATTGGGCAAAAAGAGCGTTGGATACAGAGGCCTGCTTGGCGCCGTTCCGAGAGTAACTGTACCATCTACTTTACTTACTTTGCCTTCGTTTGACTCTCCATTACCCTTTTTTCACTTACTTTACCTTCGTGCGACTTACTGTTACCCTTTGTTCTTCAACGTTGCCGTCACTGTCACCGCCATTAAATGCGCAGTGTGCCTTTCTCTGTTCACCTCTTTAAATTCCATGAGCCTTTATTTAATCTCTTACATCTTTCATAGTCTTTTACGTTTATATTTATATTTACATAGTCTGTGTCAATTTCCTATAACTTTATCGTCTGTTTGTCCCAATCACGAATTTCACCCAAGTTTTGCTTTTGCTTTTTAATGCGCGCTTCCTTTCCTTCTTTTGTTTTTTTGTCAACATTAAGCATCATTTGCTGCTCAATTGCAATGTACATTTCATCTTGAGTTGGATTATATTCAGCACATTCATGATCAATTTCACCATCCATGATTATTTCTTTAATTTAGTGGTCATTCTTCTTCGACTAAACCCAACCGAATTCCTATCGCGCAACAAATTAGCCTATACTATTCGGTTATTTTCGTACGCCACCATGTGACATCCCAGGCTCAAACCGATGGCAAACCCTCTGTTTGTAAGGGATCCCGTGACCCTAAAGTGTAAACAGGTAAACCTCACAGTTCAATTGTACGTCTACAATATACGTCAGCTACGACGGGATATACAACTTCTCTTATTCTCTTTATCTCTTATTCTCAATAACTCATATGGGGCATGAACAATTTGATACCAATGACTTCTCAAATTTAGGGAGTTCAATATGCAGAATTCGAGAGCAAACAGGCATCTGCTTACCTTTGGTGTTTGTCGCGACCTGGAGAAGTCAGAAGTACAGATGACCACCATCGACTTGTCCGTATAACACTCCTGTGTTTCTCATATGTCTCTCTTCATCTCATCTGTCGACGGCCAACGCTCGTCTACCTCCCTCAACTTACGGTCGGGGTCACCAAATTGTATGGATTTGTGAGTTTGGACCCTACGCGTGTTCACGAGTCGAGGAAGATATGACCAATGATTAGAAAAAGTTAACAGCAAATGGATTTATTACAAAGGAATGTGCAGGACAGACGTCCGGGTCTTATCTAGGTATCTGCCGCACACGAGACGTTTGTCTTCTGGCAGGATAGCCAAAGAAGAAGACAAACGCTGCCCAGTAACACAAGGTTTTTATATGTATGGGTCCATGGTAAAAGTGGTTGGCTCCCTGCAGTCTGGTCCTGGGCCGGGGATGGTAACTTTCCGCTCCTTATCGGGTGTCGTTCGTCTCCACAGCAACGCCTGGGAGAGGAGGATGTTGCCAGCCGTTTTTTTGCGTACAAAGATCAAGGGCAACCACTGGCTCCACAGCACATTCTTGTCTTATTAGCAAATGGGCAACACTTTATCTGTTGATTAAATGTATAAGGTCAAATTTAAGCAAATAATGAAAGTGCAATAAAAGTAAAATAGTCTTCATTCTTGTTGACCCCAAGTATTTGAAGTCGTCCACCCTCACCATCTCTTCTCCCTGGAGCTTCAATCTTCTTCCTCCATCCCTCTCATTCACACACACATATTCTGTTTTACTTCAGCTAATCTTCATACCTCTCCTTTCCAGTACGTACCTCCATCTTTCAAAATGTTTGCCGGCCCGCTCCCTGCTTTCAATGCAGATCACAATATCATCTGCGAACATCATGGTCCAAGGATATTCCAGTCTAACTTCATCTGTCACTCTATCCATTACTACCGCAAACATGAAGGGGCTCAACGCGGAACCCTGATGCAGTCCCACCTCGACCTCAAATTCTTCTGACACAGCTACGGCACACCTCACCGCTGTTCTGTTGCCCTCATACGTGTCCTGTACTATTCTAACATATTTCTCCGCCACACCAGACTTGCGCATGCGGTACCACAGTTCCTCTCTTGGTACTCTGTCAGAGGCTTTCTCTAGATCCACAAAAACACAATGTAGCTTCTTCTGACCTTCTCTGTACTTTTCGACTAGCACCCTCAAGGCAAATAATGCAACTGTGATACTCTTTCTAGGCATGAAACCATACTGTTGCTCGAAGATACTTCCGTCCTGAGTCTAGCTTCCACTACTCCTTCCCATAACTTCATTGTGTAGCTCATCGTCTTTATTCCTCTGTAGTTTCCACAGTTCTGAACATCGCCTTTGTTCTAAAAAATGGGGACTAGCACACTTTTCCTCCATTCTTCTGGCATCTTCTCTCCCTCTAGTATTCTATTGAATAAGTTGGTCAAAAACTCCCCGGCCACCTCCGCAAATTGCTTCCATACCTCTCCACGTATGTTATCGGGTCCATTTATATTTCCATTTTTCATTCTGTTCAGTGCCTTTTTAACTTCTCCCTTACTAATCATTGCCACTTACCGGTCATTCACACTTCCCTCTTCTACTCAACCTTCTCTCCCATTTTCTTCATTCATTAACTTCTCAAAGTTCTCTGTCCATCTACTTAGCACACGACTGGCACCAGTCAACATATTTCCATCGCTATCCTTCATCACCTTTACTTGCTGTACATCCTTCCCATCTCTATCCCTCTGTCTGGCCAATCGGTAGAGATCCTTTTCTCCTTCTTTCGTATCCAACGTAGAGTGCATGTCGTCATATGCCACTTGTTTAGCCTTCCTTAGAAGAACATTTATTTGTTCTGTCTGTCTTTATGTTCCACTGCCATAGATAGATGAGCAAAAATATATTATTTGGTGAAAATAAATTGTATTTTGACCAGTTAAGTGAAGTTTCAGAATTTCCAGAGGCACAGCAGAAGACCTCTCAAGCACTATTGTGTCACGGCACACTGATTTGTAATCACTGAGTTAATGAGTTGTTATCTGTTGTCATTTGATCAACGAACCTACTATTTTCTGCCTTGTGCCATTGTTGGGACATACCCTCACACCCTGCTGGTCCAATCAGTATTAGTAATATACTGTATACTGTCGCCAGGGGTGGCTAACCTGCGGCTCTTCACTTCCTTTCATGTGGCTCTCTGAAGGCAGAAAAGCATATGGAATTTCTAATTACATGCATCTCCATGCACACCTGCTTTGCTTGTGTTGATTTCAGTCGTTGCGACCACCAGTTCCTCGAGTTCATTACGGTATTTGGGTGTACACTTTGCTCGAGTTTATTACGGTTGTTATGAGTATTGTGACAACAAGCTGTGTGTGTGGCCACTTTGCGTCGTTCTGCGAGTGAGAGGGTACTGCTCAGGCATGTCCGGCTGGAGAGTGAGAAGAAAAAGAGCAATGGGGACCGGGGAAGGGTGGCTTTATTCTTCCCGTCGTCAAACTCAGCTGTGAAACGAAAGAAGAGAGTTAAATCTGAGGAGGACGACCTCAGCCCCAGAGAAGATGTTTTCCCTGCATTTCCCGACCACAGGTGACTGCAGCAGGAAAGGTTAGTACGGTATTTTCGCAAAACTGGCATGCCCATTGAATGAAAATAGCTTGAAGTTTCCCGGTCAGATGATGTGATCTTTGGAGAAAATAATTTGTCAATTTCGCTCTCAAAATGCCAGGGGAAAATGCTCAGCTAAACAAAAATATGTGGGTGTTTTTACCAGACCAGGAGGGCTAATGTTTTTGTTGTTGTTGTTGAACACAACGGCTAGCCACTCTGCCTTTTGTGTCAGATGTCAATTGTGCATTTCACAGCTTCAAATCTTCACTTCAGCTCACTCCACTCCAACATCAACCTTTAATTTCTAATGGGAATGAAACTTTGCAGTCTCAAGTTAATGACTTTGAAAAATCACACAGAAAAGTAGATGCAGTTTAAAAAAAATAAAGCATCCAGAGACAAACGCTTATATGAAGTGGCTTGGAACATCGCATGATTTGTCACTTTTAACTGCGGTCTTTGCACAATGGTCATTGCACTGGTCTGCAACGGTGAAGTATGGATGGGTATGGGTACATTGTATAATCTTAACATAATGTGGGGGTTTGACGCACTCTAACTGCTCTAAATGCTAGAGCAAATCTTTGCTCTGATGAGAAATAGTGTATTTCTTCAAAACATCGATGTAGACATAATGACTGTGAGCTTACTTACATAATGCATCTAGTTCTACTTCCCGTTTCTTCAGTGCCACCCTCTCTAACCCGTACATCATGGCTGGCCTCACCACTGTTTTATAAACTTTGGCCTTCATCCTAGCAAATACTCTTCCGTCACATTGAACAGCAGACCTTCCGCCAACTCTTCCACCCCGCTTGGACCCGTTTCTTCACTTCCTTACCACACTCTTCATTGCTCTGTATTGTTGACCCCAAGTATTTAAAATCGTCCACCCTCGCTACCTCTTCTCCCTGGAGCTTCACTCCTTCTCCTCCGCCCCTCACATTCATGCACATATATTCTGTTTTACTTCGGCTAATCATCATTCCTCTCCTTCTCCTCCATCATTCTAATTGTTCCTCCACCTGCTCCCTGCTTTCACTACAGATCACAATATCATCTGGTATTCCAGTCTAACCTCATCTGGTGGTTGAAATTAGGTATTACATTTCTATTCGATGCCCCCATCTCATGGTCGGGATTGAGCATTACAATTTTTGTCTTCGGTTATTTTTATGATCTTGCTTTATACGAGAAGTCAATCTAAGAATGACAGGATGATACTTGCACTTGAGTTTCACAGGTGCGTTCTTTCTATATTCCTCACTCCAGCACAAGTCCATCAGTCACCTCTGGTTACAGTGTTTGTTTGTCAAAGGACCTTCAAGATCAATGTTCAAACGATAACCGCAGCCAAAACATTACATTTCCTTTAAACAGAAAAAATAAGATGTGCCTATGGAAACAATTACATGGCTTGCAAAAAAAACTGAAGTTCTTGAAAAGCTGTTTAATGACATTTGAAAGTCATACTATACTTTTTTTTTCAGCACAATTAATCCCAGAGTGATACAACAACATTACAAATAATTTTTTTTCCTCTTGAGCAGGGATCCGCCTACACCCTGTACAATCGATTTTAAGGATTAGCCTCGGCTTAATGATATGTCCAAACCTGGTACATTGGTATGGCTCAGCATCATCAGGTCCGCACTCAGAACCGGTGTGATGATGTTGTGCATCTGTGTCCTCCAGCGTAGAACTGGAGTTGCCATTATTTGTGGTTGCACTGTTGTCCAACAGATGTCGTTGGTTTCCAGGTACCATCTTCCTGCTGGAAACTGATGGTTGCGCCACACCAGTTAGTGTCGACTTCGGCCTAGTGGATCTGTCATCGTGTGGCTTCTGGCGCTGCTGACGGTTCTCCCTCCTTTCACGACACTTGCTTCAGGAGCCACCTGAGGTTCGGCTCATCAAGATCTGAGCTGGTGATTTGAAGCCGTCAACAGGTGTGTTTCTATACTCCAGTAAACAAAGATATGGGTTCTTTCTATATATAGTCTTTGGCCTTGGTGAGGATTGGCTTTGCAGTTGTGACAGTCTTTTCTGCCAACCCATTGTTCTGTGGGTAATGTGGGCTCAAGGTGACATGCTGGAAGCCCCACGACTCTGAAAACTGCTTGAATTCTCTGGACTTGTAACATGGTCCATTGTCGCTGACAACCTGATGGGCGATTCCATGTCTCATAAACACTACTTTTATCTTCTGGATAATGAGAGCTGTGGTGATGTTATGCAGATGCTCTATTTCAAATGACCTGCTGAGGTAATCACAGATAATTATGTTGTTTTCAGAGTTCAATGTTCAGTTGCTACAGTATCCTGTGGGGTCTTTGGGATGGCATGTGGGAGCATAGGTTCCCTTACACTGGAAGTACGGTGTAATTGACATATGTCACACTGTTTCACTGTTTCTTCAGTCTTTTGTCCCATGCCTGGCCAAAACATCACACCTCTTGCCCTGTGTTTGCTTTTCTTGACACCAAGATGTCCTTGTGAATGCATTTTAGCATTTGTGGTCTGAGCTTGTGTTTTATGATTACTTTCTCATACTTTAGCAGGATCCCATCAGCTTCTGTGATCTCATCAAGATGGTTCCTCTGCCCAGCCTGACCAAATGACTTCCTTCAGAGTGGAGGGCTGCTCATGCCAAGTTGTCTGTGTCCTGATGTCATATAACATATAAGCAGTTACTGGGGCTGTGCTGATGACAGTCTGGACTTGTCTCCATAGCCTCGGTTAGAGACTCGTCCTCTTCATCCAGGGATTTTCTCGACAGTGTGTGTTGGCCACCGGGATTGCTTTGTCTGATTTGTGGATGAGTGTTATCCATCCATTATTTACCGCTTTTCTGGGTCGGGTTGCGGGGGGAATAGCTTCAGCAAGGATACCCAGACTTCCCTTTCCCCAGCCAATTCTTCCAACTCTTTCGGAGGGATCCTGAGCCGTTCCCAAGCCAGCCGAGAGACATAGTCTCTCCAGCATGTCCTGCGTCGTCCACGGGGTCTCTTTTCGGTGCGACATGCCTGGAACACTTCACCAGGGAGGCATCCGAATCAGATGCCCCAGCCACCTCATCTGGTTCCTCTCAATGCAGAGGAGCAGAGGCTCGACACTGAGCCCATCCTGGATGACCTTGCTTCTTACCCTATCTCTAAGGGAGAGCCCGGACACCCTGTGAAGGAAACACATTTTCGCTGCTTTTATCTGGGATCTTGTTCTTTCGGTCACGACCCACAGCTCATGCCCGTAGGAGAGAGTAGGAACATAGATCGACTGATAAATTGAGACCTTCACCTTTCAATTTAGCGCCCTCTTCACCACAATGGACCGATACAAAGTCTGCATTACTGCCGACGCTGCACTGATCCGTCTGTCGATCTCCCACTTCATTCTTCCTTCACTCGTGAACAAGACCCCAAGATACTTGAACTCCTCCACTTTGGGCCAGGATTTCATCCTCGACCTCAACAGGGCACGCCACCCTTTTCCGACTGAGGAGTATAGTCTCAAATTTGGAGGTGCTGATTCTCATCCCAGCCGCTTCACACTCAATTCCGAATCGCTCCAGTGAGAGATGGAGATGATGAAGCCAACAGAACCCCATCATCTATAAAGAGCAGAGATGCTATACTGAGGCCACCAAACCAGACAATCCTCTACGCCTCGGCTGCGCCTAGAAATTCTGTTCATAAAAATTATGAACAAAATCAGTGACAAAGGGCAGCCTTGGCGGAGTCCAACTCTCACCGGAAACCAGTCCGACTTATTGCCTGCAATGCGGACCGAACTCTGACAGTGGTCGTACAAGGACTGAACAACTCGTATCAGGGGGTTCGGTACCCTATACTTCTGAAGAACCCCCCACAGGACTTCCCGAGGGACACGGTCGAACGCCTAGACTGGTTGGGCAAACTCCTGTGTGCCCTCAAGGATCCTGCTGAGGGTGTAGCGCATGTCTACTGTTCTACAGCCAAGACGAAAACCGCATTGCTCCTCCCGAATCCAAGATTCGACATCCCGACGAACCCTCCTCTTCAGTACCCCTGAGTCGACCTGACTAGGGAGGCTGAGGAGTGTGATCCCTCTATAGTTGGAATGCACCTTATTGAAAATGGGGGCCAACACCCCAGTCTGCCTATCCAGAGGCACTGTCTCCGATGTTCACACGATGTTGCAGAGGCGTGTCAACCAGGACAGCCCCACAACATCCAGAGCCTTTAGGAAATCTGGGTGAATCTCATCCACCCCCGGGGCCCATCCACCATGCAGTTTTTAACCACCTCGGTGACCTGAACCCCAGAGATAGAAGAGCCCGCCTCAGATCACCCAGACTTAGCTGCCTAATGGGAAGGCGTGTTGATGGAATTTAGGAGGTTTTCGAAGTATTCTCGCCACCGACTCACAACATCCCGTGTTGAGGTCAGCAGTGCCCCGACTCCACTATACACAGTGTTGACGATGCACTGGTTCCCCCCACCTGAGACGCCAGAATTTCCTTGAAGGCATCCTGAAGTTGTTCTCCATGGCCTCACCGAACTCCTCCCACACCCAGGTTTTTGCTTCAGCAACCCCCAAAGCTGCATTCCGCTTGGCCAGCCAGTACCTATCAGCTGCCTCGGGAGTCCCACAGGCCACAAATGCCCAATAGGACTCCTTCTTCAGCTTGACCGCCTCACACACTGTTTCTGTCCACCAATGTGTTTGTGGGTTGCCGCTCCAGTCAGCTGCCTCAGCAATGGAGGCGCAGAACATTGTGCACTTGGACTCAATGTTCCCTGCCTCCTCCGGGATGTGAGCAAAGTTCTTTCGGAGGTGGGAGTTGAAATTCCTTCTGACAGGGGAATCTGCCAGCCTTTCCCAGCAGACCCTCACAATACGTTTGGGCCTGCCATGTCAGACTGGCATCTTACCCCGCCATTGGAGTCAACTCACCACCAGGTGGTGATCAGTTCACAGCTCCGCCCCTCTCTTCACCCGAGTGTCCAAGACATGCAGTCGCAAGTCTGATGACACGACCACAAAGTCGATCATCGAACTGCGACCTAGGGTGTCCTGTGCCAGCTGGACGTGTGAACACCCTAATGCCTGAACATTGTGTTCGTTATGGACAATTCGTGATGAGCATCTGGGAGTTCTTCCCAATCACACCCTTCCTTGTTTCATATGCACTTTCCTCATCATCCCTCTCTGTAGTGACAGTGTCCACAAACGGCTCCGGGTCATTTTCCCCCTCATGTTTTTTAACTTTGTGGATTTCTCTGTGCACTATTTTACCTGGGGTCTGGGACTTGGTTTTGCATACTTTTGCATTGTGGTTGAATTTTCGACACTTCAGGTATTGTAAACCTTTTGCTGGGCATCCTGCTGATTTACTGTGGTATCCTTTGTAATGTTTTGGCTAAGGTTATCGTTTGAACTTTGATCTTGAAGGACCTTTGACAAATGAACACTGTAACCACAGATGATTGATGCACTTGTGTTGGAGTGGGGAATAAAGAAAGAAGCCACATGTGAAACTCAAGAGGAAGTATCGTTCCAACCCTGAGAATGGACTGGGACTTATCCAACTTACCAGATGCGTGGCGGAGATTCAAGCAACACACTGAACTCATGTTCACGGGACCGCTTACATAAAGAGCTGAAGGGGAAAAGTGCAGTTTCTTCCTGCTGTTGATCGGCGATAAATAACAGGATGTCAGCAATACGTGGACACTGACCGGAGATGAAGATAAGTTGCTAAAAATTTATGACAAAAAATCTCTGATTCCCTCATTCCGAAAGTAAACCCCATATTGGCTAGATATAAGTTTCATGAGAAGGCGCCAGGTAACAGTGAGTCATTTGAGCACTTTGTGACAGAACTCAACATGTTGGTTAAAGACTGTAAATAGACGAACAGCGAGACCGCATAGTTTTCGCAATCAACTTACCGAGTGTGCGCGAAACGTTACTCAGGAAAGGGCCGCACCTCACACTCGAAAAAGAGATTGACATAGCCCGCTCCCACGAGTTATCTAAAGTGCAGCTAAAGGCTATGGCCAGTGACAGCCACGAGGGTCACTTTTTTACCACAAATCTGGAAAGCAAAGTTTCACTGCGGGTACTAGTAGGCACATTGACAGCCCAAAGACATCCATAAAGATATGTAACAAGTGTGGAGGAAGCCACAATAAATCAGTAGAATGCCCAGCAAAAGATAACAATGCCTGAAGTGTTGAAAATTCAACCACTATGCAAAAGTACGCAAAACCAAGTCCCACACCCCAGGTAAAATAGTGCACAGAGAAAGCCACACAGTTAAAAAAACATGAGGGGGAAGATGACTCGAATCTGTTTCTGGAAACTGTCACTAAGGAGAGGGATGATGAGGAAAGTACATATGCAACCATTGGTTTGGGGTCACAGAAGAGAAAATTAACTTTTAAGTTAGATACTGGTGCACAAGTAAGCATTATACCAGTAAAAGACTAATGCGTTGATACCTAACACAAAATTGATGACTGCTGACTACAAGTTAACAGGTTATGGCGGACATGCGCTGGAAGTGAATGGCTACTGTGAACTAACAAGCACATACAAAGCAAAGTCAACAACCGAGAGGTTCTACATCATGAACTGCAAAGGTCTGCCAATCCTTGGCTTCAAAGTTTGCAAAGCCCAGGGCCTCATCAAAGTGAAGTATGCTATGTGACTATGGAAAATCAAAGGGCATCCTGAATTAATATTCAGATATGTTCAAGGCATTTGCACATTCCCAGGCGTATGCAGTTTTAGAATTGACCCTAACGTAGCACCAGTTATTTGCCCACCACGAAGGGCACCATTTGCCTTTAAATGGCATCTAAAGACCGAGTTAGACAACATGCAAAGAGATAGAGCCATCAACTTATCGTGGTCGATGGGTTTGTGTATCACGATGATCCTAGTAGCTAAGTTGTCTGGGGCTTCATGTCCCTGAGTAGGCTCACTCATGGCAAAAAGGTCCTAGGTGATGGACCAGACAAAGTATGACTCCGAAACCCCTATGACGAATACAAAAATTGGATCTTGGTTTCCCTTGCCCGGACATGAATCACCGGGGCCCCCCTCTGGAGCCAGGCCTGGTGATGGGGCTCGAAGGCGAGCACCTGGTGGGCACAGCCTGAAAGGGTAACATGGGGGGGACCTTGGCGATCCGTTCCCCAGCTTCATAAACTAGCTCTAGGGACATGGAATGTCACCTCTTTGGCAGGGAAGGAGTCCCAGTTGGTGCGTGAGGTCGAGAAGTTCCGACTAGATATAGTCGGACTTGCCTCTACACACCGCTTGGGCTCTAGTACCACTCCTCTTAGAAGGGTTGGACTCTGTTCCACTCTGGATTTGCCCATGGTGAGAGACACCGAGCAGGTGTGGGGATACTCATTGCGCCCTGACTCGGGGCCTGTACATTGGTGTTTACCCCGGTAGATGAGAGGGTAACCTCCCTCCGCCTTCAGTTAGGGGTATGTGTCCTGACTGTTGTTTGTGCTTATGCAGCAAACAGCAGTTCAGAGTATCCACCCTTTTTGGAGTCCTTGGAGGCAGTGCTGGAGAGCGCCCCCTCAGGGGACTCCATCATTCTGCTGGGGGACTTCAATGCTCACCTGGGCAATGACAGTGAGAAATTGGGGAAAAACGTCCCCCCTGATCAGAACCAGAGTGGTATTCTGTTATTGGAACTCTGTGTTCATCATGGTTTGTCCAGAAGGAATCCTATCGGGTATTTTTAGCCTGCGGGACTCCCAAGGCAGCTGATAGGTACTGGCCGGCCAAGCGGAATGCAGCTTCGGTGGTCACTAAGGCAAAAACCAGGGCATGGGAGGAGTTCAGTGAGGCCACATTGAGTGACTTCAGGACAGCTTTGAGGAAATTCTGGTCCACTCTCCAGCGTCTCAGGAGGGGGAAGCACTGCACAGTCAAAAGAGTGTATTGCTGAGTGTGAAGCGGCTGGGATGATAATCAGCACCTCCAAATAAGAGACCATGGTCATCAGTTGGAAAAGGGTGGCATGCCCTCTCCGGGTTGGGGATGAAATCCTGGCCCAAGTGGAGGAGTTCAAGTATCTTGGGGTCTTGTTCACGAGTGAGGGAAGAATGAAGCGGGATTTCGACAGGGATCAGTGCAGCGTCTGCAGTAATGCAGACTTTGTATCCGTACAATGTGGTGAAGAGGGAGGTAAGTTGAAAGGCGAAGGTCTCAATTTGCCAGTCGATCTACGTTCCTACCCTCATCTATGGGCACGAGCTGTGGGTTGTACCAAAAGAACAAGATCCCAGGTACAAGCGACTGAAATGAGTTTCATCTGCATGGTGTCCGGGCTATCCCTTAGAGATAGGGTGGGAAGCTCGGTCATCCGGGAGGGACTCAATGTCAACCCGCTGCTCCTCCGCATTGAGGGGAGCCAGATGAGGTCGTTGAGGCATCTGATCCGGATGCCTCCCAGACGCCTCCCTGGTGAGGTGTTCCGGGCATGTCCCATCGGAAAGAGACACCAGGGACGTCCCAGAAAACGCTGGAGAGACTATGTCTCTCGGCTGGCTTAGGAACACCATGGGATCCCTCCGAAAGAGCTGGAAGAAGTAGATGGATGGATGGATGGATGGATGGATGGAAAGAGACAGGATGATCTCCAAGGTGACTGAGCCAACCAAGTGGGTTAATGCCCTGGTTGTGTGTGAAAAGCCAAAGACACACAAACTTAGGGTGTGCCTCGACCCAAGATCATTAAACAAAGCCATGAGGCCACACTATTCCCTACCCACATTGAATTATATTGCACCAAAGTTAGCAGGGGCAAAGTATTTCAGCACCTTGGATGCAAGATTAAATGAGGAGTCCTCATTGCTCACGACATTTAACCCAATATATGGAAGATACCGGTTCCTCACTCTGCCCTTTGGCATTGTGTCTGCCCAAAACGAATTCCAGAGGAGGGTGGATGAGATGTATGAAGGCCTGAGAGGAGTCGCTGGCATTGTGGATGATATCGTCATGTTGGGAAAAACAAAGCAGAAGCACAACCCCAACCACCGAGCCATGCTTAACCCCACCAGAAAGAGAGTCATACGCCTGAACCCAGACAAATGCCAGATCTGTGTTTATGAGGAGGATTTCTTTGGCCACAAGCTCACAGCCGACAGTCTGAAACAAAACCCACATAAAGTGAAATCCCCCATAGACGTGCCACCACCAAATAGTGACGCAGGGCTCGAAACTGTGCGTGGCATGGCTTCTTGCTTGCAAGATTTGTACCCAATCTAGCTGATGTGTGCACACCACTCAGACAACTGCTTAGGCAGGAAGCCAAGTTTAAGTGGAACGTGACACATGAAAATGCATTCCAGATGATAAGGGAGATCATCACACCAGAGCCAGGGCCAGTATTAGCCTACTTTGATCCTGAAAAAGAGGTAACACTACAAGTGGATGCATCAAAAAATGGCCTAGGTGCAACCATCATGCAGTAACATATGCATCCAAGATTCTCAACAGCACTGAACAAAACTATGCACACATTGAAAAAGAACCCTATGCAGTCCTGTACTGGTATAATAGGTTCCATGAATATCTCTACTGGTGAAACATCACTGTGGAATCCGATCACAAACCACTGGAGACCATACACAGAAAACCCCTCGATCTTGCTGCACTACGCTTACAACTCATGATCCTTGCATTCCAGAAGTACAGTAACTCTCATCCAAAGATCAGGCAAAGCGATCCTGGTAGCTGACACACTGTCGAGAAAATCCCTGGATGAAGAGGTCTAGTATCTAATCGAGGCTATGGAGACACAAGTCTACACTGTCATCACTGTCAGCACAGCCCCAGCAATAGCTGATAGGCGAGATTACATCAGGACACAGACAGCTCGGAATGATCACCTCTCCACACTGAAGCAAGACATTTGGTCAGGCTGGCCAGAGACCCGAAGACAATGTCACCCATTCATCAGTGAGTACGAGAACCACAGTGATGAGAACACAGAAGCTGATGGGATCCTGCTAAGGGGTGACAAAATAATCATTCCACACAGGCTCAGACCACACATGATAAAATGCATTCACACAGGACATCGTGGTGTCAAGAAAAGCAAACACAGGGTGTGATTTTTTTTGGCCAGGCACGGGACAACAGATTGAAGAAACTGTGAAAGTGTGACATATGTCAATCACATGACAGTTCCAGTATAAGGGAACCTACGCTCCCACATGCCATCCCAGAGACCCCACGGGATACTGTAACAACTAATTTATTTACATTGAACTGTGAAAACAACATAATCTGTGATTACCTCAGCGGGTAGTTTGAAATAGAGCGTCTGGACAACATCACCACAGCTGCTGTTATCCTGAAGATATAAACAGTTTTTGCGAGGCATGGAATCGCCCGACAGGTTGTCAACAACAATGGACTATCTTACAAATCCAGCGAATTCAAGCAATTTGCAGAGTTGTGAGTGTTCCAACATGTCACCTCGAGCCCAGATTACCCGCAGAGCAACGGGTTGGCAGAATAAACTGTCCAAATTGCGACGCAAATTCTCACCTAGCCCAAAGAGGATAAGAAAGACCTATATCTCTGTTTTAGAAACATCTGTATAGAAACACCTGTCGACGGCTTACAATCGCCAGCTCATTTTTTTCATTTTTTTGCAGTTAATGATGTAGAACCACTCTGTTGTTGACATTGGTTTGTATGTGCTTGTTAGTTCACAGGAGCCATTCACTTCCTGCGCATGTCTGCCATAATCTGATAACTTGTGGTCAGCTGTCATCAATTTTGTATTAGGCATCAATGCATTAAAGTCTTTTAGTGGTATAATGCTTACTTGTGCACCAGTATCTAACTTAAAAGTTAATTTTCTCTTCTGTGACCCCAAACCAATGGTTGCATATGTACTTTCCTCATCATCCCTCTCCTTAGTGACAGTGTCCACAAAGCCCTTCGGGTCATCTTCCCCCTCATGTTTTTTCACTGTGTGGATTTCTCTCTGCACTAATGTAACTGGGGTGTGGACTTGGTTTTGCATACTTTTGCATAGTGGTTGAATTTTCAACACTTCAGGCATTGTTTACCTTTTTGCTGGATATTCTGCTGACTTACTGTGGTATCCTCCACACTTGTTACATACTCTATCTTTACGGCGGTCTTTTGGCTGTCAATGTGCCTACTAGCACCTTCAGTGAAATTTTGCTTTCAGATTCGTGGTGGATAACATGAACCCTGTGGCTGTCGCTAGCTATAGCCTTTAGCTGCAATTTTGATAACTTGTGGGAGTGGGCTATGTCGATCGCTTTTTCGAGCGTGAGCTCCTGCGCCTGGCTGAGTAAACTTTCGCGCACACTCTGTAACTAGATAGCAAAAACTATGGGGTCTCTGACCCTCTCATTGCTGTTTGTGGAGGTACAGTCTTTAACCAACAGCTTGAGTTCAGTCACAAAGTGCTCAAATGACTCACTGTTACCTGGCGCCTTCTCGTGAAACTTACATCTAACCAATATGGGGTTTGTTTCCAGAGTGAGGTAATCAGAGAATTTTTCAGAATACGTTTTTAGCAACTTAGCTTCGTCTCCGGTCAATGTCCATGTATTGCTGACATCCCATCCTTTATCGCCAATCCACAACTCTGTTTTTAAGCGGTCCTGTGAACATGAGTTTAGCATGTTGCTTGAATCTCCGTCACGCATCTGGTAAGTTGGATGAGTCCCACTCCATCCTCGGGGTTGGAACACGGAACGCCTCCATTGTGGACAATTCCTCGTCGTATTTTTTGGTATTTAGGTATTACATTTCTATTCGATGCCCCCATCTCGTGGTCGGGACTGAGCATTACAATTTTTGTCTTTGGTTATTTTTATGATCTTGCTATATACGAGAAATACTATTGCTCTATCTAAAAATAATGGGACAATACTTGCTCTTGAGTTTCAGATGTGGCTTCTTTCTTGATTCCTCACTTCAGCAGAGCATTAATCACCTCTGGTTACAGTGTTTGTAAAGACCTTCAAGATCAAAGTTCACACGATAACCAGTGCCAAAACATTAGTTATTTGACAGAGCATGTTTTAAGTTAATTGCTCATCACAACCATTGCCGGTCTCAAAACATACATCCGATTAATAATCAACTCAAGTCTTTGGTGTTGTCTGGTTTCATCCATCTTCATTCTCCAATCCATCTGGACACACAGGATGAAGGCCTCCTCAACAACAGAAATCCTCTTTTATATGTAACAAAAAATAATTATCTCAGTTTTGTTGTGGTTTAGTTTAAGAACATTTTGGCTCATCCATTTATCTGCTTTCGACACAACACCTCAATTGATCTATAGTCATCTGGTGACACTGCTAAATATAATTGTCCTCTAGATAGCTGTTTTAGTCAATACTAAAGTTCTGTAACGTTTTAGCCAAGGGTAGCATAAACAGGTTGAACAGGAGAAGTCTATAAACTGACCCTTCAGTGACAGCATAGGTCCACACACTGTGGCATGTGGGTATTGCTGTACTGACAATTTTTGGTTCTACCTATACATATGAGAAGTCTCTCACATTAAAAAAAAATATTAAGACCAACCTACGTTCACGAATTTCGACTGGAAGTCTCAACGGCTGCATGAAGTTTCATCTAATGATGTTATGATACAAACTACAAAGTCATCAGCAAAACCATGCAGCACCAGAACTCGCATTAATGGTAAGAAGTACTTTGGTCATCAAAGGTTTCCGACTCCTGATCTACCATATAAAAAGCCACACTGAGATCCAACAAGACCAAAATTGACACCTTTCCTGAGTCAGTATTCAACCTTGTATCATTTAGCACTTTGATAAGAGCAGATTCTGTACTGTGATGTATTCAGACACCTGATATAAATTTGTCAAAAAGTCAATTTAAATTCGAGAAATTACTGGGCTGATTAAAAAATAACTTTCTCTACAATCTTGGAGATGAAATGGAGATTCAAGATGGGTCTATAGCTTGCTAACATAGAAGCATCCAGTGCCCTGTTTTTTAGGAGAGGCTTAACAGCACCAACTTTAAGGGCTTCCAGAAACCCATCAGACTGAAATGAGCAATTAATTATTTGCTGCAGATCAGCTAGCACTGACTTCACAACAATTTTGAAAAATCAGATGGTATTGAGTCAAGACAGCTCATTGATGGTGTGAAATGCTGAACATTTTCTCTCCAGTTTTTTTTGGTAAGCCATGACATTCTAACACAGTAATTGCGTTTTCACCTGGTGGCTTCCGATGTCATATCATTTAATCATTTTGCTGATTTGTGCTTATATTTTATGTAATGGATTATATTTTTCCACTAAAATAACAGGCGAACCCATTGTATTTATCAGCCGTTACGAGTTCTGGAGCTATTTGATTGGGGTGCATGGGGGCTTACTCTAAAGAAAGAGTGGCCAGGAGTGGTGCCCTGACCCATACTCTAGAGCAGGGAGGTCTTCATTACAAGCCACTTTGAAGTCGTCATGGCTTTTAGGCGGTCATTATAACTGTGCTTCATGAAACTACATCACCGTATAATCACCTGGGATTTGCCTTTACCCAGAAAAATAACAGTTCTGTTCTAGTTCACATGTTCTGGTTCACATTGTGTCCACTGTGAGAACAAAATGCAAATCAAACAGGAACAGATTCAGTGATTGTCACAGTGTGTATTTTATTGATCATTTGGTCTCAAAATAACTCTTTCTAATTTACTTTTCTTAATTTTGTTTTGGCTTGTTTTC
The DNA here is from genome assembly GCF_019802595.1 of Syngnathoides biaculeatus. Lineage (NCBI taxonomy): Eukaryota > Metazoa > Chordata > Actinopteri > Syngnathiformes > Syngnathidae > Syngnathoides > Syngnathoides biaculeatus. The sequence continues at coordinate 2,063,651 of NC_084662.1, read as the reverse complement.
CTGTGTCACCCTTTGTTTCTGGTGTTCCTCAACCGTATGGCGGCAGGCTTATCAGGCTGATGCAGGTGTAGTTCTGGCTCCGCATAGTTGAAGACCCTGGTAGCCCCGCAGTGGATGTTTGGGGACCCCATATTGCCTCCAAAGCAGCTCAAGGCCCCGGTTTGATCCAGTGGTGTGGGTGGGGGTTGTCATTATTCCTTTAGGGCCTGTGGTGTTTTTTGTATTTGATTAATTACAGTACGATATATTATTTATGCTTCTACTCTGTACCTTTATTTTCCTTTGTTTGTAATACAATTCAGTAAATACTTCCCAATTTCGCTTCTGCGCCTGCCTTCCTTGGCCGTCACTTGGGTGTCTGTGCATTTTTGCTTCCACCCCACCACAACGAACATTCTGTGACAATGACATTTGAAATTAAGCATTAGCATTTTAATTTTTCCTCTTAGTGAAGTGCAATTTTTGTTTTTCATTTTCCTGATAAAATATTCTCTTTTCATACATTATTCCATAGTTTTCTGTCATTTTATAACCTTCTTACTTTGTTAGCGACCTTTAAGCGCAAGTAGTCAGTAAATTAAATTACTTTTTCACGGTAACTGACAATATTCCACATTTGATATTCTGGCAAAATGATGTAAATTTTTAATTTAGCCAACATTTTTGCAACAACAACAAAAGGCGTTCAAGGGACTTCATCACCACAAATGTCAAGGCCACACGCCTGTATTCAATTCAACCCAAGATAGTCGGTTTCTTGGGGATCGGGATGATGGTGGAGCCTTTGAAGCAGGTTGGTACTTCACACCCTTCATATACCTGTTGAAGGTCCTTGAGAAGACTGGAGCAAGTTGGTCTGCATTTGAAGATCCACCTCATGTCCTGTTGATGGATTGTCAACGGAGGAGTCGGAGTTGTTGAAGTGGTCGGTGATGCGACTTGGTGGGTGTGACTCAACATGTCCTTTTCAAATCTGGGACGGGAGGGGTCGTTGGTTGTAATTAGTTAGCAATGGTAACCCGTGCCAGATTGATTTGGAGTTGTTAGCACCAAACATTTTTTTCCATCTCTGCTGCATAATCACTCTCTGCAATGTTAATTCTTTAGTCAGCTGGTGTCTCGTGCAATTGTACAGGGGCCTATCCCCGCTATGATATGTATTCTCTTCAGCCTGGAGGAGGAGCTTAACTCTGGGTGTAAACCACGGCTTGTTGCTATTGAATGTGCGAAATGTTTTTGTTGGCACACGCTGCTCACAGAAACTAACATATGCTGTGACACTATCAGTGTAGTCATCTCGGCTGTCCGCTGAATTTTCAAAGGCACTCCAGTCTGTGCAGTTGAAACAGCTTTGAAGTTCTAACTTTGCCTCATTGGTCCACTTTTTCACAGATTTTGCCAAAAGCTTCAAGCATTTAAGTACTTGCCTGTATATAGCTATTAAGTCGATTAAGCAGTGGTTAGCCTAGGGTAGCATGGGAAATTGCACAAAACACATTTTTTGTTTTTTAATTGTGGTGTAGTAGTGATCCTCCAAGGGTAATGAAGGGTGAGTCTGGGTGTTTTTTCTCAATCTTGTTTACTTGTTCGGCGAATGTGAGTAGTGCTTCGTTCATCCTACCTTGGGACAGAATATAGACATTGACAAGGATGAAAGAGGTGAACTCATGTGGTGAATAAGATGGGTTACAGTTCAAGAACAGTGACTCTAAAAGTGGGCTGCAGTGTCTGCTGAGTTGTGTGATGTCCGTGCAGCATTTCTCACTGATATATTAGCATATCCCTGCCAGTTACGTGTTGCGATCTGCCTGGTGACGATGAAAGTCAGATGGTGTTATGGCTCCGTCAGGAACACATCCACAAAGCCAAGTCTCCATGAAGCACAGTGCGCCAGAATATCCAAAGTCTTTCCAGGTCTTTATCAGAAGATGAAGTTCATCCATTTTGTCGGGAAGTGTGGGTCAATCTGTGTCCTCTCCTGCTGGGTTTCAATTGGATTCCGTCTCGTGTCCCCCTACGGGGTCTTTGCCTCCACCCCCCATTGAGTCTCCCGATGAGTAACTAGGGGCAAAGACTCAGGGAATTGGCCAGAGTTGTCGAAAAAAGGTCCAGGAAAGATTGATGGTTACAAAGTCATATCTTGTGTACTTGAAATGCAGCCCAATGGGGGGCACAAACCAGTGCAATCTGTAGGCCGGTCCCAAGCCCGGATAAATGCAGAGAGTTGCGTCAGGAAGGGCATCCGGCGTAAAAACTGTGCCAAACAAATATGAGCGTTCATCTAAAGAATCCCATACCGAATCGGTCGTGGCCCGGGTTAACACGCCCGCCCGCGGCACTGCTAACCTGCACGGCGTCGGTGGAAATTTAGCGACTGTGGGTCGAAGAAAAAGAAGAGGAGGAAACCGGCTCCATCGTCAGAAGAAAAAGAGGAATGCACAGAGCCTACAACTGAGTGTAGGGACTTTGAATGTTGGGACTATGACAGGTAAAGCTCAGGAGTTGGTTGACATGATGATTAGAAGAAAGGTTGATATTCTGTGCATCCAAGAGAGCAGGTGGAAAGGTAGTAAGGCTAGAAGTTTAGGAGCAGGGTTTAAATTATTCTACCACGGAGTAGATGGGAAGAGAAATGGAGTAGGGGTTATTTTAAAGGAAGAGCTGGCTAAGAATGTCTTGGAGGTGAAAATAGTATCAGATCGAGTGATGAGAGTAAAATTTGAAATTGATGGTGTTATGTATAATGTGGTTAGCGGCTATGCCCCACAGGTAGGATGTGACCTAGAGTTGAAAGAGAAATTCTGGAAGGAACTAGATGAAGTAGTTCTGAGCATCCCAGACAGGGAGAGAGTTGTGATTGGTGCAGATTGTAATGGACATATTGGAAAAGGAAACAGGGGCGATGAAGAAGTGATGGGTAAGTATGGCATCCAGGAAAGGAACTTTGAGGGACAGATGGTGGTGGACTTTGCAAAAAGGATGGAGATGGCTGTAGTGAACACTTACTTCGAGAAGAGGGAGGAACATATAGTGACCTACAAGAGCGGAGGTAGAAGCATGCAGGTCGATTATATTTTGTGCAGACGATGTAATCTGAAGAAGGTTACTGACTGTAAAGTAGTGGTAGGGGAGAGTGTAGCTCGACAGCATAGGATGGTAGTGTGTAGGATGACTCTGGTGGTGGGTAGGAAGATTAAGAAGACAAAGGTAGAGCAGAGAACCATGTGGTGGAAGCTGAGAAAGGAAGAATGTTGTGCGGCCTTTCGGAAACAGGTGAGACAGGCTCTCGATGAACAGCAGAAGCTCCCGGAAGACTGGACTACGACAGCCAAGGTAATCAGAGAGACAGGCAGGAGAGTATTTGGTGTGTCTTTTGGTAGGAAAGGGGAGAAGGAGATTTGGTGGTGCAACCCCATAATACAGGGAGTCATACAAGGAAAGAGATTAGCGAAGAAGAAGTGTGATACTGAGAGGACTGAGGAGAGGCGAAAGGAGTACATCGAGATGCGACGTCGGGCAAAGGTAGAGGTAGCAAAGGCTAAACAAGAGGCATATGAAGACATGTACACCAGGTTGGACACGAAAGAAGGAGAAAAGGATCTCTACAGGTTGGCCAGACGGATAGAGATGGGAAGGATGTGCAGAAGGTTAGGGTGATTAAGGATAGAGATGGAAATGTGTTGACTGGTGCCGGTAGTGTGCTAAATAGATGGAAAGATTACTTTGAGAAGTTGATGAATGAAGAAAATGAGAGAGAAGGAAGAGTTGAAGAGGCAAGAGTGATGGACCAGGAAGTGGAAATGATTACTAAGGGGGAAGTCAGAAAGGCACTACAAAGGATGAAAAATGGAAAGGCAGTTGGTCCTGATGACATACCGGTAGAGGTATGGAAGCAATTTGGAGAGATGGCTGTGGAGTTTTTGACCAACTTATTCAACAGAATACTAGCGGGCGAAAAGATGCCTGAAGAATGGAGGAAAAGTGTTCTAGTTCCCATTTTTAAGAACAAAGGGGATGTTCAGAGCTGTGGGAACTATAGAGGAATAAAGTTGATGAGCCACACAATGAAGTTATGGGAAAGAGTAGTGGAGGCTAGACTCAGGACAGAAGTAAGTATCTGCGAGCAACAGTATGGTTTCATGCCTAGAAAGAGTACCACAGATGCATTATTTGCCTTGAGGATGCTCGTGGAAAAGTACAGAGAAGGTCAGAAGGAGCTACATTGTGTCTTTGTGGATCTAGAGAAAGCCTATGACAGAGTAGCAAGAGAGGAACTGTGGTACTGCATGCGTAAGTCTGGTGTGGCAGAGAAGTATGTTAAAATAGTACAGGACATGTATGATGACAGCAGAACAATGGTGAGGTGTGCCTTAGGTGTGACAGAGGAATTTAAGGTGGAGGTGGGACTGCACCAGGGATCAGCTCTGAGCCCCTTCCTGTTTGCAGTGATAATGGATAGGCTGACAGATGAGGTTAGACTGGAATCCCCTTGGACCATGATGTTCGCAGATGATATTGTGATATGCAATGAAAGCAGGGGCATGCAGAGGAACAATTAGAAAGATGGAGACATGCACTGGAAAGGAGAGGAATGAAGATTAGCCGAAGTAAAACAGAATATATGTGCGTGAATGAGAAAAGTAGAGGGGGAAGAGTGAGGCTACAGGGAGAAGAGATAGCGAGGGTGGACGACTTCAAATACTTGGGGTCAACAATACAGAGCAATGGAGAGTGTGGTCAGGAAGTGAAGAAACGGGTCCAAGCAGGTTGGAACAGCTGGCGAAAGGTGTCTGGTGTGTTATGTGACAGAAGAGTGTCTGCTAGGATGAAGGGCAAAGTTTACAAAACAGTGGTGAGGCCGGCCATGATGTACGGATTAGAGACGGTGGCACTGAAGAAACAACAGGAAGCTGAACTGGAGGTGGCAGAAATGAAGATGTTGAGGTTCTCGCTCGGAGTGAGGAGGTTGGATAGGATTTGAAATGAGCTCATGAGAGGGACAGCCAAAGTTGGATGTTTTGCTGACAAGGTTTGAGAGAGCAGACTTCGATGGTTTGGACATGTTCAGAGGCGAGAGAGTGAGTATATTGGTGGTAAGGTGCTAAGGATGGAGCTGCCAGGCAAAAGGGCGAGAGGAAGACCAAAGAGAAGGTTTATGGATGTGGTGAGGGAAGACATGAGGGCAGTTGGGTTAGAGAGGAAGACGCAGGAGATAGGCTGAGATGGCAAAAGATGACACGCTGTGGCGACCCCTAACGGGACAAGCCGAAAGGAAAAGAAGAAGATCTTGTGTAGTTCAGTCCAGAGACTACAAAAAAAAACACGGAAACGTAAGCAATACTTGGGAGCACATACTGAAGGCAGCTGCCCAACGCGGTGCCGTGGATGGATAGATGGATGGATGGATTGATGGGGGAGCTGAAATCTGCCATTGGGAAAAAGAACCTTGCATGTGTTCATGTGGTTGAACAAAATGTAAAGGAATGGTGGTAGAAAATACCACCTGAGAGGTGCAAAAAGCTCATAAGGTGTGCAACAAAATTTAGAAGCGTGCCAATATTGCTGCACATGCTGTTTTTTTACTCTATCTGTCTGTCTGTCTGTCTATCTGTCTGTCTTTATTTTTCTATTGCACATTTATTTTCTTTGATAAATTACTTTGGACCTCCATTTGAAAGATCCTGATGAAAAAAATACTACATTTCTATTTATATCTGAAGACATTATACATCTTATATTAAAAAAAAAAAAAGAAAGAAAGCGGCTCCAAAAACGGTGACCATTGTAACGGCAGCGTTTTGAGTAGTGATTTGCAGAGAAATTCTGTATTTGCAATGCATAAACTACAAAAAAACTCTTGGTATTTCCACTGTTTATTACAATAATATCTTGTGATATTGTTATTAAAAGTGCGCATTTAGGTTGGTTTACATAATTTGTGCTAGTGTTATGAAAGAAGGAAGGTATAATGGTCCTTGATGGTTCATGGACAGGACAAGGTTTGGAGAGACAGGCTGTTGTGAAATGGACAGCTCAGGCAAGGCCACATGGGCTGGAGGTTAGGCTCTGTTTCATTACCTAGGAATTCACACAAATGCTCCACAACAAATGGCCTTCAAGCTGTTAATCTAAAACGTGAACTAGGGCCTGTCTATTTTGGCTGATGGATGTTAAATAAAACACTCAAATAAATATTTGGACACTCTTATTTCCTTCATTCTGATCAGTGATGAAGATAAGATTTGGACACAAAAAAACCCGATATTGTATCCTGCTCCCAGACTACATTCTGGATGTACTGTACTGTACATAATAATCATGATTTTGCTCTCCAATTATTTAACTTGAAAAAATGAATAACAAAACTATATCGTATTCCTTACACAAAGACAGCCTGACTTTTGCTATAGTTATCGCTGTGAAAAAATAGGGAAATTATTAGCTGTTTCCATTGTTTGGGACTGACTGATGATGTGTAATAGGATTAATTACACAATTTATATAATTGTAATCCATTACATTAATGTGAGAAAATTTGAAATTAAACTAAGATTTCTTTTGGAAATCTCCATGATTACAATTTGAGTCAATTTGAAATGTAGTTGCAAAACTTCAGATTCTTTTTTATATCACTCCTTAAAGCCAGCGCTTGTGAGTGTCTCACAATTGCCATTCTGCTGTAGTCTCAAACATGACATCCATTCATCCATCCATCCATTTTCTGAACCGCTTATCCTGACAAGGGTCACGGAAGTGCCGGAGCTTATCACAGCTGTCATCAGGCAGGAGGCAGGGTACATAGAGACAGACAACAGTTGCACTCAGATTCAACCCTAGGGGCAATATGCAGCTAACGACCTCACACAGGTGCATCTGATTCAGGATAATACATGGAGTGTAGGTGGACTTTTAGAGGTGGGCCAACAGGTCTTTGAGAGTCAGAATTCTAGCTGATAGACAGGTGTTCAAATACTTATTTGCAGCTGTATCACACAAATAAATAGTTAAAAAACATACATTGTGATTTCTGGATTTTTCTTTTTAGATTATCTCTCTCACAGTGGACATCCATATACGATGAAAATTTCAGACCGCTCCATCGAAATGGGAGAACTCGCAATATGGCAGGGGGTGCAAATACTTATTTTCTTCACTGTATCTCTTCTCACTGCAGCTTCAATCGTCCCCCTCCAGCAATCCAATCAGGCATATATATATTCTGTCTTACTATGGCTAATCATCATTCATTCCTCTATTTTCCAGTGCAGCTCCACCTATTAAACACTTCCACACGATCTCTGCTTTGACAGCAGATCACAATATCATCTGCAAACATCATGGTCCAGGGCAGAAAGAAGAGCAGAAATTTTGGCATTAACAGCAGCTCTCTAGGTGTCAAAAAATCAATCAGTTAACATTTACACAGATTTGGCGTATGTACACATGACAGTTCATGTTACATTAAAAGAATGTCAGTGAAACGATTTCCATACTGCAACCGGTACACCCATTAAACATCAGGACAACATTCTCGTATTTCGAGAGGCTTTAATGCTCCAGACAGCGGTCGCAGTACTTAAATGCAAAGGTCACTCTCGAACTAATGATTTTGTATCAGCAGGAAATGAATCAGCAGATCGAGCAGCAAAATAGGTTGCGGGGTACCGACCAACACTTCTGCTAACTGTAAGTGAATCTGAATGTGACAATTAACAGGAGGTGACAGTAGAAACAGTTAAGCTGTGGTAGGAAAAAGTGAGTGAAGAAGAAAAGAGTGTGTGGAAGTCGAAAGGGGGTGTCAAAGATGAGGATGGCATATGGCAAAAAGAGGGTAAGTGCATTCCATCTCAGACACAATTGAAAAATTCAATTTCTAAAGCCCATGGAACATGCCATGTAGGTGTGAATGAAACACTGTGACGACTCCACGCCTGGTGGCATCCTTTCATGGTTACCGGTATTTGCTAGTCATAGTAGTTTCCGTTTTTTTGAATGGCCAGACCCACATCCCTGCAAATATGAAACAGCAAGCAACCAGACGCTCCCCTCGAAATTTATACTTGTGAATCTGTGTGGTTAAAAATAAGTAAACAGAAATGGTCTGAACCTAGGTGTGCAGGTCCCTTGCAGGTCACGGACCAGATGGCCACTGCAGTACGTCCTGCAGGAAAGGGGCACACGTGACTCCACATCTCAACAATCCCTCCACCTGACGACAACCGGATAACCACATCTTCCCCAGTGCCGGCTGGCACCCTTTGATGACATCATTCGACAAGGAAGCCAACTGTGACCCAGCTCGACTCATCCCAGAGGAAAAGGCCCCATGCCCGATGCACCACCCACTCCTGACGATGACGACGCTGGCAACTTTCTGTAATTTTGTTCATTTCACGTGTCAAACTCTTTTGAGTCCGAAAGGGGGATTGAAGTATGTCTTATTTTTATTATATTTTAGTCGTGACTGCATAATTTCTTCATGTCCTCAGTGGGGCTCTGCTCTGTAGCCAGATGTGTCCTTGAAGAAAATGGATAGATGGATGGATGGATGGATGAATGCTTGCAGAATATCTTTAGCAATGCATGCTGAAAGCTGAATGATGCTCCCAAACAGTTTTAAGGTTGTTATGTTGCCTCCTATATTTAAAATACAGAATTAGCTATTTATGCACTGCATTGTCTGTACTTTCATCCTCGATCAGGCTGTGCCAAGGTGGAATTTTATACACCATCTCATCCTCTACTTTCTACTGTGGCTTCAGACCAGACCTTTTTTTAATATATATATAGATAGATAGATAGTGCACAATGAACCTTAGTATTGTACGCTTCAGAAAAACACAAAATAATGACTGTATTTCCAGTTTAAGTATGCCAATCCCTCATCACCATCCATTGTGTTCGCGCCGCTAGCTGGTTGGTCACACGTGAGTTTTGTATGTTTGCCAAATGTGCAACACGTCATGTGACCTCATTGGCCCAGACATTTTCTTTGATAAATATTTGGTCCTTTTTCTCATATTGTAGTTAGTTGTGTGCATTTTTGTCTTTGATAGTTAAGAATATAGTGTTTTGTCCGTTTTATTAAACATTAGTAAAACAAAGGCTGAAAATTAGTCTACACTTACAGGTATGGCATGAACTGTGACTAAATCAAGTGTCTTCATTATTGACCTGCCTCATGTTCCCAAGCAGTTTATTAATGATAAATATAATTTACAAAGTAAAAATTGCATATTTTAATATTCAGAGAATATTTAGGTCTGCTTCTCAAGATCAATAAAAGCAACTTTTGGCAAATAAATCAAAATGAGTCTAATTTGAATAGTGTAATAAAAACAGGAAAGGGTTAGATTACATCCGATCTCACCAGACATTTTTGGAGTTATGTGTTACTTTATCATATCTTACTGGCATCACTGTTTTGAGGTGACTCCGGTTGTACACAGAAGCTCAGAAACTGCTGAGAAAATTATTAACAGGTTTAACTGTTTTTTTTTTTTTTTTAAATAAAGGCTGCCCTAATATTTCGCTGAAACGTTCTGCATTTCATTAACAGGAAAAATGAATTGAGAAGTCTTTGTAGTACATTACTATGTGGAATAAAATATTTACACATGTTTTTTTTTCAGAAAAAAATTACCTATTATTTATGTAATTTAGGACTGGCCTCCTCCAGGCACATTTCTTAGATAGGTTCAGGCTTGTATCTAGTTGTGTACTGCTGTAACTTTTTGTGAGTGTGAATCAACTCCTGCGATTAAGCATCCTTAACTGAAGAAATAGTGCGTTGGCAGTTAAAGCCAATGTTAGTATAGTAGACATTAAAGAAAAGGATCCAGCGGAAGCTTGGATGGAAATTCATAGAGCATCATCTTCAAAGTATGTATGCTGACTAGAGATGAAATGCATTACAAAAAAAAAATTGTACTGTAGCTCATACAAATAGGTGTCTTTTTTTTTTCAAGCTACTTAATGTTAAAAAGTGAAAAAAAAAACTTTTTATTGGTTTCATGTCGATACAACACTGAAAAAAATGTATTTTGCTGAAATTATAAGGGCTTAACAGATGTTCGAGCCTCCTCCGTTACTTTTTTTTTTTAATAAAATCTGCATGAAGCAGGTCATCAGCCTGGTTTGTGATTAACTCATTTCTCTGAGGCAGCGTGTTACCAAAAATAGATCAATCACATGGGAAGATAGAATAAGCATGCACGCACATATCCACAACATAGTGTACTTTTTCTGACCGCCATGCATTGTGCCAAATCCTGAAGTTTTTGTGATGGAAAACGCTCATCACATCTCACTGCCATCAGGAGAAGACATTAATTAATTCATGTTGATTGTTTCAATCCAATGAAAAAAATATGATTAGGCACCAGAGTAATGTGGAATTTTTTTTCTTTTGCTTTATATAATTTTTTAATGTTTAGAAAAGTGTTGTGTACATTTGATGTATTATTATTATTATTAATATAAATATAGAAAAACATTTTCAGCAGCAGTATAGGGTTTACTCAGGCCTGTGACCAGTATTACACTGGGTGTCCCAAACTACTGGCCTACTTCACCTGAAAAACAATGAGATTGAGCTGTAAATCCCATAATCCACACATGCTCCTGGCTGCTGTGTGATTAAAGGGGCCAGACAAAATTATACACTTTGATTTAAACAATATGATCTCAAATATGCCTAACAGTCTCTCCATAGAAAGACTTAAACGCATAAACCAAGGACAAAATGTGTACGAGGGAAATTCCACCAAAAGCTACATCTATAAATTTACAACTAAATTTAAATAATTCGGGTCTTAATCAAAAGATTACATACTTCGTTACATGAGTCAATAATTGTACATTTGACTTCATCCATCCATCCACCCATCTCCTACCGCTTTTCCGGTTTGGGTTTGCGGGGGGTAGCAGCTTTAGCAGGGATGCCCAAACTTTCATCAGCCACTTCATCCAGCTCTTTCAGGGGTTCCCGAGGTGTTCCCAGGCCAGCCAAGAGACGTAGTCTCTCCAGCATGTCCTGAGCTGCAGCTCCAGTCGGCCACATGAACAATGGAGACACGGAACATAGTCCACTCGAACTCAATGCCCCCTTCCTCCCCCGGAATATGAGCAAAGTTCTATCAGAGGTGGGAGTTGAAACTCCTTCTGACAGAGAAATCTGCCAGTAGACCCTCACATTATGTTTGGGCTTGCCACATTGGACCGGCATCTTCCCCCAGCATCGGAGCCAACTCACCACCACACATGATGATTAGTTGACAGCTCCGCTCCTCTCTTCACCTGAGTGTCCAGGATATGCGGCCCCAACTCCGATGACACGACCAAAAGGTCGATCATCGAACTGTGACCAAGGTTGTCCTGGTGCCAAAATTCCATCTAATTTTTTGTGTCTCAGCAAACACACTAAGCCCATGAGCAATCCCTTTGATCACTATGAGCAACATCAGACGTGTAATTCATTCAAGGTACATGCCTTAATAAATTAATCAGACTACAGCATTTACATTCCTATCAGTGCTTTTAAAGGGTGTGGAATGTCTATTTTCTAAACCAAATTATTTTATCTAGATGAAAATATATGTTCAACTCTACCATAAAATGCATATCTTATTCGATGTTTTTACCGAAAATAGCATGGAGCCTCGCTGGTTTACACTGAAGAAAACCCCATTCGTTTCAAGGATTCCTCAGTGATTGTAAACTAAAACCAATCCGTAAAAATTCTGAACATTTGTTTGGTTCAGGTTTGTAGCAATTCGAATCAGTGTTTCTAAAGGGAACAAGCGCAAACTTGGATCAGCCGCTGAACCTGGACATGGTTCGATAAGGTAATCAAGGTAAAGAAGAACCCCAAGATCACTGTGGCTGAGATCGAGAGATGCAGTTGGAAAGAAAGGTTCTAGAAAGTCAACCATCACTGTTGCCCTCCACGAATCGGGGCCTCATGCCAGAGTGTGCCGACAGTTATTCGGTCAGGGAGTGCACAGATGGCCTGAGCTGTAGAAGGTTTTTTTTAAAAAAAAAAAAAAACAAAGCATATGGGGTTCGTCAATCCCCTGCGAAGTGTTCGACTCGGGTGCTCATTGTCGGACACACGTGTATGCAGCAGCCGGCCGAGGCATCAGAGGTTGGAAAATATCCAACTCCGATGGCCTCCAGGTTGGAGACCGGCCTTCCCTGGCCACTTATCTGACTTGGGACTCTCATTCGTCAGCCACCTCACAGGGAACCTCTCGCTGTTAGCCCTGGAGGTAACAAGTGTATATGCCCATTTTAACTTGAAAATCACTGCAAGGTACATTGCAATTCTTTGGGAAATCTCAGGAGGAGGCGCACACACCCCTGACAGAGGGGGGATTGACTGTATGCATCTGGCATGAACCTACAGGATCAAACTCAGTATTGCACCCAGTGAGAGGTCAGAAAAAAACACAAGTCCAACAGGCTATGGGAGGGGGGGGGTGGTCAGTCTCCCACATATTGTTCCACTCGTGAGCTCCGTGTTGGGCACATGAGTAACGCATTATTGGGCCTGAGCTGCTGGTGGTTGTGCATAACCTCAGTCCAACAGGCTCCAGGCGGGTGGTCACTCCCCCACATAGAGTATGACTCGGGTGCTCATCATTGGACACATGAGTGTGCAACAGCAGCCTGGAGGCACCGGAGGTCGTAAACACCTATGTACGACAGGCTCCACATAGGTGGTCAGTCCCCTTTACATTGTTCCATTCAGGTGCTCATTGTCAGACACACGAGTACACATCATCAGGCCTGAGCATCCAGAGGTCAGGAAAAAAACAAAATTCTCTATCGAGTCAAGAAAAGGAAAGCAGTTGAAAGCCCACTGAATGGGATCATTCCAAAAAAATGTCAGAGTAAGGGATAAAGTGGTGCACAGGAGCCTCCCATTGACATCTCCACATAAACAGCAACACCACCCAGAGAACAACAATACATACCATGATGACTACCTTGGGACCCTCAGACCTCTTTGGGAGAGATGACAGAGGCAGACACAATTAACCCCTTGGCAGAGCATTTCCACAGTCAGCCAAGCTTTGACCAACAAAGAGGCGTTGCCAATACAGAATGAGAAAGATTTGCCACTATACAGCGAGCAGGACATGCCCAAGCAAATTCCAGAGCCTCAACCAGACACTAAAAGGCCTGGAAATAGTGAGCCTATGATTGACATGCTTGCTAGGAACAAAGGTAAGCCTGACACTGTGAGACAGCGACCCCAAAGGCTGAGACTATGCACTGAGTTAATAGACATTGGGTCAGACGACTTTGGTTTGGAGTGATAGTATGGTAGCAAACGCTTTGATTATTGAGAGTATATATATATTTTTTGTAGACCTTCACCTTTTTAAGCGTTTTCAACCAATTTTTGAATATGTTATGTCAGGAGACATTTAATTTTGTTTTTGGCAGTACAACGTAGTAAATGCAAGAAAATAGTTGCCCCCCCAAACCCCACCCGATTGTAACTAATTTATCCTTTGAGTCACTTCAACTGATAGCACTAAAGTTGACGTCTTGTCTCTTGTACAGTATATTGTAATATAAGCTTGGAGCTGACATTGCTCATTATTGCGTATCACTAGCTGACAGTCAAAAAAGATGAGTCAGTGCATAATACATAGGGCTGTGTGATATTTCAGTTTTTCTTTTTAATAAATCTGCAAAGAAATCCATCCATCAATCCATTTTCATTATCCTCATGAGGGTCCTAGGAGTGCTGGAGGCTATATCAACAGGGAGGAGGCAGGGTGCACCCTGAACTGGTTGCCACCCAATCGCGATGCACCCAGTCCTTAGAACTGTGAGGCCAACACTTTCAAGCTGCTCCACCGTGCCGCTCCTAAAAAATTCAACATGTTCATTTTTCCCTGTCAATTCTATTTTGAATGGTAATTTCCCATCACTTTCACAAATATGATTTACGACTTTCTGAATTTCATTGTTATTGTGCCTGTTCCAAAAATTACCTTTCATTAGGCTTCAGGGTGTTGCTTAGGCATGCACATGTTATGTGGATTTAACCATCCATCCATTTTCTGAGACGCTTATCGTCAGTTTTCTACAGATACAGTGTATAGTTTAAATAAAAAGGAGTCCATATTTTTAAATTTATCTTGATTCGGCATTCTTTCTCAAAAATATCAATATGAATCCTATGAAATAAAATGTGTGAAACTAACCCAATTGATGTAATAGGCATGAATTAATGCTTCAGTTAAAAGTTAAGTATAGCATTGTTAAAATAGTTATTTACGATTTTAACACATAAAGTAGTTTATATGTATGTGCAAGTTTTGAATTGACGTCCTGTTTTAAGCCTGTAGCCTTTTAATTTTAAGGTTACACACATGAACTAGTTAAACAAAATTTTAGAGAGAGCAATGAATTAAACCAAATACTCTGTTAAACACTGATTCCTTTATGTACTCAACAATGAAACACAAAGTTTGTCATACTACCCGACATTTTATTAATTTAACATTTTATTTTTGGTTCTTTCATCAACCCTTACAGTGGGTACGGAAAGTGTTTGATCCCCCTTAAATTTTTCACTTTGTGGCATGGCATGACAAAATAATTTAGGTACAGAAATTTGTATATTGAGAAAAAAAAATCCACAATATTTTGGAGATTTATTTAAAGGTCCTGGAGGCGGGGCTCGAAAGCGAGTGCCTGGTCTGGCAGGGCCTGCACCCATGGGGCTCGGCCGAGCATAGCCCGAAAGGGTAACATGGGTACCCCTTCCCATGGGCTCACCACCTGTGAGAGGGGCCATAGGGGTCGGGTGCACTATGAGGTCGGAGGTGGCCGAAGGCGGGGACATTGGCGATCCGATCCCCGGCTACAGAAACTAGCTCTAGGAACATGGAATGTCACCTCTTTGGCAGGGAAGGAGCCCAAGTTGGTGCGTGAGGTCGAGACGTTCCGACTAGATATAGTCGGACTCACCTCTACCCACCACTTGGGCTCTGGGACCGCTTCTCTTGAGAGAGGTTGGACTCTGTTCCATTCTGGAGTTGCCCACGGGGAGAGACGCCGAGCAGGTGTGGGTATACTTATTGCCTACCGGCTCGGGGCCTGTACGTTGGGGTTTACCCCAGTGGCTGCAGGTAGGGGGGGACTTCAATGCTCACGTGGGCAATGACAGTGAGACCTGGAAGGGCGTGATTGTGAAGAACGGCCCCTCCGATCAGAACTCGAGTGGTGTTCTGTTACTGGACTTCAGAGCTCATCACGAATTGTCCATAACAAACACAACTGTTTAGGCAAAAGGTTGTTCACATGTTTAATTGGCACCAGGACACCCAGGGCGCAGTTTGATGATCGACTTTGTAGTCGTGTCATCGGACTTGCGACCGCATGTCTTGGACATTCTGGTGAAGAGAGGGGCAGAGCTGTCACCTGATCACCACCCGGTGGTGAGTTGGCTCCGATGGTGGGAAGATGCCAGTATGACGTGGCAGGCCCAAATGTATTGTGAGGGTCTGGTGGGAACGGCTGGCACATTCCCCTGTCAGAAGGAATTTAAACTCCCAACTCCGAAAGAACTTTGCTCACGTCCCAGAGAAGGCGGGGGACATTGAATCAGAGTGGACAATCTTCTGCGCCTCCATTGCTGAGGCAGCCGCCGGGAGCTGTGGCCGTAAGGTGGTCGGTGCCTGATGTGGCAACAACCCACGAACACGGTGGTGGACACCAACAGTGAAGGATGTTGTCAAGCTGAAGAAGGAGTCATATGGGGCCTTTCTGGCCTGTGGGACTCCCGAGGCAGCTGTAAGTATTGGCTGGTGAAGCGGAATGCAGCTTCGGTGGTTGAGGCAAAAACCTAGGCATGGGAGGAGTTCGGTGAGGCCATGAACAAGACTTCAGGACGGGTTCGAGGAAATTCAACATTGTGTATAGTGGGGATGGGGCAGTGGTGACCTGAACTCGGGATCTTGTGAGTCGTGGGGAGAATACTTCGGAGACCTCCTCAATTCCACCAAAATGCCTTCCCATAAGGAAGCTTAGTCTGAGTGTTCTGAGGTGGGCTCTTCTATCTCTGGGGTTCAGGTTACCGAGGTGGTAAAAAGCTCCTTGGTGGCAGCGTCCCGGGGGTGGATGAGCTTCGCTCAGAGTTCCTAAAGGCCCTGGATGTTGTGGGGCTGTCCTGGTTGACACGCCTCTGCAACATTGCGTGGACATCGGAGGGTGTGTTCCAACTATAGAGGGACACACTCCTCAGCCTCCCTGGTAAGGTCTACTCAGGGGTACTGGAGAGGAGGGTCCATTGGGAAGTCAAGTCTAGGATTCAGGAGGAGCAATGTGGTTTTCGTCCTGGCGGTGGAACAGTGGACCAGCTTGGCAGGTTTCTCGAGGGTGCATGGGAGTTTGCCCAACCAGTCTACATGTGTTTTGTGGACTTGGAGAAGGCATTCGACCGTGTCCCTCAGGGAGTCCTGTGGGGGGTTTTTCGGGAGTATGGGGTACCGAATCCCCTTATACAAGCTGTTCGGTCCCTGTATGACCACTGTCAGAGTTTGGCCTGCATTGCTGGCAATAAGTCGGACTCGTTTCTGGTGAGGGTTGGACTCCACCAAGGCTGCCCTTTGTCACCGATTTTGTTCATAACTTTTATGGACAGAATTTCTAGGTGCAGCCAAGGTGTAGAGGGTGTCCGGTTGATGGCCTCAGCATTGCATCTCTGCCCTTGATAATGATTTGGTTGTGTTGGCTTCATCAAGCTCTCACTGGAGTGATTCACAGCCAAGAATCAGCACCTCCAAATCCGAGACTATGGTCCTCAGTCGGAAATGGGTGATGTGCCCTCTCCAGGTCGGAGGAGTTCAAGTATCTTGGGGTGTTGTTCACGAGTGAGGGAAGAATGGAGCGGGAGCTCGATAGACGGATCGGTGCAGCGTCTGTTGCGATGCAGAGTTTGTATCGGTCCCTTGTGGAAAAACGGCGAGCTAAGTCAAAAGGCGAAGCTCCCAATTTATCTGTGCTCAAATATGGGCATGAGCTGTGGGTTGTGACCGAAAGAACAAGATCCCAGATACAAGCGGCCGAAATGAGTTTCCTCTGCAGGGTGTCCAGGTTCTCCCTTAGAGATAGGGTGGGAAGCTCGGTCATCCGGGTTGGGGCTCAGTGTCGAGCCGCAACTCCTCTGCATTGAGAGGAGCCAGATGAGGTGGCTGGGGCATCTGATATGGATGCCTCCTGGATGGTTCCCTGGTGAGGTGTTCGGGGCATGTCCCAACGGAAAGAGACCCCAAGGACGACCTAGGACACGCTGGAGAGGCTATTTCTCTTGGATGGCTTGGGAACACCTCGGGATCCCTCCGGAAGAGCTGGAAGAACAAGAAGAGGCTAGGGAACGAGAAGTCTGGGTTTCCCTGCTGAAGCTACTTCCCCCACGACCTGACCCGGAGAAGCAGTAGATAATGGATGGATTGATGGATATTTAAAGGTCCACTGACAGCCATACATATATTTTAAAATAGATATTGTTATGAAAACTACATGTAATATGATTCACTTCAATGTCTAAACGAGAGATTGTTGCTTTCAGAGAATTTTTTCTAGTTTGGTGACTATACGTCTAGGTTGCTAGTTCTCTCGTGTTACACGCTGCTAAACTGTCTTTGTACTTCTATTTTGTTACTGTTTTGTGTTGTATTGTATTGTGTGTGATTAAATAGTCTTTAAAGCAATACAAGTGCTTTGTTATATTTTGCAAGTTTGACCAAAGGGATTTTTTCTAAATTCACACATAACATATGCTATATACTGTGAGACAAATTAGTCCCCCACAACTATTCATTTTTGTAATAGCTTTACACACCTACCTGTCATTTAGAACCCACAAAGCTCTTGTCCTTTGCACCTGTGCAATCCATTTTTCACTACGAACCGGGTGTTTTGGAAAAGTGAGACGAGCAAAATCCAGAAATACAACGAGCCAGCATTTTGGCTAACACGCAGAAAAAAACCCACTACTTTCCTGCCGGTAAAACAGGTATAAAGTCACGAACCCGCCAGTGTGGGCGTTTTCAAAAAACGTCACTTTCTGCTTCTTCTCCAACACAAATGCCTTCGGGAGGATTTTCATGCTGGGAGATGCAAAATGCCATATACTACAACATCCTGACATGTGGTGAAAAAACGGATGGGTCCATTCCGGCTGCCTTTTTTTTTTTTTTTAAACATACTAAAAATTATGTTTTACGTGTCAGTGGACCTTTAAAAGGCCAGATGTATTCAGATTTTTTGCAGTGACATATTTAACCCAGGTGCAGTCTATTTCCTCTTATTATGTTTGAAATTGTTCGACACCTTCACTGGAGTCCTGATGTGTTGGACAATGCTGATTGGACTTAATTAGAAAGCTACACACCTACCTAAATAAGACCTTACAGTGCATGTCAGAGCAAATGAGAATCATGAGGTCAAAGGGATATTTTGAAGAGCTCAGAGACAATTATTGCAAGGCACAAATCTGACCAAGAATACAACCCCAAAAAAAATCTGCTGCATTTTACGTTTCTATGAGCACAGTGGCCTTCATAATCCTAAAATGGAAGACGTTTAAACAACCAGAAGCCTCCCTAGAGCTGGGTGTCCGGCCAAACTGAGAAATTAGGGGAGAAGAGCCTTGGTAAGAGAGGTAAAGAACAACCCAAAGATCATTGTGGCTGGGCTCCAGAGATGCAGTCAAGAAATGGGAGAAAGTTTTAGAAATTCATGCATCACTGCAACCCTCTACAGGTCAGGACAGGCAGAGTGACTCGACGAAAGCCTCTCCAATGTTCAAGACACATGAAAGCCTGCATAGACTTTGCTATTTAAAAAAAACAAAACAAAACAAAACCCCTGAAGGACACTAAGATGGTGAGAAATAAGATTCTTTGGTTTGATAAACCAAGATAGAACTTTTTGGCCTTAGTTGTAAGCGGTATGTAGTTCAAGTTCAACTTCAGGTTAGTTTATTGTCAGATGTTTTACCTACATCACATGCAACATACCTGAAATAGCAGTTCTCTCAGACATGCAGTGCTATAATAGACTACAGTTAAAAATAATCGACCCATCCATTGTCTTAGCCGCTGTTGGAGGACGCTTTTTCCCCCACGTGTTCGTTTAATTTCGGGTAGTGAGAATGTTGGTTATCTAAATAAAGGCTGGAGATGAACAATTTCTTCGAAGAATTTACTTACAGAATATTCTGGGCATTTATAAATTACAGACAATGGCTGTAGAGAGATCACAAGTGCGAAGATACAGAGAAAGCACACATCCTTTATCTTATCAGAAGGGCGGACCATGAGCGGTATCAAACCTGTGGCGTGAGGTCGGGGCTTTCCACTTAGACAAAGGGCTTCTGACTCAACCGGTTCTGGCTGGCAATAGAATATTACAAATTGTCCAGTATGCAGTTCATCAAAGTTAGCCTATGTGCAGAGATGCACTTAAGGACACATCTGGCTACAGAGTAGAGCCCCATTGAGGACATAAGGAAATTATGGAGTCATGACCAAATATGGGCATAAGACATACTTCAATCCCCCTTTCAGACTCGAAAGAGTCTGACACTTGAAATGAACAAAATCAAAGAAAGCTCCGGAGTGGGTGGTGCATTGGGCATGGGCCCTTTTCCTCTGGGATGAGTCGAGCTGGGGTGCAGTCAGCTTGCTTGTCGAATGATGTCATCAACAGGTGCCAGCCAGCAATGGAGAAGACGTGGCTTTCCGGTTGTTGTCAGGTGGAGGGATCGCTGAGCCTGAGGTGGATCCGGCGGGTCATGTAGACGAGATGTAGAATCACGTGTCTCCCTTTCCTGCAGGATGTACTGCTGTGGCCATATGTTCCGTGACCTGACAGGAACCTGTACACCTAGGTTCAGACACCTTCTTCTTCTTTTCCTTTCTGCTTGTCCCGTTAGGGGTCGCCACAGCGTGTCATCTTTTGCCATCTTAGCCTATCTCCTGCATCTTCCTCTCTAACCCCAACTGCCCTCATGTCTTCCCTCACCACATCCATAAACCTTCTCTTTGGTCTTCCTCTCGCTCTTTTGCCTGGGAGCTCCATCCTCAGCATCCTTCTACCAATACACTCACTCTCTCGCCTCTGAACATGTCCAAACCATCGAAGTCTGCTCCCTCGAATCTTGTCTCCAAAACATCCAGCTTTGGCTGTCCCTCTAATGAGCTCATTTCTAATCCTATCCAACCTGGTCACTCCGAGCGAGAACCTCAAAATCTTCATTTCTGCCACCTCCAGTTCAGCTTCCTGTTGTTTCTTCAGTGCCACCGTCTCTAATCCGTACATCATGGCCGGCCTCACCACTGTTTTGTAAACTTTGCCCTTCATCCTAGCAGACACTCTTCTGTCACATAACACACCAGACACCTTTCGCCAGCTGTTCCAACCTGCTTGGACCCGTTTCTTCACTTCCTGACCACACTCTCCATTGCTCTGTATTGTTGACCCCAAGTATTTGAAGTCATCCACCCTCGCTATCTCTTCTCCCTGTAGCCTCACTCTTCCCCCTCCACTTTTCTCATTCTCGCACATATATTCTGTTTTACTTCGGCTAATCTTCATTCCTCTCCTTTCCAGTGCATGTCTCCATCTTTCTAATTGTTCCTCTGCATGCTCCCTGCTTTCACTGCATATGACAATATCATCTGCGAACATCATGGTCCAAGGGGATTCCAGTCTAACCTCATCTGTCAGCCTATCCATTACCACTGCAAACAGGAAGGGGCTCAGAGCTGATCCCTGATGCAGTCCCACCTCCACCTTAAATTCCTCTGTCACACCTAAGGCACACCTCACCATTGTTCTGCTGCCATCATACATGTCCTGTACTATTTTAACATACTTCTCTGCAACACCAGACTTACGCATGCAGTACCACAGTTCCTCTCTTGGTACTCTGTCATAGGCTTTCTCTAGATCCACAAAGACACAATGTAGCTCCTTCTGACCTTCTCTGTACTTTTCCACGAGCATCCTCAAGACAAATAATGCATCTGTGGTACTCTTTCTAGGCATGAAACCATACTGTTGCTCGCAGATACTTACTTCTGTCCTGAGTCTAGCCTCCACTACTCTTTCCCATAACTTCATTGTGTGGCTCATCAACTTTATTCCTCTATAGTTCCCACAGCTCTGAACATCCCCTTTGTTCTTAAAAATGGGAACTAGAACACTTTTCCTCCATTCTTCAGGCATCTTTTCGCCCGCTAGTATTCTGTTGAATAAGTTGGTCAAAAACTCCACAGCCTTCTCTCCAAATTGCTTCCATACCTCTACCGGTATGTCATCAGGACCAACTGCCTTTCCATTTTTCATCCTTTGTAGTGCCTTTCTGACTTCCCCCTTAGTAATCATTTCCACTTCCTGGTCCATCACGCTTGCCTCTTCAACTCTTCCTTCTCTCTCATTTTCTTCATTCATCAACTTCTCAAAGTATTCTTTCCATCTATTTAGCACACTACCGGCACCAGTCAACACATTTCCATCTCTATCCTTAATCACCCTAACCTTCTGCACATCCTTCCCATCTGTATCCGTCTGGCCAACCTGTAGAGATCCTTTTCTCCTTCTTTCGTGTCCAACCTGGTGTACATGTCTTCATATGCCTCTTGTTTAGCCTTTGCTACCTCTACCTTTGCCCGACGTCGCATCTCGATGTACTCCTTTCGCCTCTCCTCAGTCCTCTCAGTATCACACTTCTTCTTCGCTAATCTCTTTCCTTGTATGACTCCCTGTATTATGGGGTTGCACCACCAAATCTCCTTCTCCCCTTTCCTACCAAAAGACACACCAAATACTCTCCTGCCTGTCTCTCTGATTACCTTGGCTGTCGTAGTCCAGTCTTCCGGGAGCTTCTGCTGTTCATCGAGAGCCTGTCTCACCTGTTTCCGAAAGGCCGCACAACATTCTTCCTTTCTCAGCTTCCACCACATGGTTCTCTGCTCTACCTTTGTCTTCTTAATCATACTACCCACCACCAGAATCATCCTACATACTACCATCCTATGCTGTCGAGCTACACTCTCCCCTACCACTACTTTACAGTCAGTAACCTCCTTCAGATTACATCGTCTGCACAAAATATAATCTACCTGCGTGGTTCTACCTCCGCTCTTGTAGGTCACTATATGTTCCTCCCTCTTCTGGAAATAAGTGTTCACTACAGCCATCTCCATCCTTTTTGCAAAGTCCACCACCATCTGCCCTTCAAAGTTCCTTCCCTGGATGCCGTACTTACCCATCACTTCTTCATCGCCCCTGTTTCCTTTACCAATATGTCCATTACAATCTGCACCAATCACAACTCTCTCGCTGTCTGGGATGCTCAGAACTACTTCATCTAGTTCCTTCCAGAATTTCTCTTTCAACTCTAGGTCACATCCTACCTGTGGTGCATAGCCGCTAACCACATTATACATACCCCAAATTTCAATTTCAAATTTTAGTCTCATCACTCGATCTGATACTCTTTTCACCTCCAAGACATTCTTAGCCAGATCTTCCTTTAAAATAACCCCTACTCCATTTCTCTTCCCATCTACTAAGTCGTAGAATAATTTAAACCCTACTCCTCAACTTCTAGCCTTACTACCTTTCCACTTGCTCTCTTGGATGCACAGAATATCAACCTTTCTCCTAATCATCATGTCAACCAACTCCTGAGCTTTTCCTGTCATAGTCCCAACATTCAAAGTCCCTACACTCAGTTGTAGGCTCTGTGCATTCCTCTTTTTCTTCTGACTGTGGATCCGGTTTCCTTCTCTTCTTTGTCTTCGACCCACAGTAGCTGAATTTCCACCGACGCCCTGCAGGTTAGCAGTGCCGGGGGCGGGCGTTGTTAACCCGGGCCACGACCGATCCGGTATGGGATTCTTTAGATGAACGCTCATATTTGTTTGGCACAGTTTTTACGCCGGATGCTCTTCCTGACGCAACCCTCTGCATTTATCCGGGCTTGGGACCGGCCTACAGATTGCACGGGTTTGTGCCCCCATAGGGCTGCATTACCTAGGTTCAGACTGTTTACGTTGAATTACTTTTAACCACACAGATTCACAAGTATTCATTTCGAGCGGAGCGTCTGGTTGTGAATGTAGTGATTAACTAATTGTTTTAACACTATGCTTGCTGTTTCAGATTTGCAGGGATATGGCTCTGGTCATCGTGAAAAAGAATCTACTATGACTAGCAAATACCGGTAACCCTAATTATGTCATTGAAATCCTATTGAAATCACCTGACCAGAGGCGTCCACGTCCGGATCATGGACTCCCTGTGGTGATTTCGTTGTAGGCATACTGTTATACCTACTCCAAGCACTGCAGTCCTGCAGTTCACCTATAACAATTTGTCTCATGAAAGGATGGGAGAGGTGGGGAGTTGTCTCAGTGTTTCATCCACACCTACATGGTTTGTTCCATGGGCTTCAGAAATAAGATTTTTCATTATGTCTGAGATGGAATGCACTTACCCTCTTTGCGCCATATGCCATCCTCATCTTTGACACCCCCTTTCGACTTCCACACACTTTTCTTTTGGACTTTTTTTCCTGCCACAGCATACTGTCACCTCTTGTTTATTGTCACATTCAGACTCACTTACAGTTAGTTGTAGTGTTGGTCGGTACCCCGCAACCATTTTTGCTGCTCAATCTACTGATTCGTTTCCTGCTGATACAAAGTCATTAGTTCGAAAGTGACCTTTGCATTTAAGTACTGCCACCGCTGTCGGGAGCATTAAAGCATCTTGCAATTCAAGAATGTCGACCTGATTTTTAATGGGTGTACCAGTTGCAGTTTGGAAGTCGTTTCGCTGCCATTCTTTTAATGCAACGTGAACTGTCATGTGTGTATACGCCGAATCTGTGTAAATCTTAACTGACTGATTTTTTGCCAACTCGAGAGCTGCTGTTAATGCCAAAATTTCTGCTCTTTGTGCAGACTGTAAGCCTGGAATTCTTTCTGCCTGCACTTCTTCAAAACCTGTTTCTCTGGGTTGGGTTACTGCAATTCCGTCTGTGAAAATAATCAAGTCCGGGTTGTCAAGAGGTGTCTCATCAAGTTTGGTGTGGAGTGAGTTTTCTTCCATAGTTTTTTGTACACAACAATGCGGTTCTCCTCCGAGCAGACCTTCAGCCATGTTTACTCCTTCATGTGTTAAGATAATATGTGTTTGTGTCAAAATTGTTTTTTTTTCCTCTGTCTTCCTCCGGTCATGGTGACAGCTGTGTAATGTGCAGCAGGTGAGGAAGAACAATGTGAGGTGTCTTCTGAATCACTTTTGCAAGAGCAGATGCGAAAGCGCAAATTGAGTGTCTTTGCTCATATTTTTCCAATGGAGTTGATGCATACAGACAAACTTGTTGACTTCCTGCTTCCCCTTTCTGATAAAGAGCAGCAGAAACACTGCTGATCTTTTCAGACACGTCAAGATAGAACATGCGACTGTAATCAAGAATCGCAAGAGCTGCGGCAGTGGAAAGATGTTGTTTCAAGGAGATGAAGGAAGTGTCTGCTTCCGTGGTCCACCAAAGAGTGTTAGAAAGATTGTGCATACCTTGTTCATTGACCATCTGTCGGAGTAGGTGAGTGAGTTCAACAAAGTTTGGAACATGATGCCTGGAGTAGTTGCAAAGATCGAGAAAGGCCAGCATGGTTTTGACATTTGTTGGTTTTGGGTGATGGAGGATATTGTCTTTGTGAGAGGGAGACATTCCTGTGCCATGGCGTCAGATCAGACCTCCGAGAAAGGAAACCTGTGGTCAGGCAATCTGGCGTTTGGACTTGGAACACTTCAGTCCAACAGTGGCCAAATGACAACGCAAAGACCTAGTGGCTTCGAGACAAGAAGTTTCAGATGGAACCGCCACCAAGAGGTCATCCACATACTGCACCAGGAGAACCCCATGAGGCAATTCAAGCGGAGATACCAAATGACTAAGTCATTGAAGAGTCCAGGTGTAAGGACAAAGGCTTGAGGCAGGTAATTGTAGGAATAGCAAACACTATTCCAAGTAAAAGCAAAAAATTGCTTAATTGGAGGGTGAAGCAAAAGAAAGCATTAGCCACGCCAATGCAAGTGAAATGAGTGTGGGCCAATGTAATTTGGGACAATGCCGAGTGCGGGTTCGGGACGGGGAAAATAAGGGTGAACACGACTGCATTAATTGCTCGCAGGTCATGGACCATGCGAAACTTTGCAGTCTTTTTCTTTTCAACAGGCAAGATGGGGTTGTTAAAATCAGAGCCAGGAATTTCACACAACACTCCTACTTTGAGCAAGCTGTTAATTGTTTCTGAAATGCCAATCATCCCAGCCTCTTTTACAGAGCATTGGGGAACATATATTTGTCCTGGTTTCATCTGAAACACAAGTGATATGTTGCAGAGACCAACATCAATGGGATCCATGGATCATAGTAATGTGGAAAGGGAATCAAGAAGTTGACCAGTTAAATCGCTGTTGGTTGTCCACGTCCATGGTGCCTATCCAGAAACTGGTGCTCCAAAACAGAAGTGGGTAAAAATGTGTTAGACTCAATTCAATAAGCATCAAGTGACGGGTAATAGCGCAAGAGAGAGTGAAATTAATTTTGCCAAACAGTAGCCTGTGTGCATGCCAGGACAAACGGACCATGATCCTTCACTGTGTGCTAAGGCGAGACCATCAAGGAGACATGTGGGTGACAAGGAAGCCATAGAAGAATCTGGGGGGTCCGCCATCATCAAAATCAATAGGATCCATGGATCACAGTAATGTGGGAAGGGAATCAAGAAGTTGACCAGTTAAATCGCTGTTGGTTGTTTCACGTCCATGGTGCCTATCCAGAAGCTAGTGCTCCAAAACAGTGTGTTCTGCCAGCCATGGGATTTACAACCTTTTTGTGTCGGCACAACCTCCGACACAGGGCACTTCTAAACCCTTTTTAGAGTGGTACGCCCACACACTCTATGGCTTTTCAACCATTTACGTGGGACACTACGGTTACCCACCAGGGCCTCGAACCCAGGTCTTATCGCTCTTTGTCCTTTGATTTCAAATGAGGAATTCTAGTCTCGAGGATTCACCGAAAAGAACTAGAAAACCTCGCAGTCCAGAAAGTTTTGGGCTTGCCTCAACCTTATCGGTGTATTCTGCCAGCCACTGGATTTTCAACTTTTTGTGTCGGCACAACCTACGACACAGGGCACTTCTAAACCCTTTTTAGAGTGGTACGCCCACACAGTCTACGGCTTTTCAACCATTTAGGTGGGACGCGACGGTTACCCACCAGGGCCTCGAACCCAGGACTTTACCACCCAGTTTCCCCTACTGTTCAACCAGCCAGAAACTATAATTTCACACTGTCCCAAATTCAAACGTGACATGAACCTCAACCCCAATTAACAGACAGAAGATCACTTTTGGAGGATAAATGTCCTGGTACCTTACCAATTGTTGGCCGGCAGATGTTCTGTCTGTCAACCAACACCTCAGTCCAAAATCACATCGGGGTCACCAATTGTTGGAGCTTTTTTCCTCCACATGTTCGTTTAATTTCGGGTAGTGAGAATGTTGGTTATCCAAATAAAGGCTGGAGATGATGAACAGTTTCTTCGAAGAATTTACTTACAGAATATTCTAGGCACTTATGAGTTACAGAAAATGGCTGTAGAGAGCAGATGACAAGTGTGACGATACAGAGAAAGCACACATCCTTTATCTTGTCAGAAGGGCGGACCATGAGCGGTGTCAAACCTGTAGCGTGAAATCGGGGTTTTCCACGTAGACAAAGGGTTTCTGTCTCAACCGGTTCTCGCTGGCAATTGATTATTACAAAGTGTCCAGTATGCAGTTCATCAAGGTTAGCCTATGTGCAGAGATGCACTCAAGGACACATCTGGCTACAGAGCAGAGCCCCACTGAGGAAATGAGGAAATTATGGAGTCATGACTAAATATGGGCATAAGACATACTTCACCGCTTATCCTCAGAAGTTCCGTGGGGAGTGTTGAGCCTATCCCAGCTTTCAACTCGCAGGAGGCGGGTTACACCCTGAACTGTTTGCCAATCGCAGGGCACAAAGAGGCAAACAACTGCACTCACAATCACACATAGGGGCAATTTAGAGTGTCCAATTAATGTTGCATGTTTTAGCGATGTGGGAGGAAATAGGACTGCCCGGAGAAAACCCATGCAGGGATGAACCCGGGGACCTCAAAACTGTGAGGACATCGCTTTTCAGTTCCTTAACCGTGAGGGCCAAAATATAATGTTTTAAAATAATCTCAGTTATTTTTACTTTTCTACTTGACAGGATATAAAAACCGTTATACAAGTTATAGGTTGTTTAAATTGTGGAAAAAGTTTTTTGAAATTTTATGTAATTATTTTGTCAATCACTGGGGTGGGACCGTGGAGAGCGTCTGCCTCACAGTTCTGAGGATCGGTTTTCAAATCCCAGCCCAGCCTTTGTTGAGTTTGCATGTTCTCGCCGTGCCTGTGTGGATTTTCTTCGGGCTCTCCGGTTTCTTCCCACATCCCACAAACATCCATTCATTGGAGAGTCTAAATTGCCCCTTGGTGTGATTGTGGGTGTGAAAAGTTTGTTTCTATGTGCCCTGCTGGCAACCAGTTCATAGTCTACCCTGCCTCCTGCCCGAAGGTAGCTGGGATAGCTTCCAGCACTCCTGGGACCCTTGGGAGGATAAGCCGCGCAGATAACAAATGTATGTATGTACAATGGAAAGTGTGGAACAATGGTTTGAGAAGTGGTGTGTGTGTGTGTGTGTGTGTGTGTGTGTGTGTGTGTGTGTGTGTGTGCATATTTAGAGTTGAAGATCCAAGGTCTAACTGACTGTGTTGACTGGATCCTTGCATCAAGGAGCTTCTGCAATTCGGCAGTAAAATTTTTATGCAAGAGGCAGTTGCAGATGAGGTGGCTAACAAGACACAGCTGAGTCACTCTAGTTTGTGGTTGAATGCCATTAAAGCCCATCACCCAAAGACATGGAGAGTGATGACCAGGAGTGCTTCCAGGGTGTGGTCACTGTCAATATGCTGGAATCAATGTTGTCTATTACCAAGAGAACAATGTCACTGTGCCGCCCAGTTAAAAATAAATGAATAAAACATAAATAACCTGGTCTGTCTAAAATATGTACATTGTCTCTTATACGTTAGACAGTATAATATATATGGTCAATCTGGCTCAGTTGCTTAGAACTGCACTTGTTATATACAATATACACACCTGTGGCATTAACAATATGAGCATCAGTAAACTTGTTTGAGGATTATGGTCACTATATTCAATTATTGACATTTATCAGCAGTGTAGCACAATGGTGAGGTGTGCCTTAGGTGTGACAGAGGAATTTAAGGTGGAGGTGGGACTGCATCAGGGATCAGCTCTGAGCCCCTTCCTGTTTGCAGTGGTAATGGATAGGCTGACAGATGAGGTTAGACTGGAATCCCCTTGGACCATGATGTTCGCAGATGATATTGTCATATGCAGTGAAAGCAGGGAGCATGCAGAGGAACAATTGGAAAGATGGAGACATGCACTGGAAAGGAGAGGAATGAAGATTAGCCGAAGTAAAACAGAATATATGTGCGTGAATGAGAAAAGTAGAGGGGGAAGAGTGAGGCTACAGGGAGAAGAGATAGCGAGGGTGGACGACTTCAAATACTTGGGGTCAACAATACAGAGCAATGGAGAGTGTGGTCAGGAAGTGAAGAAACGGGTCCAAGCAGGTTGGAACAGCTGGCGAAAGGTGTCTGGTGTGTTATGTGACAGAAGAGTGTCTGCTAGGATGAAGGGCAAAGTTTACAAAACAGTGGTGAGGCTGGCCATGATGTACGGATTAGAGACGGTGGCACTGAAGAAACAACAGGAAGCTGAACTGGAGGTGGCAGAAATGAAGATGTTGAGGTTCTCGCTCGGAGTGACCAGGTTGGATAGGATTAGAAATGAGCTCATTAGAGGGACAGCCAAAGCTGGATGTTTTGGAGACAAGATTCGAGAGAGCAGACTTCGATGGTTTGGACATGTTCAGAGGCGAGAGAGTGAGTATATTGGTAGAAGGATGCTGAGGATGGAGCTGCCAGGCAAAAGAGCGAGAGGAAGACCAAAGAGAAGGTTTATGGATGTGGTGAGGGAAGACATGAGGGCAGTTGGGGTTAGAGAGGAAGATGCAGGAGATAGGCTAAGATGGCAAAAGATGACACGCTGTGGCGACCCCTAACGGGACAAGCCGAAAGGAAAAGAAGAAGAAGAAGAAGATCAACAGTGTAGCAGAATAATCAGTTGGGTAATGTATACAGTGCTGCAAGGGCAAAGTGAATACAGTGTTTAAAGTGTGGTTTGTACATGAGCTTAATTTATGGCCAACTACGGCCCGCGGGCCACATCTGGTCCTTTTAATCCAGTTTGTCGAAGATTGGTAGAGAATTAAGGTTTGATCTCATTCCATTTCCACTTGAAATAACAGGCATTTAAACACTAGGTGGCATAGTAGGTGTCTGTTATCATTTTTTCCCCACTGGTTAGATCAGAACCCATCAACAACAATGTTAAAGAAAAGAAAAGGCGACAGTGAGTGCCAGGTGTTTAAGAAAGTATGTATGCCTAAATACTTTTTTTTACTGAAGTCCGGTCCAAGGCTGTATGTCTTATTTGTCAAGAAACCACTGCAGTTTGTCACGGACGAGACTCGGGGGTGGACCCAAATGCACGACTCAGGTGAGAGGTAAGCAGTGCGGAATAAGCCTTTATTCGTTCCAATGTCGGTTACCAGGGAGTCAGTCCAAACAAGCAGCAAGATCAGTAATGGCAGGCTTACGGGGTAGGTCGGGAGACAGGCGTTGGTCGGTACACGGAGGTAGACGTCAGGAGTACGGTAGTGCGGGAACGAGGCATGAGAGGCAACGATCTAGCAGAGTAATAGTCGTCCCCCGGGTCCTATATGTACTGGGTCTTAATCAAAGGTCATGAGGCGCAGGTGTGCACCTTCAGATCAGCTGGCCACGCCCAGCCCTGGCTGGAATCCAGGAGCATGACAGACCCCCCCCCCCCCTCAACGGCCGGCTCTGGACGGCCCAGGAGCATCAGGGTGAGCCGCGTGAAAGTCCCTGATGAGGGAGCGGTCCACGACGAAGCGGGAGGGGATCCAAGAGCGCTCCTCCGGGCCATATCCCTCCCAGTCCACCAGGTACTGGACCCCCCTTCCTCTGCGACGGGAAGAAATCAACCGGCGCACAGTGTACACCAACCCACCGTCGACCATGCGGAGGGGCGGGGAGGATTTGAGCGGAGGAGCCAGCGACGATGTGCGATTCGGGCGAAGTCTGCTGACGTGGAACGTCGGGTGCACCCTCATCGACCTGGGCAGTTTCAATGAGACGGCGACCGGGTTAATAACTTTGGAAACCGGGAACGGGCCAACGAACCTGGGAGCAAGTTTGCGGGATTCTGTCCGCAGCGGGAGATCTTTGGTGGAGAGCCACAGTCGCTGTCCCACTCTGAGCTCAGGTGCGGCCCTCCTCTTGCGGTCTGCTGCGGCCTTGTAGGCGCTGCTCATGCGCAGCAGTGTCCTCCGAGCTGCTTCCCAGGTCCGTTTGCAGCGTCGCACCACGGCCAGGGCCGACGGAACTGTGGATTCTGTGACCAGTGGAGGAAACAGGGACGGAGGATACCCATGCACGACATGGAGTGGAGCCATACCTGTTGAAGTGGAAGGTAGAGAATTGTGGGCATACTCCACCCACTTGATGTGCTGGCTCCACGTGGTCTGGTCTCTGGATGCCAGACATCGAAGACCGGTCTCTAATTCCTGGTTAATCCTCTCAGTCTGGCCGTTAGACTCTGCGTGATGACCCGATGTCCGACTTGCTGAAGCGCCGATGAGGTTGCAGAACTCCTTCCAGAAACGGGCGCTGAATTGCGGACCCCTGTCCGAAACGATGTCCTGGGGTAGGCCGTGGTAACGGACGACCTCGTCTAATACCAACTGGGCTGTCTGCTTGGCCGACGGGATCTTCGGAAGCGGCACGAAGTGGACCATTTTGGAAAAACGGTCCACTATGGACAGCACCACTGTGTTCCCTTGAGAAGGCGGCAGGCCGGTGACGAAGTCCAGCGCGATGTGTGACCACGGACGAAAGGGGATGGACAGGGGTTGCAACTCACCAACAGGCCGAAGGCGGGAAGTCTTATTGGCAGCACACACCGGGCAGGCGTTGACGAACTCCCTTACGTCCTTGCTGAGGTTAGGCCACCAGAACCTTTGTTCGACCACTGAACGTGTCTTCGCCATACCCGGGTGGCAGACCGTCTTGTTGGTATGGGCCCAGTTGATGACGTCTCCCCGCAGAGATGGGATGACGAACAGGCGGCCCGACGGACAATCCGCGGGTGACGGTGTCTCTCCCAGAGCCTCCTTCACCCGCGACTCGATCGCCCAGGTGAAACCGGCCACGAAGCACCTCGCTGGCAGGATAGTAGCGGCGTCTGAATCCGTGCGCCCTCCCTCGTGGATCCGCGAGAGTGCATCCGGCTTGCCGTTTTTGGAGCCTGGGCGGAAACACACCTTAAAGTGGAAGCGGGTGAAAAATAGGGCGGCCCACCTGGCCTGACGGGCGTTCAACCTCTTCGCCGACTTCAGGTATTCAAGGTTCTTATGGTCCGTGAAGACAACGAACGGTACTTGCGAGCCCTCCAGCCAGTGCCGCCACTCCTCCAACGCGCTCTTGACCGCCAGCAGTTCCCTATCTCCCATGTCGTAGTTCCCCTCTGCCGGGGTCAACTTTCTAGACAGGAACGCGCACGGGTGGATCCTTCCATCCCTGGGACTCCTCTGCGACAAGACTGCTCCGATTCCCGAATTTGATGCATCCACCTCCACCACAAACTGGTTATCTGGGTCCGGAATAATGAGAACGGGCTCAGTAGTGAAACTTGCCTTGAGCCTGCTGAAGGCCTCCTGGCAGGTCCTGGACCAGTCGAAGAGGGTATGTGGTGAGGTGAGCGAATGCAGAGGAGCGGCCACGGAGCTGAAGTTCCTTATGAATTTCCTATAGAAATTGGCAAATCCCAGAAACCTCTGTATGTCCCTCCTGTTGGTGGGGGTAGGCCACCGCAGCACCACGTCGACCTTCCCGGGATCCATCCGTATCTCTCCCTCAGCCAGGACGAAGCCCAGGAAGGACACGGATGCCCAATGGAACTCACACTTCTCCATATTCACGTATAATTGGTGCTGCTGCAGACGCCGGAGCACCTCTCTGACTTGTTGAATGTGAGAGGTTAGGTCTGCTGAAAAGATGAGAATATCATCCAGATAAACAAAGACAGATCTGTTCAGGAACTCCCGAAGCACGTCGTTGATGAAGTTGTGAAAGACGGCCGGAGCGTTAGTCAGTCCGAAGGGCATCACCAGATACTCATAGTGCCCTGTGGGGGTGTTGAATGCCGTCTTCCACTCATCCCCTTCCCGAATCCGCACCAGGTGGTAAGCGCTGCGCAGGTCGAGCTTGGTGAAGATCCGGGCTCCCTGGAGGAGTTCGAATGCTGTAGAGATAAGCGGCAAAGGGTACCTGTTCTTGACTGTGATGTCGTTCAGGCCTCGGTAGTCGATGCAGGGTCGCAGCGTGGAGTCCTTCTTCTTGACAAAAAAAAAAACCCGCACCGGCTGGTGAGGATGAGGGGCGAATGAGTCCGGCTGCCAGCGAGTCCTCGATGTAGTCCCTCATGGCTTGATGCTCTGGTCCGGTTAAAGAGAACAGTTTCCCTCTGGGAGGAGAGGTGCCTGGCAGGAGTTCAATCGCGCAGTCGTATGACCGATGTGGCGGCAGAGACTTTGCTTTAGATTCAGAGAAGACCTCCCGAAGGTCATGGTAGCAGGAGGGCACTGCGGTCAGGTCCAGGGCGGTACTAGGTTCTGTTAGCCGAACCGGCGCAACTTGAATACCCCTGTCTCTCCGGACAGCGACACAGCGACTGAGACAGTCCTCTCCCCAAGTCTTGATCTGACCCGTGGTCCAATCTATGTGCGGATTATGTTCTCTGAGCCACGAGCTGCCCAAGATGATGTCGCTACTACGTGCGTCGAAGACATGAAAGCTAATACGCTCCGAGTGAGCGTCCGGAAAGCTCATACGTAGCGTCTGAGTGCGATGTGTAACCCGACAAAGGAACTTGCCGTTGGCGGCATAGGCATGACGAAAATGTTGCGTGGGAAAGGTTGCTGCCCCCAGCTCCTCGACCACGCGGGGATTTATCAGATTTGCTTCCGACCCAGAATCAATGAAAGCTGTCACAGAGCATGAACGGGAGTCCGTTCCCAAGGTGAGGTGAAGAAGGGACCTCCCTGACCCCGTCGCGGTGTACCGCACACTCACCGGAGTACCGATCCTGATGTGAGAATGCCCTGGTCGAGTCGGGCAACGGGCGATCAAGTGTCCCAAACGCCTGCAGTAAAAACAGCGTCCCTCTCGTCGCCGACGTAAGCGCTCCTCCGCTGTACTGCCAAGCCCCTCCACTTGCATGGCTTCCGGTGAAGCTGACAACACGGGTGGCCGGGAAGCGGAAACAACCGGACTGCGACTCTCCCTCTCCTCCTCCCTCAGGCCCTCCATCTGTCTCTGCACGGTGAGGCGCTGGTCCACCTTGAGAGCCAATGCGATGAGGGAGTTAAGCGAAGGCGGAAGATCCATGGCCACGAGGTGACCACGGATCTGTGGGGACAGTCCCTCGTAAAACGCGTCATGGAGGGCTTCCTCATTCCAGCGGCTCTCGGCAGCCCGAATCCGGAACTTGATGGCGTAGTCGGACACGCGGCGACGCCCCTGGCGAATTGTCATGAGTGACGACGCTGCCTGGCGTTCCGGAGCCGCATACTGGAACACCTGGGTGAGCGCGCAGACGAAGCTCGCCCATGAGCGACAGGTCTCCGAGTTACGGCTCCACTCGGCGGTGGCCCATGCCTCCGCCCTCCCTGTCATGTGGGAAATCACGAAGGCGATCCGGGAGCGGTCTGTGGGAAAAGCGGGAGCTTGCAGCTCAAAGTGGAGATCGCACTGCGCCAGGAAGGGCTTGACGTTACCGGAGTCGCCTGAGAACCGCTCTGGTCGAGAGAGCGGAGTGATGGTGGCACGGGGAGGCACAAGAGCGGCCGCGCTAGCTTGGGAGGCTAGCCACGGTTGCAGCTGGGTGCAGAGCTCCTGGATCTGGTGAGTCATACCCTGGAGAGCAGCCTCTTGCTCACCCAGGCGTTTGCCCTGCACTAGCAGCGCACGGCGAATGGCTTCAGAGTCGGCTGGGTCCATGTTCTTGGCTAGATCGTTCTGTCACGGACGAGACTCGGGGGTGGACCCAAATGCACGACTCAGGTGAGAGGTAAGCAGTGCGGAATAAGCCTTTATTCGTTCCAATGTCGGTTACCAGGGAGTCAGTCCAAACAAGCAGCAAGATCAGTAACGGCAGGCTTACGGGGTAGGTCGGGAGACAGGCGTTGGTCGGTACACGGGAGGTAGACGTCAGGAGTATGGTAGTGCGGGAACGAGGCATGAGAGGCAACGATCTAGCAGAGTAATAGTCGTCCCCCGGGTCCTATATGTACTGGGTCTTAATCAAAGGTCATGAGGCGCAGGTGTGCACCTTCAGATCAGCTGGCCACGCCCAGCCCTGGCTGGAATCCAGGAGCATGACAAGTTTTAAAAGAATACTACATCAGCCGTCTCTTTTCTACTAAGCATGCTAATTACCCCAGCAACCTTTCCACACAAAAACGTACAGCTACCACTGACAGGTTGGTAACTCGCTTGCAGCCTCAGTAAAATGCCTTTATTCGAGCTTCTTCCATCCAAGAAGCAAGCATGAAGACAAGTTATTTCATGGCATTCAAACTAGCAAAAACCAGGAAGACTTTCTCCGGAGGGGAGTTTTGGAAAGAATGTATAATGGAGACAGCTAGACTTTTATGTCCTAAGAGCAAGAGCAAATTTGAAAAAAAAAATAGCTTATCACGGAGGTCAGTGACTCGCCATATTGGAGTAATTGTCACTTAATTAGCAAGTTAAACAAAATAGCCGATTCACTTACATTGTATTCTTTGGCACTGGACGAAAGCAATGATATCAAGGACACCGCTCAGCTTAATTTTCATCAGAGGGACTAATGAGAATGGCGGCACGGTGGAGCAGCTGAAAGCGTTGGCCTCACAGTTCTGAGGACCTGCGTTCAATACTAGCCCTCCCTGTGTGGAGTTTGCGTGTTCTCCCTGTGCCTGCGTGGTTTCTCTCCGGAGCCTCCGGTTTCCTCCCACATCCCAATAATATATAACATTAATTGGACATTCTAAATTGCCCCTAGGTGTGATTGTGAGTGCCGCTGTTTGTCTCTATGTGCCCTGCGATTGGCTGGCAACCAGTTTAGGGTGTACCCAGCCTTTCTCCCCATTGACAGGCTGCGATAGGCTACAGCACTCCCCACTACCCTTGTGAGGATAAGCGACTAAGAAAATGGATGGCTGGGTAGACTGCTGGAATTTCAAGACAATGGAGGAGTTTTTGGATAGGAAAGGAAAAATACGTGGAGAGGATTTATTTATCAGCGTGTCAGTGGTCATACAGAAGCACAAGTTACCTTGGCGTATGCTCTCCCACGTTACCACTTGATGGATCACCAAATCTAACAGGAAAAACCGTTGGGATGCTCAAGAGAATTCAGGACAAGGTGAAAGAGGACAACCCAGAGCAGGAGGTGATTTTATACACTGCATAATTCACTAACCATGTAATTAAGTCAGTTGTGAAATTTCGCTTTATTCGAGCGAGGGGACTTCACCATTGTCAGTTTATTCATTTTCTTGAAGTAACTGACGCTGACCACACGGACTTACTTTACCATTCTAATGAAGTCGATGAACAGCGTTCTGACACGTGAATCTTTAGTCTCCATGTGGGTGAGGGCTGAGTGGAGGGCAATGGAGATAGTGTCATCTGTCGACCGGTTGGACCAATATACAAAGTGGTAGGGGTCCAGCATGGGGGAGAGGGAGGATTTTAGAGATGTCCATGACTAGCCTCTCGAAGCACTTTATGATGATGTGAGTGCAACCGAACAGTAGTCATTGTAGCGGGAGGTAAATGGCTTCTTCTGGACTGGAATAATGGTAGTGGCTTTGAGGGAGGTCAGAATGGTGGCTTGGGTCAGTGAAGTGATGTCTGTGAGGACATCTGTGATCTTATCGGGACAGTCTCTCAAGATGTGGCCAGGAATTTTGTCCTGTCCAGAGGCCTTCCTTGAGTTAGTCCTTCTCAGTGCTCTCTGCATGCTGTTCGGAGACAGCTACAGCACCCGGTCGTTGGGAGGCAGAGGAATCTTCAATAGTGATGTGGTGTTGTCTCCCTCAAAGTGAGAAAATAAGTCATTGAGTTGATCCGGTAGCGATGAGCAGTCTTCTGGTCTGTTGTGGGTGGGTGTTTGTAGTCCATGATGGTCTAGATATCGCGGCACAGATTTCTGGTGTTTCTACTATTCTTAAAGTGGTCAGCAATCCTTCAGGAGTCCAGCCTCTCTTCTTCTCTAATGCCACGTGACACGTTGGTACTAGCTGTCCTGAGCCTAACAATGTCCACCATGTACTGTATGCAGACATTAGCATGACAGTAGTGTGGGTTGAGACTCCCAGGTGAGGAGGGTCAAGGTTTTGTAAGCTCCTTTGTGAGTTGTGTAAACATTGTCCAGGATGTTGTGTCCTCTTGTGGAAAATTTAACATGTCCATAAATTTTTGGAATCACAGTCTTTGAGTTGGAGTGGCAATGCCAAGCCTTTAAAAAAGCATCTGACTCATCTCCAATGTGATAAAGATATAATAAGCTACCATTGGTGCATTGCTGTGGAACACTGATGACATGGTCCAGTTTCGGTCCCCCTGCATTACATCATGAACAGTGATCCCGTCTTGTTCTGCAGCATGTAATCCTCTGTCTTCCGTGGCGTTTATGAGGAAACATTTTTTTAATCCTAAGAGTATTGGTTCCTTTTATTCCTCATTATTGTCACCCCTTTGAGGCAAAGCTCCACAGTGCTAATAGCGTAGCCTCTTGCCCTCCATTCGGCGACAATTTGTAGCAGCTCTTCTATAGCGTCAGGTTGCTAAAAAAACAATGATAGGTCAAACTACATGCAAACAAGCATAATAAGCACACACAAAAAAAGTGAGCATTGTAATTGTGTGCGCCCTCCCTTTTTTTTGTGTGTGTTTTTTATAATGTGCCCATTACGCTCGTTTCTACATAGTTTGAGCTCTCATTTTGAACTGTCGCGCTACTTCAATTATTGCACACTTCTTCGGCAGGAGTGATAACACTTTTCTTTTAAAAGCGGTTGCATAACTACCCCTTGAAGTCGACATTTTTTGTATTGGTTTAAGTAAGTTTAAGTTAAATTAAAATTTTGCACATTACATATGAAAAATTACGGTACTGCTCACTCTTCTGTTATCCTGGCAACACAGCATTGCTGAATGTGAATGAGAATTTTCGCTTTTTTCGCAAAGCAAAGCACATTTATAGCTCTTTGGTTTTTGTTTTATTTTTTTTAGCAATGCTAGTCCAGCCAAAAGAAAAGCAATGACCACAGAAACGAAACTTAATATTCCATCCATCCATCCATTTTCTTAACCGCTTATCCTAACGAGGGTCACGGGGGGAGCACATTGAGACAAACAGCAGCACTCACAGTCACACCTAGGGGCAATTTAGAGTGTCCAATTCATGTTGTATAGTTTATGGAATGTGGGAGGAAACCGGAATGCCTGGAAGAAACCCACGCAGGCATGGGGAGAACACCGACAGACATGACGGACATAAAGACTTGGGCTTCACTTGGATGACCGTTGCGATTATTACTAAGGACACAGCTAGTATTTTAGCACATGTGAAGGGTTTTGCCCCTATGAGGGATACAATGATCATGAAGCAACTTTTTTTGGGAAAAAAAAGCAACACTCTTCGATCGTTGCCAAGATGGAAAGATTACTTACGTAATGGATCTAGGGCATAGGCTTAATATCACCCTAATGTTCATTAAGGGAAAAGGCACAGCGTATTTCCTAACTTTGAAAGAGCAGAAAGGCAAGTACGCCGAGGAGAAATTTACCACGAGCAATGGCTACCTGCACTTGCTTTCCTTGCAATAGCTAAGCACAGCCTCCCTTCATTCTTCGCTATCCCAGGCTTCCTTCATTCTTTGTGAAACATCTTATTTTCAATTTTAATGTATTTATTTTTTTTTACACGTAGTACCAACACACATCCATTTTCTGAGTCGCTTATACTCACAACGGTCACGGGAATGCTAAAGTCAATCCCAGTCTTTGTAAATTTTAACTTTAATGGTGAAATCTGACTTAAGTCGAAATTGCTGCTTCCTTCTGTTCCACCCATGACTCTTTCACTGTGAGTTGGGTGCAGGAGTGGGGGTCGAGGATCGTGCTGGCCTCCAGAGCAGACCGCAGTTGCATGGCACTTCTGCTATCGCTGGATTTCTGTCCAAAAATAATCTGTGAATGTCAAGCAGAAACGCTTTGGAGTAAGTGAACAATCGGGTGTCAGGGTACGACGGAGACAGACAGACACACACAAGTTCCCGTAGAAAGAAAAAAAAACTACCAAACAAAAAATCCTGACTGTTGTGTATGGAGAGAGAGGAGCCGCTACGTGTGCACGCATGGCCATATTTGAAACTTATGTATGAAGAGAACCAGGCACTGCTCATCACCTGTCTAATGCATTCCCAACAGTGAAGCATGATGGTAGCAGCATCTGCTTTGGGGCTGTTGTTTAGCTGCAGGTACAGGACAACTTATTTAAATTGAAGGAAAGATGAATGCAGCCACATACAGAGTAAAGAAATCCTGTCCTAAATCATGCTCAGGATCTCAGACTGGGCTAAAAATTCACCTTCCAACATCTAATGACCCTAAGCACACAGGTAAAATAACAAAGGAGTGCCTTCAGAATATCTCCGTGTGTCACGAGGGAGGCTCGAGGGCGGACCCAAATGCACGACTCAAGAGGCAAGCAGTCAGTACAGAGGTCTTTATTTGTGTCGGTTGCCAGCGGGTAAGTCCAAGAGGGCAGAAGTACTAGTAGTGGCAGGTTTACAAGGGTGGCCAGGGGACAGGCGAGGGTCGGTACACAGGAGATCAATCAAAGAAGGCAGAAGTGTCAAGGGAGTCAGGCTTACGGGGTTGGTTGGAGAACAGGCGGAGGTCGGTACACACGGGTTCACGATCAGAGATACGGGAGTGCTGGAAGGGGGCATGAGATGCGACGATCTGGCAGAGGACCAGTCATCCCCGGAGTCCTATATATATATACACAGGGGTTCATCAGATCGTATGAGGCGCATGCCAATCAGCTGGCCACGACCAGCCAGGACTGGAAGGCAGGGACATGACAGTACCCCCCGCCCCCTAAAGGCCGGCTCCTGACGGCCCAGGAGCATCAGGATGGGCCGCGTGGAAGTCCCTGATGAGGGAGGGGTCTACAATGAAGCGGAGGGAATCCAAGAGCGTTCCTACAGACTGTACCCCTCCCAGTCCACCAAGTACTGGATCCCCATGTCCCTGTGACGGGAAGACAGCAGCCGGCACACAGAGTACACTGGAGCCTGCTCACGTGGAACGTCGGGTGGACCCTCATCGACCTGGG
Source organism: Syngnathoides biaculeatus (assembly GCF_019802595.1). Classification (NCBI taxonomy): domain Eukaryota; kingdom Metazoa; phylum Chordata; class Actinopteri; order Syngnathiformes; family Syngnathidae; genus Syngnathoides; species Syngnathoides biaculeatus. The sequence continues at coordinate 2,023,888 of NC_084662.1, read as the reverse complement.
TAGCTTCAGGGATACGGCGGCGGGGTTGATGATTTTACTGACAGGGAATGGACCCACAAACCTGGGGGCCAGCTTGTGGGACTAAGTCTGCAGCGGAAGGTCCCTGGTGTCCCCAGCCACACCCGCTGTCCCACCCTGAGCGTTGGTGCACCTCTCCTTTTGCGGTCCGCTGCAGACTTATAGGCGCTGCCAATGCGCAGCAGCATCCCGCGTGCTGCCTCCCATGTCTGCTTACAACGACGTACCACCGCCAGGGCCAACTGCACCGTGGAGTCCATGGGTACTGAAGGGAACAGAGAGGGGCGGTAGCCATGCACAACGTGGAACGGAGCCATACCTGTGGAGGAGGAGGGTAGTGAGTTGTGAGCATATTCTACCCACCTAAGGTGCTGGCTCCATGTGCTATGGTCCCGGGATGCTAAACAGTGAAGGCCGGTCTCCAGATCTTGGTTGACCCCCTCTGTCTGGCCATTGGACTCCGGGTGATGGCCTGATGTCAGACTTGCCGAAGCGCCGATGAGGGTGATGAACTCCTTCCAGAAACACAAGATAAACTATGGTCCTCTGTGCAACACGATGTCCACAAGAAGCCCGTGGTATCGAATGACCTCGTCCAGCAGCAACTGGGCCGTCTGCTTGGCAGACGGGATCTTTGAGGCCGACATGAAGTGGGCCATCTTGGAGAATCTGTCAATAATAGAGAAGACCACAGTGTTCCCCTGGGAAGGAGACAAGCCAGTGACAAAATCCACCACAATATGCGACCACGGGCGAGAAGGAACTGGCAGGGGACGCAGCTCTCCAAAAGGACGCAGGCGGGACGTTTTATTGGCCGCACACACCGGACAGGCATTGACTAACTCTCTTATGTCCCTACACAGGTTGGGTCACCAGAGCCGCTGTTCGATAACCAAACACGTCTTTGTAATGCCTGGGTGCCAGACCATCCTATTCGTGTGGGCCCAGTTAATGACGTCCCCCTGCAGAGAAGGCATGATGAAGAGACGGCCAGGAGGACAACCAGCAGGGGCCTGCGTGTCCCTCAGGGCCTCCCTCACCCGTGTCTCTACCGCTCAGGTGAAGCCGGACACAAAGCACGCCTCAGGCAAGATTGGAACGTCCACCGGTTCTTCGCGATCCCCCTCGTGGACCCGTGAAAGCGCGTCTGGCTTGCCGTTCTTGGACCCTGGGCGGAAGGACAAGGTGAAGCGTAAACGGGTGAAAAAGGGAGCCCACCTGCCTTAACGGGAGTTCAGCCGTTTCGCGGTCCTCAGGTATTCAAGGTTCTTGTGATCGGTGAGAACCACGAACAGGACCTGCGACCCCTCCAACCAATGCCGCCACTCTCTATGGCCGTCTTGACCGCCACTAACTCGCGATCTCCCTTGTCGTAGTTCCGCTCCGCCGAGGTCAACTGTCTCGACAGAAAAGCACACGGGTGGACCCTCCCGTCCTTGGTGCTTCTCTGTGACAGGACTGCTGTAATGCTGGTGTGTGGAACCTTCGCAGCAGGTGGCGCAGGCGATATGAGCTGAACCGGGGCGGCCGCCGGAATGGCTGCCACGGCATGGCAGCCGCGCTAGCTTGGGAGGCTACCCACGGCTCCAGCCGGGCACAAATCTCCTGGAGCCTCTGATTTGTCACCTCGAAAGCAGCCTCCTGCTCGACCAAGTGTCTGCCCTGGATTTGCAGCGAGCGGCGGAAGGCCTCAGAGTCGGCTGGGTCCATGTTTTGGCCAGATCGTTCTGTCATGAGGGAGGCTCGAGGGCGGATCCAAATGCATGACTCAAGAGGCAAGCAGGCAGTACAGAGGAGGTCTTTATTTGTGCTGAAGTCGGTTTCCAGCAGGTAAGTCCAAGAGAGCAGAAGTACTAGTAGTGGGAGGCTTACAAGGGTGGTCAGGGGACAGGCAAGGGTCGGTACACAGGAGATCGATCAAAGAAGGCAGAAGTGTCAAGGTAGTCAGGCTTACGGGGTCGGTCGGAGAACAGGCGGAGGTCGGTAAACAAGGGTTCACGATAAGAGATACGGGAGTGCTGGAACGGGGCATACGACAATCTGGCAGCGGACCAGTCGTCCCTGGGGTCCTATATATATATATATATATACACACAGGGGTTCATCAGATCGTATGAGGCGCAGGTTTGCGTCTCCCAATCAGATGGCCACGCCCAGCCAGGACTGGAAGGCAGGGACATGACACTGTGACTGTTCTCGAATAGCCCCCAGCCAAGAGCCAAGACTTAACCCAATTGAGCATGTCTGGAGAGACCTAAAAATTGCTGTCAAAACAACATTCACCATCCAACCGGACACAACTGTAGAAGATCTGGAAGGAAGAATTGCAGAGGATCCTCCACTCACGGTGCATCCTTTCCAAAAAAAGACTCAGGGCATTATTAGCTCAGAAGGGTGCTTTTACTAAATACTGACCAAAGGGTCTGAATACTTATGGCTGTGTGATTTATGTGTGACATTTTTTTTTTATTAATAAATCTGGCAAAAATTATTATTTTTTTTATTGAGGACGAAAATTAACTTAAATGAGTTTAGAAAATGGCTGCATTATAACAAAGTATAAATATTTAAGGGATCTTAATACTTTCGGTATCCACTGTACATTGGTTTGAAGACTAAAATAAATGTTAAAACCATCAGCACAAGAGTCCAACACTGTTTAACTTGGTAGCTGCCTCAATGTTGGGAGAGACATAATTTATTGTTTCACTCACCCAATTGACACCACTGAGCTATTGCACGATGTAGGCTGTGTCAGAAGTCATCATGAGAGCCTTCTTTGCACAATTTAATCTTAATCCAAGTGTGCCACCGAGGTGATTGGTCATTTATTAGCATAGTTAAGACACCTGGTTTCTACCGCTGTTCGCCACAAACACATCTTCGTGCATGCTCTTCTTTGGTTTTGTACATGTCTTCATTGATTTTCAGCACTTTCTTCTTCGGGTTGGTGGTCTAAAGGCATCAAAACTGGGAACTGAAGTCTTTAAATTAGATTCCAGGGTGGCGCGGTGTGGCCAGTGGTTAGAGTGTTGGCATCACAGTTCTGAGGAACGGGTTTCAAATCCCGGCCGCACCTGTGTAGTTTGCGTGTTTTTCCTGTGCCTGCGCGGGTTTTCTCGAGGCACTCCGGTTTCCTCCCCAAGGCATGCATTAATTGGGGACTCAAAAGTGCCCTTGGGGGTGATTATGAGTGCCATTGTTGTGTGTCTCTATGTGCTCTGTGATTGGCTGGCAACCGGTTCAGGGTGCAATCCACCTCCTGCCCGATGATATAGGGATATGGTCTAGCACTCCTGTGACCCTTGTGAGTATACGCAGATCAGAAAATGGATGGATGGATGAATGGTTCGGGAGAACCCAAACGTGAGTCCCAGTTCCAATCGGCTCTTGATTTTCGATGCCCAAGCCTTGTTGAAAAGTTGGTGTTATGTCCTATGGAGGGTCAAAGGCCCAAATTACAAATGAATAAACTACCACCACACTCTCCCATTTGGCTGTTTGCTTCCTCTTGGAAAAAGTAAACTCAGTAAATCAAGAAACTCACAATTAATTTTGAACTATATAGCATCTTATAAGCTCACCAAAGTATTGTGTTGACAGAATTCCAGACGTTTTTCTCTCCCCGTAGACCGTGCATCAGCACTGGAGGCAGAGAGAAAACGGCACAACTTTCCCTGTTCAACCCACAACAGAAATTATAAAATGATATTCTTAACAGAAGTAATAATAGGAGGAGTGGGGTTCTCTGACAGCTGGATAGCTTCATTTGACTTCATGCCATTCTGCTCTGATGTTCTGTCCTTATTTTCACTTGTGCTGATCGCAGCCGTCTAAGAGAATAATGACTTGTTCCTCTGCCACTGTAAACGAGAGCTTTCCATAGCTTCTTTCCTTGCGCCGGCCCCTCTAAACATATTTATAAAAGCACAGCTGCAAACACTCAACACAAGCTGTCACACAGCAGCCACGGTTTAGTGAGGGCCTCTAGTTTTACACTGGATAAAAGATAAGCATACGATGACAATTCAATGGGTATTATGAAAATGGATAATATGCCATTAAGATTAAATTCTATGGATAATGTGACTCCTTATAACTAATCACCATAGCACATTTAACAGGATATACAATACTACAGCCAAGACTAAACAGATATCAGGTTACTGGATGAAGTAGGTGATTGTGACAATGCCCTACTTCTGAGAAATCTGACACATTCACGATTCCCGGTGGCTGTGTGATGATCCACGTGTTTGCCTGGAGCATCCTGGGTAAAGGTGGCTTGGTGGGCATCTCCAGGTGTCAGCACATTAGATAAAGGGATGTCACAATATATATTTCACATTGTGAAGATCTTTCACATCGAGGAGTGACCTCCAAACATGTTCATCAGCGGTGTGTTTATTGATGCCACATGAAGTGATGGTGAGATGAGGAAAAAGCTGGGCAAATGGATGAACAAATACTCACCATACAACACTAAAGCATGAACAGGAACCAGAGGAGTACAGTATTTAGAAATTTTGGATGTGAACTTAAACCATTTTGTAAAACATTCTTTTGACTTGTTCTGTTTCTTCAGCAGCTTGTTGTAGAATTAAGAAGAAAAACAATTAAACATATCAAAGCTTTCTCACACTGTTATGCTTGTCCATCCATCACTTTTCTGTCATTTATTCTCATCAGGGTCACAGATATGCTGGGGCCTATCCCAGCTAACAAATACAACCACACATAAACAATCCTTTAAACTCACAGGCAATTTAGAATCTTCAAAAAAATCTACCATGCATAGTTTTTGGGATGTGCTAGGAAGATGGAGTACGTGGAGAAAACCCTTACAGGGACATGGAAAACATGGAAACTCCACACAGGTGAGGCTAGATTTGAACTGTGAGGTGGATGTGCTAACCAGTCAATCACTGTGCCGCCTGCTGTGCTTGTGTGTCAAAATATTGAACCCAAAAAGCAGATCCTTTTATTTAAAAAAGGATGTACTAAATACATCCATCCATCATCCATCCATTTTCTGAGGCGCTTATCCTCACAAGGATCCTGGGAGTGCTGTAGCCTATCCCAGCTGTCATCAAGCAGGAAGTCGGGTACACCCTGAACTGGATGCCAGCCAATTGCGGGGCACATGGAGACAGACAACAGTCACATTCACAATCACACCTTGGGGAAATTTAGAGTCTCCAATTAGTGCATATTTTTGGGATGTGAGAGGAAACTGGAGAAAACCCATTCAAGCTTTGGGAGAACATGCAAACTCCACACAGGTGGGACCGGGATTTGAACCCCGGTCCTCAGAACTGTGAGACCAATCCTCTACACCTGCACCACTGTTCCACTGCACTAAATACATCCATCCATCCATCCACTTTCTGAAAGTGTCCGTTTTCTGATTGAATCGGGTGGACAGTTAACGACCTCACACATGTGCATCTGATTCAAGATAATACATGGAGTGGAGGTGGACTAACAGGTCTTTGAGGGTCAGAATTCTATCTGATAGACAGGTGTTCAAATACTTGTTTTCTTCACTGTATTTCTCCTAATCATCATGTCTACCAACTCCTGAGATTTTCCTGTCATAGTCCAAACATTCAAAGTCCCTACACTCAGTTGTATGCTCTGCGCTTTCCTCCTCTTCTTTGTCTTCGACCCACAATAGGGCAGAAGAAGAGGAATGCGCAGAGCATACAACTGAGTGTAGGGACATTGAATGTTGGGACTATGACAGAAAAATCTCGTCCATATTGTACTGTTTTTACATCCAGACATAAGTTCCTGTAAAGTACAACTACATTTTTTATCTAATGTCTCATATAGTGAACATCTTTGATGTGAAACCCTGTTTGTAGTCTTTTGCAAAAAATAAAAACACATCTCAAATTTCAAATATTTTTGGAGCAGTGTGTATCAGTTATTTTTACTATGAAGTTGGAGCTGCCTGCAATTGACTGTTGACCAGATCAGGATATACCCCGCCTCTCACCCAAAGTTAGCTGGAACAGATACCAGCTCATTAAGAACCTTGAACAAAGTGGAAGAAAATAAATGTGTATTATCGTTCCGCACTTAGGCTTGCATACTGGCGTATAGTTGTTTGCTTGTATGTTGTGTGACTAGTAGGGATAAATCAAAGCCATGAAATCGTAAAATAATCCCTAGTTAAAGTACTTAATGCCAAAATCAAACACACTGTATTTGTTCATAGGGCATTTTTTTTTGATGTGTAAAACACATAACATGTCTTGATTCATCATCAAAAAATCTTCATTCATTTTCACAAACAAATTATACGAACATCCACACCTTTTGTACAAGTTAGTCTTCTCTTAACCTAACATGCATATTCTTGGAATGTGAGGAAAAAACAGACTATCTGGAGAAAACCCATCCAAGTTTTCTGAATTCAGACTCCTTTGAAAAATACATTGTGGCATTACCAAAAGCACTGTTGATAAAGCCTGTGTGTCACATGTCATATTCATTTCTTAAGATACAGTGAAGAAAATAATTATTTGAACACCCTGCTGTACTGCAAGTTCTCCCACTTAGAAATCATGGAGGGGTCTGAAATTTTGATCGTAGGTGCATGTCCACTAAGAGAGAGATAATCTAAGAAGAAAAATACAGAAATCACAATGTATGATTTTTTTTTAATTTTTGTGTGATACAGCTACAAATAAGTATTTGAACAGCTGAGAAAACCAATGTTAATATTTGGTACAGTAGCAACTACACAGGTCAAACGTTTCCTGTAGTTGTTCACCAGGTTTGCACACAGTATCATCCATGCAGATCTTCTCTAGATCAGACAGGTTTATGGGCTGTGGCTGAGAAACTTGAAACTGAGTTTCAGCTCCCTCCAAAGATTTTCTATTATATTTAGGTCTGGAGACTGTCTATCACACGCCAGAACCTTGCTTCCATATGCTTCTTACGGAGCCACTCTTTGGTTTTCCTGGCTGTGTGCTTCGGGTCATTGTCATGTTGAAAGACCCAGCCACTCAATGCTCTGACTGAGGGAAAGAGGTTGTTCCCCAAAATATCACAATACATGGCCGCGGTCATCCTCTCCTTAATACAGTGCAGTCATCCTGTCCCATGTGCAGAAAAACACCCCCAAAGCATGATACTACCACCCCCATACTTCATACTAGGGATGGTGTTCTTAGTATAGAACTCATTGTTCGTCTTCTTCCAAACGCATTTAGTAGACTTATGACCAAAAAGTTAAATTTTCGTCCCATCTGACCACAAAACCTTATTCCATGACTCTTCTATATCATCCAAATGGTCACTGGCAAACTTAAGACGGGCCTTGACATGTGCTGGTTTAAGCAGGGGAACCTTCCGTGCCATGGATGATTTCAAACCATGACGTCTTAGTGTATTACCAACAGTCACCTTGGAAACAAGGAAGCGTTGGTCCCAGCTCTTTTCTGGTCATTGACCAAGTCCTGTCATGTAGTCCTGGGCTGATTCCTCACCTTTCTAAGGATCATTGAGAGCATGGGGCGCTACTCCGTTTGACATTGACAGTAATTTTTCGCTTCTTCCATTTTCTAATGATTGACTCCACGAGGTGATATCTTGCAGGGGCTCCACGACGATTGAGATTGACCGTCATGTTTAGCTTCTTCCATTTTCTAATGATTCCTCCAACAGTGGAACTTTTTTCACCAAGCTGCTTGGCAATTTCTCCGTAGCCCTTTCCAGCCGTGTGGAGTTGTACAATTTTGTCTCTCGTGTCTTTGGACAGCTCTTTGGTCTTGGCCATGTTACAAGTTTGAGTCTTACTGATTGTATGGGGTGGACAGGTGTCTTTGTGCAGCTAACGAACTCACACAGGTGCATCCGATTCAGGATAAGACATGGAGTGGAGGTGGACTTTTAAAGGTGGACTGACAGGTCTTTGAGGGTCAAAATTGTAGCTGATAGACAGGTGTTCAAAAACTTATTTGCAGCTGTATCACACAAATAAATCGGTAAAAAAAAAATCATACATTGTGATTTCTGGATTTTTCTTTTTAGATTATCTCTCTCACTGTGGACATGCACCTAAAATGAATATTTCAGACCCGTCCATGATTTCTAAGTGGGGGAACTTGCAATATAGCAGGATATTCAAATTCAAATACTATTATTACTAACATTTTCTTCACTATACATGTTGCTTATTTTGTTGCAGGAGTTATACAAATGCGCTGTGTTTATGATGTACTTTACATTTTTGGCACTTGCCAATTATACACAACCAACCAAACATAAATAAATCAAAATAAATAACTAAACAAACAAATAAATAAATAAATAGATGGAGCGCTTAGGAAACCTCACGAGACCTCCACTTGAATCCAGTGGTGCAAGCACAGGCATCCAAAGCAATGACGTTGCTGGTAAAAAAAGGTTTTATTCCATAATCTAACCTGTATGTATGCCCGTCTTTACTCAGTTTGCTGCACTGTGATTAGATCTTTCCTACAGGAATATGAGAAAATTCTGGAAAAGTGCTTCTGGCTTATGAAATTGTTAGTATATTTAGAAGAAGCACTGAGAAAATATGAAGCCATCATCTGCTGATCATGATTATAACAATCATCGCCCCCACCCCCCTGGAAACTTCATATATCCGTGTATGTGTACAACCAACTACCACAAAAGTTTATGAGCTATGTCGGCTGTCTCAGGGGAGGGCCCAGTCCAAGACAAAGTCCTTGGTGCAATGGTGGTTCAAAGGAACAAAATGAATAGGATCTGAATGGCTTTTCAAAATTTTCGATTTGGACATACCCCTGACTCCCTTGATGACGGGAGTCCTGCTGCCCTGTAAAAACCCTTGTACCTAGTCAGGGCATGTTGCTAAAAACAGGCTAGAACCACCACTGTTCAGATGTTGTGTGAAATGCAATCTCCCATGGTATACTATAAGAAGAGTACAGTACATATCTTGTAATTTATTTCATCTTAATATTTAAGTTTTGCTATTTTCTACACTGCTGTCCTGCAGCTTTTTTGTGATATAAATATTTACACATATGCAGAATCACTCGACTGAGTGCGTCCAAAGTTGGGCATAGTCATCCTTGTGAAGTCTTTATTGCGGATTTCATAAATAGACTTCCTTCTGGCTCGCACTCCTCTTACAGCAGCTTTGATCTTCCTCCACCCAAGATGGTTGAGTTCTGCCAAGTTGAGCACCACACAAATGCCACTGACTGCAAACATGAAGACCAAAAACACCGTCTTCTCTGTCGGCCTGGAAACGTAACACTCTACGTCTTTTATGCAAGGGTATCGATCACACTCATACACTGCGGGGACATTGAATCCATACAGGAAGTATTGACCCACGAGAAATCCAATCTCCAATGCATTTCTGAACACAACCTGGATGATGTAGAACCTGGATATACCTTCCTGCCTTCTCATTTTGGACTTTGTAGTTCGGAGGACTGAATTAGGGATGTCCTTGACCTCAAGGCAATCAGCTCCTGCCTCCTTGTTGGTGTTTTCTGTATTCTGTAGCACACCATTTACGATAGTGTTTTTCATTTTCTTGCTGTCATCACTCTTAATGGAGTCCTGCTCCTTGTCTAGGGAAAGGTAAACTGTGGAAAATCGCCGCTCCTTCTGCTTTGCAGACTGGTGGACAGAGTAGGTGATAAAGCAAAGGCTGGGGCAGCAGACCATAATGATCTGGAATACCCAGTACCTGATGTGAGAGATGGGGAAAGCTTTGTCATAACAAGCCTGGTTACAGCCTGGCTGTAAAGTGTTACACACAAACATGGACTGTTCATCGTTGTACACTGTCTCTCCAACTATTGCCACGATCAGAATACGAAAAATCACCACCACTGTCAGCAGGATCCTGAGGAAACAAACAGAGTCATTTAATGTACAAAATGTCTTATTTTTCTCACAGCCTACATTTCTATCCATACATTTCTCATTCACATTTAAAATTTTGTATTTGAAGAGTTTGTTTTCAAAATGAGACATATCCGGTTTTTTCATTTTGAGAAAAGGGCTTGGTATTGAAGTGAAAACAATAAACTCAATTTATGTTTCTAACTATTGGGGATGGAAAGAGATGCTAAAAAGTAACTAAACACCATACTACAAAAAAAATATTGGCTTTAATATTCACCGAAGTTTTTTGATGACAAATTTCATTTTTTCTCCAAAATGAGACATATCCAAACATTCTATTCTTGGCAAAGTGAGACATATCCAAATTTCGACTTAAACCTTCAGGAGCAGCTGTATTTTTTTTAAAAAATCAGTTGCTTTTGATAGGCAATCATGAAAACTATTTGCCTTTCAACATTTCAAGCACTTTAAAATAATATTTCAGACCATGACCACCCCATTTAGAGAGTTACGTATCAGAAATAAGGGTCAGTCACCAGTCACAATTTTCACAATTAGCTCACTAATGTCAGATGTTGAAAAAGGAGAGTTATTTAGAAACTGTTTCTTTGTTCAGTATGAGGTCTTGGAAAGGCTCACTTTACATCATTGTAATTTCTGCAATCCGACATCTGCAGGCATTGCGTCACTCAGTTGATTAATTTTGTTTATAAGTTGATGTGAGATCATTAAGAAAGTAAACTGCTTCAAACCAGTCTACCAAGGTTAATATGGATTGCGAGGGATACCAGCAGAAAAAAAATAGGTAGTCGATCTCATACACACATCTCCTAAATGAAATCAGTTTCAAACTCACAAATTCACTGTTTGAAATCTGACTCATTGAGTCTGCTTTCTTTTGATTTTATTTATAGCTGTCGCTGTCGGGGGAAAGAACACTGCAGAATAGGATATAAGTCTGTAGTAATAATAACAGTATTCATAATGCTCATAGACAGAAATTGAGTCTACTCCAAGGGTGTTGATTTCCTTTTAATGTCAACTTTTCTTAAGTCATAGCCAATAACTTTCCTTATAAAAAATGGCAAAAAAAATGCATAGAATTATAAAAATTTATTCATTCATTAATGATCGTTGGTGAAATATTTTGAACAACAAAATTACTATTCAAGCATTACACAATCATAGACAAAACAGTATGTTTATTACATTCAGATACAATGGTACTTGGATGAGAACTGAAGTATTAAATTGCAATAATTTAATTAAGAATTAAAATTAAATAGGAAAAGCACCCTCACAATGGGACAGCCTGCAAGTAAACCAGCACAATCACTGATTCATTTATTCGATATTATTAAACATTGATAAACAAAATACAAGACTTAGTTCAGCTTGAAAGCAAGAAACACTGTAAAGATAAAATCGACAAAAATGCATGCCAAGGATCCAAATAAAAAAACATGGTAAAATGTATCACATGGGAAAACAATGAAAAGGTTTGCTACTGACTGTACTGGATATTTTTCAGTGTAAAGATCAAAAAGTCTTTATTTTCTTTCAATTCATAAGTAGAAAAAAAACATTACAGATTCACACATCAGTAGATTCTATTAAAAATAGAATTCATGTAAAAGAAAATCCAAATGTGATAAAAAAGAAAACAATAGGTCAACTTCACAAAGAGAAAAAATAGGGTCTACTATCAGACCAAGCGCTTCTTCTTTTCTGACCCCGTTTCTACTGGGTTTCTTTTCCTTCCCAGCTTCATTCTCTCCGGTGTCTCGTACATAAAATCAAACTCTGCATTAGCATCTCTCTCAAACGTGGGCGCAGCCATTTTGGATGATGATGTGGAAGATACTGGAACTTCCCTCTAGACGAATTCTGATTGGATGCTGCTTGCTTAAGCAGCGCACGCTGATTGAACGAAATTATGTCGCATTTTGCTCTAAATAAGATCTCGATATGTCGCATTTTGAAATAAAACGCGATCTTCCTTGGCCGATATAGAACGATATGTCGCACTTTCAACAAAAATCAGAGTATCCCGATAACTACCATTCGGAGCTGGATAATTTTGGCGCGAGTTTCGTAAATCTGAAAAAATGCCTATGTCGCGTTTTGAAAACAAACTCTTCATTTGTATCTACAGTGCATATAAAAGTCTGCACAACCCTGGTCAAAGGCCATTTTTTTGTGTTCTATAACAAGATGAAGCCCATCTGAAACATTTAAAAAAATTTTCCACGATTAATGTGACCTGTAACGTACACTTCATATAAAAAAAATCTCTTGAGAGAAGTATAAATAAGTGACTGAGATAAGTGTGCTCACCCTGTGATGTGTTTAGAAATCACTAAATTTGAACTCGTTAAATGGGAGTCAGCACACACCTGCCACCATATGAAGTGACTCTGATGAACACCAAGTAAAGTTCAAATGTTCTTCGAGGCTTTTCCTGACACAGACAAGATGCTACCCCACCATGCCTCATGTGGTGGCAGAATCATGCTTTGGGGCATGCTTTCTTTAGATGCAACTGGGACGTTGGCAAGGTTGAATGGATTATGAACAGTTCTACTTCGATGTTTGCAAAATAGGCTACTGCTAAGATGAAAAAAAGAAGTTAGGAAAAGCTCATCGATCTATCCATGATCTCAACCGCTTATCCTAACAATGATCACGATGGTACCAGAGTGTATCGCAGCTATCTTGGGACAGGAGTCGGGGTACACCCTGAACTGGTTGCCAGCAAATCACAGGGCACATACAAACAAACATCCACATCTCCAGTTGGCCGCCTCAGAAATGGAGAAGCGAAACATCGTCCACTTGGACTCAATGATCTTCCCTCACCATCGGTGCCAACTCACCACCAGGTAGTGATCAGTTGACAGCTCCACCCCTCTCTTCACCTGAGTGTCCAACACATGTGGTTGCAAGTCCAATGACCACAAAGTTGCTCATCGAATTGTGACCTAGCGCCAAGTGCACATGTGAAGATCCTTATGCCTGAACATGGTGTTCGTTAGGGACAATCCGTGATGAGCACAGAAGTCCAGTTATAGAACACCACCCGGGTTCTGATCGGGTTGGGACGTTCTTCCAAATCACGGCCTTCTAGGTCAGACTGTCATTGCCCATGTGGGCATTGAAGTCCCCCAGCAGAATGTTGGAGTGCCCAGAGGGAGCGCTCTCCAGCATTCCCTCAAAGGACTGCAAAAGGGATGGATACTCTTGTTAGGTGGGTAGGCACAAACGACAGTCCGGACCCGTCCCCCTACCCAAAGATGGAGGAAGGCTACCCTCTCATCCACCGGGGTGAACCCCAACGTACAGGCCAAGAACCGGGGGCAACGGCAACTCTCAAGAGGACTGGTACCAGAGCCCAAATGGTATGTAGAGGTGAGTCCAAATATATCTAGTCGGAACTTCTCAACCTCATGCACAAAGTCGGGGTCCTTCCCTGCCAAAGAGGTGACATTCCATGTCCCTCAAGCTAGTTTCTGTAGCCGGGGATCGGATCGCAAAGGTCCTCTCCTTTGGCCAGCGCCCAGCTCACATCGTACCCAACCCCTATGGCTCCTCTCACAGTTGGTAAACCCATGTGAAGGGAGACCCATGTTACTGTTTCGTGCTGTGCCTGGCCGAGCCCCATGGGTGCAGGCCCGGCCACCAGGTGCTCGCCTTTGAGCCCCACCTCCAGGCCTAGCTCCAGAAGGGGGCCCTGGTGACCCGCGTCCAGGTAAGGAAAACCGAGAGCCAATATTTGTACTTGACACTACGGGTGCGTGAAGCCCTCTAGACAATTTAACTCCTAGGATCATCAGGACACACAAACCTCTCCACCATGATAAGGTGACTGCTTGATATATATATATATATATACAATGCCTTTACATTTTTACATCATGAAGACCAAGGAACACATCAGGCAGGTCTGAGATACTATTGTGGAGAAGTCTAAAGCTGGATTTGAATACAAAAAGATTTCCCGAGCTTTAAACATCTCAAGGAGCACTGTGCAAGCAATCATATTGAAAGGGAAGGAGAATCAGACCACTGCAAATCTACCAAGAACCATCCGTCCCTCTAAACCTTCACCTTGAAGAAGGAGAAGGCTGATCAGAGATGTAGCCAAGAGGCCCATGATCACTCTGGGTGAACTGCAGAGTTCTACATCAGAGGGGGGAAAGTCTGTCCATAGGACAACAATCATTCGTGCACTGCACAAATCTGGCCTTTATGTGGAAGAGTGGCAAAAAAAAAGCCATTTCTCAAAGCTATCCGGAAAAAGTATTGTTTAAGGTTTCCCACAAACCACCTGGGAGACTCACCAAACATGTGGAAGAAGGTGCTCTGGAAGGTGCTTTTTGGCCACAATGGAAAACGATATGTTTGGCGTAAAAGCAACACAGCTCACCACCCTGAACACACCATCCCCACTGTCAAACATGGTGGTGGCAGCCTCATTGTTTGGGGCTGCTTTTCTTCAGCAGGTACAGGGAAGATGGTTAAAATTGATGGGAAGATGAATGGAGCCAAATACAGGACCATTCTGTAAGAAACCCTGTTGGAGTCTGCAAAAGACCCGAGACTGAGACAGAGAATTATCTTCCAACAACACAATGATCCAAAACATAAACCCAAATCTACAATGCAATGGTTCACAAATAAACGTATCCAGGTGTTAGAATGGTCAAGTCAAAGTCCAGACCTGAATCCAATCGAGAATCTGTGGGGAGAGCTGAAGTCTGCTGTTCACAAACGCTCTCCATCCAACCTCACTGGGCTCGAGCTGTTTTGCCAGGAAGAATGGGCAAGAATTTCAGTCTCTTGATGTGGAAAACTGATAGAGACAAACCCCAAACGACTTGCAGCTGGAATTGCAGCAAAAGGTGGTGCTACAAATTATTAATGCAAGGGGGCCAAATAATATTGCATGCCCCAGTTTTCAGGTTTTTATTTGTTAAAAAAGTTGAAAATATCCAATAAATTTCGGTCCACTTCACAATTGTGTCCCACTTGTTGATTCTTGACAAAAAAATTAAATTTTATATCTTTATGTTTGAAGCCTGAAATGCAGCGAAAGGTTTGAAAGTTCAAGGGGGCCGAATACTTTCATTTTACTAACTTTTATTTATTTATTTATTATTATTATTTTTTTCTTACAGGCACTCTGGTTTCCTCCCACATCCCCAAAACATGCAACATTAATTGGACACTCTAAATTGCCCCTTGGGGTGATTGTAAGTGCGACTGTTTGTCTTGATGTGCTCACGCTTGGCTGGCAACCACTTCAGGGTGTGCCCCGCCTCCTGCCTGTTGACGGCTGGGATAGGCTCCAGCACTCTCTGTGACCCTTGTGAGTATAAGCGGCTAAGAAAATAGATGGATGGATATATATACAGTCAAGAAAATGAGCATTTGAACACCCTGCTATGTTGCAAGTTCTCCCACTAGAAATCATGGAAGGGTCTGAAAATGTCATCGTAGGTGCCTGTCCATTGTGAGAGAGATAATCTAAAAAGAATAATTCCGAAATCATAATGTATGATTTTTTAACGATTTATTTTTGTGATACAGCTGCAAATAAGTATTTGAAAACCTATCAGCTGGAATTTTGACCCTCAAAGACCTGTTAGTCCGCTTTTAAAGTCCACCTCCATTCCATGTATTATCCTGAATCAGATACACGTCTGAGGTCGTTAACTGTCCACCCGATTCAATCAGAAAACGGACACTTTCAGAAAGTAGCCGTAGTCCTAAGACTTTCCCCGAGACAGCTAAGAGACGTAGTCTTTCCAGTGTGTCCTGGGTTGTCCCTGGGGTCTCCTTCCAGAGAGGCCTTTGGGAAGCACCTAAATCAAATATGCCAGCCACTTCATTTGCTTTCTCTGTGTGGAGGAGCAGCGGCTCTACTCCGAGATCCTCCTGGATGACCAAGCTTCTCACCCTCTCTGAGGGAGAGACCGCTATTCAGGATCTTGTTCTTTTGATCATGACCCACACGTTGTGACCATATGTGAGGTTAGAAACGTAGATCGACAGGTAAAATGAGAGCATCGCCTTTCGGCTGAGATTCTTCTTTATCACAACGGACCAATACAAAGTCCACATCACTGAAGATGCTGCACCGATCTGCCTGTTGACCTCCTCTTCCATTCTTCCCTCGCTCATGAACAAGAATCCAAAATACTTGGACTCCACTTGAGGCAGCATCTCATCCCCAACCTGGAGAGGGCATGTCGCCTTTTTTTGACTAATGACCATAATCTCAGATTTGGAGGTGCTGATTCTCATCCGAGCTTCTTCCCCTCTTTATTTGGAACGGCTATTAAGTTCATCAGCACAAACAACAGCCAGGACCACACCCTAAGGTGGAAGGAGGCTACCCTCTCGTCCACTGGGGTGAATCTCAACATACAAGTGTCGAGCTGGAGGGCAACAAATATAGCCTGCTCAGTGCTTCTCACCTTGGGCAACACCAAAGTGGAAGGAAGTTCAACCCCTCTCAAGAGGATGAGTACCAGACCCCAACCAGCATGTGTAGGTGAGTCTGACTATATCTAGTTGGAACTTCTGGAACTCACACACCAGCTCGGGCTCCTTCCCTTTCATAGTGATGATGTTTCACATCCCTGGAGTCAGCTTCTGTAGACGGGGATTGGATCACCAAGTTACCTGACCTCAGCCACTGGCCACCTCACAATGCAACAGACTCCTATGGCCCCTCCCATAGCTGGTGAGCCCAAAAAAAAAAAAAAAAAACAAAAAAAAAAAAAACATGTGGAATTGAATTATCCGTTTGTTCACAGAATGTCAGAATGTTTCTGTTCTCAGTCGGCTGTTGAACCTTCATATGCTTTATCGTTATGTTTTGTTGTCTACTGGCTTCATGTGCAGCTGGACATTGATTATTGTTTTGTTTTGTCTTTGTCTCTCTCACTCTGATATAACAAAGGAACTTTTAACCTGAACTTCAATAAGGGGTGACAACTCGTAAGACCTTTTCCCTTTTCCTATCTTTGCAAAGACTTTTCTTTCTTTTTTTGTCAAAAAAACACAGACAATAATGATTCACAAGTTTTGGTGTCAGAAAATTTTTGCCAAAACACACATCCATCTATCCATATTTTTAGCCGCTTATCCTCACGAGGGTCACGGGAGGGCAGGAGGCGGAGTACACCTTGAACTGGTTGCCAGCCAATCACAGGGCACATAGAATCAGACAGCTGTACACACAATCACACCCATTTAGAGTGTACAATTAATGTTGCATATTATTGGGATGTGGGAGGAGACCGGAGTGCCCGGAGAAAACCCATGCAGGCACGGGGAGAACATGCAATCTCCATACAGGTGGGTTCGGGATTGAACCCGGGAGCTCAGAACTGTGAGGGGAACCCTATCGAGCTGAGACCCCATGACGCCCAAGAGCACCCATTTTACGACAAATATTTTTGCAAACTTTCACCAGAGAAAACATGGTTTCATGGGTAACTTGATACAACTGAATGAGGCAGTGCTGACTGTCGAACGACCAGGGTTTCCTCCTACCATCCCGTTGTCATCAGGTGCGGTGTTTGGCTTTGACATTATGTCACCAATGATGAGGATAAGTTGAGTTATGTCCTTACTTTTATTATTAAAGTCTCCAATAACCATTACATTTTGAAGTTAAGCCTACTGATGTGATTTTTCATCATATATGACCCCCTCATTACGGTTGATTCCTTTTGTCTTATCCATTAGACAAGTCCACAGACCTCTGAGAGCTCAGAGGTAGCACTTATTATTCAAGTTTTGAACCCTGATTTTATATACTTTGCGATTTAAAAAAAAAAATTCATTAAAATTTTGTAGACTTGTTAACTTTACTCTCCTCTATGATGTGATTTCTCTGCACAGCGCGTTCCTCCCACATCCCCAAAAAATTGATAAATTGGAGACTCTAAGTTGCCCGTAGGTGTGTACGTGTAGGTGAATAGTTGCTTGTTTATATGTGCCGTGTGACTGGCTGGCAACCAGTTCAGGGTTTACGCTGCCTCCTGCGAAAAGATAGCTGGGATAGACTCTATGGCACTCCCACAACCCTTGTAAGGATAAGCGGCTCAGAAAATGCATGGATGGATGGATGGATTTACAACATGTGGCACAATGGATGACTGGTTAGCACATCTGCCTCACAGTTATGCAAGGAGTTTGCATCTCCTCCCCGTACCTGTGTAGGTTCTCTCTGGATCCTCTAGTTTCCTCCAACATTCCAAAAACATGCACGGTAAGCTATTGTCAGTAAGTGCAATATGTATTTTTACCTGTAGTAGATGTAAAGGTCTACACACCCCTTGTCAAATGATGATGATGAATGGTGCACTCACCCTCTTACACCTGATTATGTGTTCAGAAATGAACAATTACGTTAAAATTCATGTTAAATGGGAGACAGCACACACCTGCCACCATTTAAATGGCGTCTGAATAACACCAGATAAAGTTCAAATGTTCTCATAGGCTTTTTCTGACAAAAACAGGATGCTGCACCCCCGCCCCCCATTGGAATCAGAATCAGCTTTATTGGTAAAGTATGTAAAAACACACAAGGAATTTTTCTCCGGCAATCGGTGATGCCCTGGTACGACATACAGAACAAGAACAACAAAGAACAAGAGACATTTCTATTTATAGGAACTATTACTTATAAGATGTAAAATCTTCATTTACAACAGGTAAGAGAGAAGTGTGTCAACGTTCCACATTCTGTAAAGCTTGTACCAAGTCCCTTTACCCGTTTGTGGGTCCCTTTATAGTGCAATGACAACTGTGCAAAGGGAGCAGTTTAATGTGACTAATCATGCGATAGTCTACAAAATCTGTTACTAATTCTAATATTGATTGGACCAGCAGGATGTCAGTGAGTATCCCAGTAGCACAAGGCAGAAAAAATTAATTGACTTAATTGCCAGAGGGAAAAAACTGCTTGAATGGCTGCTAGTTTTGACTTGCGTTGATCTGTAGCTCTTTCCCGACGGAAGGAGCTAGAAGACCTTGTGGCCAGGATGTGGAGGATCCGAAAGCATCCTGCCTGTTTTGGACCGAGTTTGCATTGCATGTAAGTCCTCATATGCATATAACTGCAGTGCAGTGTGTATAGCAACATCATGCTTCAGGGTATGTTTTCTTCAGATGGAACTGAAAGTTGAAGAAAATACAAGCAGTTCAAAATATCAGTTGGTTTTAGAACAATAGGGTTCGCATAGGGCAAAAAAAAAAAAAAAAAAGGGTCAGGAAAAGCACAGTTGAACTTTAATTGGTATTAATCAAATGCACTTCAATGGTGGTTGTCTGTGTGTTGACTCACATTTAACATGAGTTTGAATATGATTTGTGAATTCTGAATGCAGCTACATCCTGTGTTACAAGAGGGTATGCACACTTGTCCAACCACATCATCTCATCTTTTGATAACCTAGTGTAGTGTTGAGAAGTGTAGCGTGCAAAAATATTGTATTGTTTGGCCAGCTGGTTACCTATTTTGCTCGTTCTGGTTTCGTTTCACAGCATCTTACGTGCATTGGTTAGAAAATGTACAAAACTAGAAGGCCAACTGGTTAGCACATCTGCCGCATAGTTCTGTAAGGAGTTGGCATGTTCTACCCGTAGCTGTGTGGGTTCTCTCCGTGTACTCCAAAAACTGGCATGATTGGTTTATTGAAGACTCTAAATTATGTGAATGTGAGTACCAATGGTTGTTCTCTCGCCTGGAGTCAGCTGAGACTCTAGTGAGGGTAAGCTGCTAATAATACAGTATGTGCCCTGTGATTGGCTGCTGACCAATTCAGGATGTACCCCGCCTCTCACCCAGAGTCAGGTGAGATCGCCACTAGCACACCTGCAACCCTAATGAGGTTAGGTGGTTAACAGAATGGATGGTTGAATCCCAGGACAGCGGAGTACCCGGAGAAAACTCATTTACAGGTAGGCACAGGGAGAACAGGCGCACTCCACACAGATTTGAATCGCGGTCCTCAGAACTGTCAGGCAGATGTCTAACCACCCGCCCACTGTGGTACCTAGATGGATGACTGGATCTGCAAAATGTCTTCTGAAGATGTTAACTATATATTTGGACATATATGATTTTTCTCCAATTGCTTAATATGCCTTTCCCATGAAAACTCACATCCTGACTACCCTTGTAAAGACAATGGCTTCCTATACAGGCAATCAAACACGCTGCAAGTGGGATCTAGAGGAGATAGACAGCAGTGATGAAGACGTTTTTATGGAATCCTCTGTGGAAGAGATAGGAACTGAAGAGGAGGATTTTTCTCATTCTTCTGATGTTCGAAAAACATCTAATGCAGGTGCAATAAAACCATATATGTTTGAACCTGAGTTTACAAATCCAACACAAGGACAGGATTCGGCGAGACCTGGCTAAGTTGACGTGGAACGTTGCACCCAAAACACAGACTGGTAGGTACCACAAGAAATCTATGTAAATTTTTTTGATGAAATAATCTAATTCAAAAACATTTAAACGTCTCCTGCTGCTTGCACATAACAGTGAGTCGTTGTTGTTGTACTAGACTCTAAAGCGGTACACTCATAATTACAAATGTCACAGTCCTTACACAGCCTATCAATGTGGTTTATAATGACAGAGTGCTTATGTGCTGCCCACCACCGGATTTTTTTTTTTTATATAAAGACATGCCTCTGTCGCATTAATGGTAAAAAGTACTTTTGTCATCATTGGTTAGCAACATTATAACGTTATTTAAATGAATCTAGAGAATTATTGTACTCTTAAAGTGTTGGTCTTACATAAAATGCACGAATACACTTGTAAGTAAGTTTCTTTCGGCTTGTCCCTTTCGGGGTTGCCACAGCGTGTCATCTCAGATGAACGCACATATATGTTTGGCACAATTTTTACACCGGATGCCCTTCCTGCCGCAACCCTTCTCAGGGAGTGGAGGCCCCAGTGGGATAAGATCCCACAACCCCTGGTTTACCAAACCAGTGCTCTAGCCACTGAGCTACGGGACCTCCTCCACGAATACACTTGTATTTAGTTTTAAAATATTGGATGGCTCTTTTGGAATTATATTTTAAAATATTTGCCTTTTATGGCTCTCTCAGCCTAAAAGGTTCCTGACCCCTCTACTAGAGACTGAGAAGGCGAGGTGTAAAACAAAAATCGAAACCTTCGGAATCGTTCTTTGTTTAAAGATCACATGTTTATAGTCCATTCTTTGTGTTATTTAAATGCATTTAACCCATATTTTAAATAATGCACCTAACACTTGAGAGCACACACTGCCGTAGTCGAATTTCAGGAAGACCTCAGCCTCAACAGTACGCCAACTTTATACAGTGTCCAAATTTCGTCACCTCCTAAATATCACATGGATACGGATTATTATAGACAGTATATCTGTATCGGTATTGTACTTACATTTAAAACAAGGAAGATACTTGTCAACACTAAATAATTGAACACGTATGTACTTACTTGCTACTAAACCCAAGTGAACACTATACCGGGTTTCCAAAGCAGTCCTCCGTGAAATGTTTGAAACATATTACCGTCCACTTTGATTTGTAAGTCCAATGCTTTGTCTTCACAAACCTGGTCCATAACCTGCCTATCTGTTCAACTTTCGGCCATTCATGTAAGCTGATTACGTCGGCGTTTGACACAGAACAGCCGTATGCAACACACTTCCTCTTTATCTTTGCTAGCTTTTTCACTCTCTGGCCAAATGTTGTCGTGACGTAACGTCAGATTCCGGAGAGAACTTGTCAAATCTAAGCAACATTTTGAACAAAATCTTGAGACTATCTTTGACAATATGGATCCAGAGATTTGAAAGATATTGCCTGGCAAGTAACCTACAAGCAAGCTCCGAGGGGAACCAAATAAATATGTTGATTTATTGCATGGGAGACAAGGCAGATGACATTCTGCTAGGATCAAATCTGTCGGACCACCAAAGACAAATAAACCAAGGAGTGAGAGGAGGATTCCAGACGTTCTTTGTTGTGAACAAAAACGGCATTTATGAGCGTGCCAAGTTCAACATGCGCTATCAGGGAGAGGGAGAAAGTGTGGATTCGTTCATCGCCGCACTTTATGCCTTGACAGAGCATTGTAACAACGGGGTGTTGCACCGGGAACTGATCAGAGACAGAATTGTGGTCGGCATGCTGGACAAGGGGTTGTCTGAACGCATGCAGTTGGATGCGGATCTAACTTTGGATAAAGCCATAAGAATGGCACGGCAGAGTGAGGAGGTGATGAAACAGCAGTCTTGTCTTGTCATACAAGATCTGTTGACAGAGTGTTCAACAGCACCTCCAGGTCAGTTAAACACATCCTCACAATGCAAACAGCCAAACCAACAAGCCACACAGTGCTCAGCAATAAAACAACACAAGAGGGGCACAGTCACGGTGTCAAAAATGTCGCAGCTCTCCTTCTCATCCCATTAGTGACTGTCCTGCTAATGATATGAAGTGTTATGCATGTGGAATGTTGGGAAATTACAGACGTGCGTGCAAGTCCAAATCTGTGCAGGAGGTTGAGGAGGAGCAGGTTAAGGATGAAGTCTACTTTGGCAGCGTTACAACAGATGGAGACCCTTGGATGGTCAAATTTGACATTAATAAACGCAGTGTCAAGTTCAAAATTGACACGGGCGCCGATGTCACAGTCTTGCCGCACATTGTGTTACAAAGAATATACGGTGACAACCCACCCACACTCAAGAAGGCAACAAAGTCACTGCTTGGACCAGGAAGGAGTCCTCTTGAGGTGGTGGGCGTTGCCAGGCTGTTGCTGAGGAAAAGTAAGAGGAATGAGATGCAGAACGTTTACATTGCTCGCCATGTGCATACTGCCTTGCTGGGGAGATCTGTGAGCTGTAGGCTGGGGCTGGTGGCACGCTGAGACAGCATCACTGTGGTGGTATTAAAGGAGAATTACCCGAAATTATGCACTGGGCTTGGAGAAGTACGTCAGCCTTTCAGTATCAAGCTGAAACCAGGAGCTGTACCATTCTTTTTAAAAACGCCAAGGAGGATTCAATTGCTGCTGATGGACAAAGTCAAGCAAGAATTGTCTCGCATGGAAAGACTTGGAGTTATTTGCAGAATTGAGGAGCCTACGGAATGGTGCGCGGGCATTGTGGTGGTGCCAAAAAAAATGGTTCTGTGCGCATATGTGTGTAGATCTCACCAAGCTAAAGGTAAACTCCATCTGTAGGGAGAAATATATCCTGCCTTCAGTGGAGGAAACACTGGGAATGCTGGCAGGAGCCAGGATTTTCAGTAAGCTGGATGCCAACATGGGGTTTTGGCAAACTCCCCTGACGCCAAACTCAGTTAAACTTACAACTTTCATTATGCCCTTTGGCCGCTATTACTTCAAGAGGCTGCCTCTTTTGATTGCTTCCGCCCCAGAACACTTTCAGAACCGCATGGTGACGGAGGTCACTGACTGGCTGGAGGGCGTTGTCTGCTACATGGACGATGTTCTGGTGTGGGGCCGGACGCAGGAAGAGCATGACACCCCTTTACATCCAACACTGGAAAAGATTCAGCGGGCGCGCATCACTCTGAACGTCGACAAGTGTGACCTGACGAAGATGGAGGTGACTTTTCTGGGCCATGTGGTCTCCACCAGTGGCATAAGTCTTGATCCATGCAAGACTGACGCCATCTTGAAAGTGAAGGAGCTGACGACTGTAACTGAGTTGAGGAGTTTTCTACGAATGCTGAACCAACGTGGGAGGTTCGTGCCACGACTGGCTGAGAGGGACATGGCTCTGCGGGACCTCCTGTCTAAAAAGAACTGCTGGGTGTGGGGCATCGACCAGGTGCGCACCTTTCAAGACATGATGGAGGCACTGACGTCTACACCAGTGCTGGCCATGAATGATTCCAACAGAGAGTCCAAGGTCTCAGTAGACGCCTCGTCGTACGGACTGGGAAGAATACTGCTCCAAAAATTTGATGAGGGGTGGAGCCCAGTAACCTACATGTCTCGGGCTCTCACACCTACAGAGCAGAGATATGTGCAAGTGGAGAAGGAAGCTCTGGGACTGACGTGGGCTTGCGAAAGGTTCCGCAACTTCCTCATAGGGAAACATCTCCAGATGGAGACAGACCACAAACCCCTTCTAAGTCTACTGGGTACACAACCATGAGATGCTCTAGCTCCTCTGATCCAACGCTTCAGGATGCGACTCATACGCTATTCTTACTCCATCACTCACGTGCCAGGGAAGTGCCTGTGGACAGCTGACACACTGTCACGAGTTCCTGTGCAGAGGGCCTGCAGATAAGGAGCTGTTGGAAGATACCAACATCTACGTGGAAGAGCTGAGGGAGCAGCAGAGGAGCGTCAGTGTGTGTGCATGTGTGATGCAGCTGTGCGCAGACAGCTGGCCTGTCAACAGGCCCAAAGAGCCAGGACTCAAGCTGTATTGGGCAGAGCAGGCGTTCCTCACAGTCCAGAATGGTGGCCTGCTGAAGGGACTTGTCATTCCCTCAGCAATGAGAAATAATGTCCTTGCCAAGTTACACGAAGGTCACCAAGGTGTGGTGAAATGTAGACAGAGGGCACAGCAGTCAGTGTGGTGGCCCGGGCTGAGCCAGCAGCTGAATGAGTTGATTCTGAATTGCCGAACATGCTGCAAGGAGAGGCAAAACCAAAGAGAGCCAGTGATGCCATCTCCGTACCCAGGCTGACCATGGGAAAAGCTTGGAGTGGATTTGTTTGTGCATGGGAAACCTACCTCCTGGTTGTGGACTACATGTCAAGGTATGTGGAGATAGCTCTACTGACATCCATGAAGTCAAATGACGTAATCCACCACCTTAAGTCAATCTACACACATCACGAGATACCAGACCTTCTCGTTTCGGATGGGGCACCATAGTTTTCAGGGTTAGCTTTCTCAGATTTTGCAAAGTCCTACGGGTTCCAGCATGTCACCAGCAGCCCAAGATGCCCACAAGGCAATGCAGAGGCTGAACGACTGGTTCAGACCGTAAAATGTCTCTTGAAGAAAGCAGACGACCACTATCTGGCCTTACTCGGTTGCAGAAATACTCCTTTGGAGAATGGGTATAGTCCTGCTCAGCTTCTCATGGCAAGGAGGCTTCGAACGACAGTGCTTCCCGCCTTGCTGAGTCCAAATTTTGAAGCTGTTCAGTTGAAGGAAAAATGAGACGCGAGTGAAAGATGTGCGATGCTATAACCAGCAGCATCGTGCACGGAACCTCGAGGCAGGAGGTATGGATCAAGGATCAAGAAACATGAGGGGCCATCATCAATAGTCACGCCACCCCACACAGTATTTAGTGGATGGACCTCACGGAACCATGAGACGGAACCGTCGTCATCTCACGCCCATGCGAGCCTCACCGGAGCAGTGTTGCCCCACTCCGGTGGAGCCTTCCCAGAGGCAGAACCTTCCAGAGCCACCATGTCTGGGAGGGCTGTAAGGAAACCAGCGAGGTTGGATTTATGATTTTGTTTAGAAATAGAAACAATGCAAGAACTAAAAAAAAAAAAAAAAAAAAAAAAAAACAAGAAAATGTTGGAATGTGATGTGATTCATGCTATATTTTTTTAATGTGTTTAGTTAGCTGCAGGATTATTGGTTGAGTTATTGATTTTGTTATTGTTGAAGTAATTTTTCAAGCTAATGCTAAAATGTGTGTGTCTGCTTGACTGTCGGGGACAGGTACAGACACGAGCAGACCTTCCAACCACAAGGCAGACCCTCAAGGTCTGTTGAATCACTGGCAGTATACCCAATGATTCTAGAAAGGGGAGATGTGATGTGATTGTGTTGACGTCACCAGGGCGCAATAGTGGGTGACGACAAGGAAGTAAGTTAGGGAGTTGGCAGGCGGAACGAAAAATAAAGTTCATGCATGTTGAAAGACACAAGGGACTCACGTCTATGTTATTTGATAACACGAGAATTACCATTATGGACTTTTGTCTTGACTGTTTTAAGAAGTAGGGGACTGCCATTTGCTCAGGTAATAATGGTTGCCTTTATTACATAGTACAAAAATATATACACAACACATTTGTTTTCGCTCCCACTCTTTTGTGAGCTGGACTCAAAGATTTAAAACTTTTTCTTCATACACAAAAGGCCATACAACTCAAATATTGTTCATAAATCTGTCTTTGTGAGCATTTCTCCTCTGTCATGATAATTTATCCCACTTTACAGGTATGACTGATGAGACAGCATGATTATTCCACAGGTGTGCCTTAGGCTGACCACAATAAAAGGCCACTCTCAAATGTGCAGATTTAATTCAGAACACCAGTTAGTCTGTATGTCATGCAGCGCAAGACATCTCCTTCGCATAGTGTTAATCAGGTTGCTGATCATAGTCTGCGGAATATTGGCCCACTCCTCTTCGATGGCTGTGCAACGTTGCTAGATATCGATTGGAAATTGAACTGTCGTATATGTCAATCCGGAGCATCACGATTATGTTCAATGGGTGACATGCCTGGGGA
Source organism: Syngnathoides biaculeatus (assembly GCF_019802595.1). Taxonomy (NCBI): domain Eukaryota; kingdom Metazoa; phylum Chordata; class Actinopteri; order Syngnathiformes; family Syngnathidae; genus Syngnathoides; species Syngnathoides biaculeatus. The sequence goes on along the minus strand of NC_084662.1, from coordinate 1,997,418 downwards.
ATATGTTGACCATTTGAGAATCATGATGTTTTCAGCTTCCAGGAATTGTATACAGCTCTTTGCACCATGGGGCTGTGGCTTATCATGCTGCAACCCACACACAACGCCACACATGCTGTCTGCCATCAGCCTTGAGTGAGTAAAAATACTGTATATGGAGGTCATAGAATGGTGTGGTTACAACGTGACACCAGCGGTTGTGACGCCGTCTGAATGTACCGCAAAAATGTCGGAAATGCCTTTGGAGATGGTTTATGGGAGAGAAATGAACCTTCAATTCACAGGCAACAGTTTTGGTGGACATTCCTGGAGTCCGCATGGCAATTATGCGCGCCCTCAGATTTTGTAACATCTGTGCTATTGTGCTGTGTGATAAATCTGCACATTTCAGAGTGGCCTTTTATTGTGGGCAGCCTGTGGCACATCTGTGCAATAATCATACTGTCTCCATCAACATCTTGATCTGACACACCTGTGCGGTGTGATGGATTATTTTGAAAAAGGAGCAATGCCCACTTAGAGAGATTTGTGAACAATATTTGAGAGAAATGGCCTTCTGTCTTTCTAGAAAATGTATTAGATCATTAGCCGGGCTCATGAAAATAGGAACAAAAACAAAAGCATTGCGTTCATGTATTTCTTTTGTCAGTGTGAGAATGCTTCCAATTTTAAATAATTAAAAACTTGTCTTTTTCAAATTTAAATAGGACTTTAAGTGTGAATGTTTGAGTACAGAGGCATTTACCCATATAAAACCTAGGGGCATAATTAAAGTGGAATATATATAATTTGTTCTTGTGTCTTTACCATTACTGATGAATTTATATGAAAACGAGTCACTACATTACACACTACACTATACTATGCTATGCTATGCTATACTATACTATACTATAGTATACTAACATCAATTTGCTTCCACTCAATCTGTTCATCAAACAGTGATAATGTCCATTGTAATAATTTAGGCATTAATTAGCATTATCCATCAAAAAGACCTGAGATGCTGCTAACACTTACACGTCTTGAATTGCAGGTTGCTTTAATAGACGGGCAAATAAGTTGTCAAATCATACACTCGGATCTCGAATGAAGGAAATTCTGTAATACTTAAAATAATAATCATTGATTGTGATAACCATTAAATTTCTGACAATAAATACTACTTATAGAAAAACATCTATTTCTATTTGGGGGCTCTGCTTAGATGAAAACAAGCCTCACTCCTTATCGTTGGATAACTGCCCATCTTAACCTGACACTATTAAAGCTGCCGTCCACTTCTGAAATAGCATTCCTCATCTTTTTAATGTTTTTTGTGTGCTTGCACTGTACTACATGCAGATAACGTGAGAATGAAAACTTTCATTTGACACTTTTATTTGAACCACCACTTCACTATAATCTACATTGTAAAGCCAAATTGACAAAATAAATAAAATGACAATCTTTTTTTAAACATGTTCCTGTAACTACCACAATGCAATTTGGTCTTTTTTTGGAATGCAATGTATTTTATTCTATTTTATTTTTTCAATTTGTAATTTAGTTCTACTTGGCTGGTGATTTTATATGTTGATTTCAACCGATGCATGTGTTCAGATTGTTGATTTATTTCTTGATGAAACTCTTACCTTCCAATCATAGTCGAGTGCTGCTGGACTGCCGCCTCCAAGAGACGCTCCAATATGGTCCACTCTCCCATGACTGTTCATTCGGAGAAAATCTCACTCAAACCCAGATTGTGCTCATAAAATAAGTGAGGGGGAAATATCTACGAGTGCAAGAAGTCATCCGACTGATACAGCCACTCACGACACACGTGGAAGTGCTATGGATGTGATTTCCCTAACCTCCCTCGCGACAGCTGCAAAATGCAATCTTTGAGCTCGCCTCTCCCAATGAAAGCCGTCTGCAGGCTTGGCTTGAGTGCGCGCTAAAAGGACGACCGTGTGTAACTGAGCACGGGGTTGTAGCCCTCTGCGTTAATTCCGGTTTAAGTAGACTTCTCCGCGTCACACGCACGTCCGTCAGTCGACGGGAGAGGCCAGGGACACATGCTTGTTGAGTGGAACATGTCCATCCATCCAGCGCAGCCCTCTGGTGCGACAGTGAATGAGACGACTGAGAAGTCATGCTCATACCCACTTGCTTCTGCACACATCAGTGCATGCATGCACTTGTAGATGGTATCTTATTCTTTCTTCAGGTAATTCCCTTATCTACCATTTAAATTATATATTTTTTTAATTTACATGAAGTGGTTAAATTACGATAATTAAGCATTCGTAATGAGGTCGAGATTTGCCATCCAGACAGCTTGGTAGAAGTCCCCCCCCACCCTCTCCCCATTGGGCATTAAGGGAGAATGGCTATGCGCCACAATTTCTGCCAAATAAAAAGTGGCAGCAGTGAGATGTGACCAGTGCTTTGCACGGAGGGGGTGGGGTGGGGTGAGGAGGGGAGGGTGGCCCCAGAATCCTAATCGTGGGGGTGTGGGTAGAGGTTATCCAAACAGGTTTGGACCAGGCTTCAATGTATTGTTCACTTATTGATTGGTCACAATCTTTTCATCCATGAGCACATTATACTGTATATTATTAATACAGTTAGTTATTGGTGTCAAACACACTGTGGTTAGCTTTATACGCTACTTATATGGATTGGGGCAAACTTACAAACCCTGAAATGTATTTGCAGTGTGTGTGAAAGCTTGTGTGCAATTTGATTGTTGTCATGGGTGTGTCTGTTCCCGATGTGGTGCGCACCTGTTCCGCACCTACTCCTGCCTTCTCGCCTGCTGATTTGGTACTGCCGCATGTTTGGATTGCCCGCCCGTGTTTCGACTTTGGACTGAATAAAGATGCATCCCGAACTGTACCTGCTCTGTGAGTTGTGCGTTTTGGGTTCAGCCTTCTGTTCTGGTTATGACAATGATCTGGCCAAGACATGGACCCAGGCAGCTCTGATTCGGTGCGCAATCCGGCGAACATGAAGTAATTCTCCAGACAATTACTCACCAGCTGCTGGAGGTAATGGCCCTGCTTAATTCCTTGCCTGCATCCTTTACCAGTGGAGCCGACAACAGTCCGGAACCGCCAGCTGCCGCGGGAGCCTTCCATGTCCCCGAGCCAGCCCCACTGCCAGGTCCCGGCGCACATTGAGGGTTCTGCTCTCCGCTCTCCCATCCAGAGCATTTTTCAGGGGACTCTGGTAGTTTCAATCCTTTTGTCACATTGTGGAAGCTCCACTTCAAGCTGCAGCCAGCCGCCTTTCTCCCGGACAGAGCCAAGATCGTGTTCGTCATTTCCCACTTGACGGGACGTGCAGAAGCATGGGCGACTAGTGAGTGGAGCAGCGAAACGGACACGTGTCAAACATGGGCAGCCTTCGTGAAGTCTATGGCGCAAGTGTTCCATTTTGCATCCCCTGAACGCGACAAGGCGAATTCCTTGATCACGCTGCGGCAAGGCAAGCGCCGGGTCTCTGACTACACCATTGACTTCTGCATTCTTGCAGTCGAAAGCTCGTGGAATGACAGGGCGCTCCTAGATGCATTCTTTCAAGGGCTGTCCCCTGGAGGAAAGGATCAGCTGATCCCGCTGGACACGCTGACAGACCTGGGCGCACTCATCGCTCTCACTTTGAAAATAGACAAAAGACTCATGGAAGGGGAGCAGGACAGCGCCTGGCGGCGGGACACACCTACACCTATCAGGAACACTGACCCTCCTCAAGGTACGTCTAATGAAGCGGCGAAATCCCTCTCACCCGAGGAACGCCTACGCTGCCAGAGGGAGGGCCTCTGCTTCTATTGCGGGCAGTTTGGGCACACAGTGACCAACTGTCCAATCAAACCGGCTGGTACATCATCCCAAACACTGACTGGGGTGTGTCTGAACCTCATTCAGGACAGTCCGGACCAAGCACCTCCTCTTGTCACCCTATGATTGGGAGGAGAGTCACTCAGGACAACGGCATCCATATAATCGGGTTGGAACGCCAATCATATAAAATTCTCAACTGGTCAAAAGCATGGGTCTAAGAACCTTCACAGTACAGTGCCCCCGTAAGGCTTATGCGGCAAATGGCAGTTTCCCCGGCGAAATGACCCACCCCACTCAGACGCTCACCGTGACATTTCAGGACTCACATACGGAACGTATCAACTGACACCATAGGTCTCAACGTAATCTTGGGGAGTCCCTGGCTGAGAATACATCACCCCCATATTGACTGGTCGACCGGACAAATCAAGTCCTGGGGAGTCAAGTGCGCATGCACATGCTTCTTGTCCCAGGAGGCGGGGAGGGAAGGAGGCCGGTCAAATTCCATGAGATGAGCCGGGCCTGTCTTCATGCCCCTCCTGTTACCATGATGTGAGGGAAGTATTTTCCAAGTGTAAGGCCAAGTCGCTTCCTCCCCACATGCCGTATGCTGCGCCATTGACCTGCTGCCAGGCTAATCACCCCATTGCAGGAGACTATTCTCAGGTCAAGCCATGAAAGCATACAGTGAAGAAGATAAGTTTTTGAACACGCTGCTATATTGCAAGTTCTCCCACTTAGAAATCATGGAGGGGTCTGCATTTTTTATCGTAGGTGCATGTCCTCTGTGAGAGAGATATTCTAAAAAGAAAAATCCAGAAATCACAATGTATGATTTTTTTAACGATTTTTTTGTGTGACACAGCTGCAAATAAGTATTTGAACACCTGTCTATCAGCTAGAATTCTGACACTCAAAGACCTCTTAGTCCGAGTTTAAAAGTCAGCCTCCACTCCATGTATTATCCTGAATCAGATGCACCTGTGTGTGGTCGTTAGCTGCACAAAAATACCTGTCCACCCCATACAATCAGTAAGACTCAAACTTGTAACATGGCCAAGACCAAAGAGCTGTCCAAAGATAAGAGAGACAAAATTGTACAACTCCACACGGCTGTAAAGGCCTACAGAGAAATTGCCAAGCAGCGTGGTGAAAAAAGGTCCACTGTTGGAGGAATCATTAGAAAATGGAAGAAGCTAAACATGACGGTCAATCTCAATCGTAGTGGAGCCCCTGCAAGATATCACCTCGTGGAGTCTCAATGATCCTGAGAAAGGTGAAGAATCAGCAAGGGACTACACGACAGGACTTGGTCAATGACCTGAAAAGAGCTGGGACCACCGTTTCCAAGGTGACTGTTGGTAATAAACTAAGACGTCATGGTTTAAAATCATGCATGGCACGGACGTTCCCCTGCTTAAACCAGCACATGTCAAGGCCCGTCTTAAGTTTGCCAATGACCGTTTTGATGATACAGAGGCGTCATGGGAGAAGGTTTCATGGTCAGATGAGACCAAAATGGAAGTTTTGGGTCATAATTCCACTAACCATGATTGGAGGAAGATGAATGATGAGTTGCATCCCAAGAACACCATCCCAACTGTGAGGCATGGGGGTGGTAGCATCATGCTTTGTGGGCTTTTTTCTGTATATGGGACAGGACGACTGCAGTGTATTAGGGAGAGGATGACCGCGGCCATGTATTGTGAGATTTTGGGGAACAACCTCTTTCAGTCAGACCAGTGAAGATGTGTCGTGGCTGGGTCTTTCAACATGACAATGACTCGAACCACACAGGCAGGAAAACCAAGGAGTGGCTCTGTAAGAAGCATATCAAGGTTCTGGCGTGGCCTAGCCAGTCTCCAGACCCAAACTGAATCGAAAATCTTTGGAGGGAGCTGAAACTCCATGTTTCTCAGCAGCAGCCCAGAAACCTGCCTAATTTAGAGAAGATCTGTGCAGAGGAGTGGGCCAAAATCCCACCTGCAGTGTATGCAAACCTGGTGAACAACTACAGGAAATGTTTGACCTCTTTAATTGCAAACAAAGGCTACTGTACCACATATTAACATTAGTTTTCTCAGGTGTTCAAATACTTATGTGCAGCTGTATCACGGAAATAAATTCTTCGTAGAAAAGAAGGACAAGACCCTGCGGCCCTGCATTGTTAACAAAGGACTGAACGACATCACTATAAAGAACAGGTACCGTCTCCCCCTCATTGCTACGGCCTTCAAACTTCTGAAGGGGGCCAAGATTTTTACCAAGATGGACTTTAGGAATGCGTACCACCTGGTGCGGATAAGAGAGGGGGATGAGTGGAAAATTGCTTTCAACATGCCCACGGGGCATTATGGATATTTGGTGATGCCGTTTGGATTTACAAACGACATGCAGATTTTTTCACTGGATTAAAAATCCCACGTCAGGCACATTCGTGCGGTGCTGCAACAGTTATTGCGCCACGACCTGTATGTCAAGGCTAAAAAGGGAGTTCCACCAACCCTCCATGTTGTTCTTAGGCTTTGTCTTGAAATTACGACATTGGAGACTCCGAACTTCCAGCAGTCAAGACAGCGATGTCTAAATGGAGACATTGGTTAGAGGGGGCACAGGTCCAATTCTTGGTATTAACAGACCACAAAAATTTAGATTATATTAGGTCAGCCAAAAGTCTTAACGCCAGACAAGCTAGATGGGCACTCTTCTTTATGCGGTTTCGCCTTGTGATGACCTATCGACCGGGGACAAAGAACTGGAAACTCGATGTGCTGAAGGCTGCCTTGAGAACAGGTTATATGTCGTTCCCCCAGTAAGAGCTCATGGATCCAACAGTTGATCTGGGTTGAATACGCGCATAACACCCTTCCCTCAGCGTCCACTAGCATGTCCCCCTTTCACATAGTGTACTGTTGTCCACGTTCTCTTTTCCTGTCCGTAGATTCAAACTCGTCGGTGCCGTCTGCGTTGGCCGTTGTGAGGTGCTGCAAGGGAACCTGGGAGCGACCTCGACGGATGCTACAGCAAAAGGGGCTCTCCTATAAGGCCACAGCGGACCGTAAGAGGGTGGCAGCTCCAGTCTACAGGGTGCGTCAGTGAGTCAAGCTGTCTCCTAAGGGCCTCTCACTCAGGGTGAAATCCCGGAAGGTCACTCCCAGGTTCGTTGATCTGTTCCATATTACAAAGGTAATCAATCCAGTCCCGATTAAATTAAAACTCCCGAAGTCAATGCAGATCCACCCGGGATTTCATGTTAGCCAGCATAAGCCTGCTCAAGTGTCCTCATCGGTCCCGCCTGCCATGCCCCCTCCTCCTGTCTACACAGTACGCCGGCTCCAATCGTCGCGCTGCCATGGGAGGGGGATGCAGTACCTGGCGGACTGGGAGGGCTGCGGTCCCAAGGAGGGTCATGGGTTCCTTTCCAGTTCGTGGTCAACCCCTCACTCGTTAGGGACTTCCATGCAACGCATCCTGAGGCTCCTGGGCCATCCGGGGCCGGCCGTTGGGGGTGTGTGGGGGGGTACTGTCGCAGGTATGGCTGTTCCCAATATGGCGCTCACCTGCTTTGCTGCGCTCACCTTATCTTGTTCATCTTGTTTTAGTGATTACAGTCCATGTATACGTTGCCACGGATGCGGTCTGGTCCTTGCCAGATCGTTGTACTACTATGCCATGTTCCCGCAACCCTTGCTACTCTGTGAACTGAACCCTGCCTTGTTAATGACCCTGCCTTCTCTTCTGCTGATTTTTGTTCTGCGGCTTCTTTGGACTGTCCGCCTGTGTTTCGATCTTGAACTGAATAAAGACACTTCCCGGACTGTACCTGGTCTCATGAGTTGTACGTTTTAGGTTTAGGCTTGTGTTCTCGTCATGACAAATGTTAGAAGTCGCCAAACCTGGCACACTGCACAACAGTTCAATCGGGTTCAACTGTCTTGGTTTCATCCAACCGATACACCAACTCTCTTCAAAAGTGAAAATTGTATGACATTGCATTAGCATCATATGGCTTTGTTGTTGTTGTTGTTGTTGTTTTCATGTCCAGAACCACAGCTTTTGTGATTACTGTCTTGCTTTCATCCAACCGATACGCCAACTCTAGTCAAAAGTGAAAATTGTGTGACATGGCATTAGCGTCATATGGCTTTGTTGTTGGTTTTTTTGAACCAGCCTTGTCCAGCCGCATGGCCCTGCAGAATGATGGATCTGCATGTTTTGTTGTGCAACAAAGAAGTTTGAAATCGTCCCTGTGCTTATTTTAACTTTTTTTTAATGGTTTTGATTTTTTTTAAATGCAGCCCAACAGAAAAAGAAGATTCTCCTTTATTGTCATGATTATTATTATTATTATTATCATTATTATTATTGCATGATTGCACATAAAAATTGTTCTCTGCATTTTACCTACCACAATGAACACAAACACTTGTTAGTAAAACACTCTGGAGCAGGGTGCAGCTGAAACACCTGGGGAGCAGTTATGTGTATCATTGTCTTGCTCAAGGACACCACAACCATGAGTCCGGGGGAAGTTGGCGAATTGTCCGGTCAGGGTCATGAACCTAGGTCACCTATGGTGGGATCCAATGATCTTAACCATTGGGGCATGGCTGAAAAGCGGTTAGGGGACAGAAAGGGATAGAGTGGACAAGGGGATAAAGTGAGAACCATAGCAGAACAAACAGTCGAGAAACTAGAACATGATTCTGATTCTGATTACAACAACAACATCAATTGTAGATTGAGGGCGTTGGAGAGGGACACCCAGTAAGGACATGCAATAACTAACAAAGGGAACAACATAAGGGAACACAGGAAAGGGCAGGACAGGATGTGGAAAAATGAGCAAAGCAGTGGGGTCGAGTGGTGCGGTGGGATTCTTTTTTTTAGTGTTATAAACATCTGTCAGAACTTCTGAGTTGATTTGTTAGTATAACCTGTTTTGATGCCTGTTAGTCAACTGGTGTAGCAACTTGCTGAGCTGGCACATGGAGGAATGGAGAGGTTATAACCCTCATTAACAAGTTCGCAAGTTTGTCCAGCAGGGATCAACAAGGAGGATTCCACTGACCCCCCATGACCCAGGGAGGTCCCGAGCTTGACCAAAGGGCCCAGACTAGTCCCAAAGGGAGGGGCTAAAGACACTGGACCACCACCCCGTATGCCCAAACCCTCACCCAGCGAGCCCCCTTCCACCAGCACCACCGCCCCACCCCCTCGGAGAGAATACAAGGTCCCCATCCACCAACAGGGCCCAATACAGGAGCCAGCACCACCCAATAATTGCCAAAGCCCCCCAAAGAAAGCCCATGTTAAGCGTCCGTCGTGGAGGGCGAGGGGGCCAAGAGAGGGGAGAGGAAGACGGGGCCTAAAGGGCAGGGTGGACAGCTCCTCCCTATTCTATATCTAATTACTCCCCACCGCCCCCACTCCCACCCCAAGCTAACCACAGCCCACTGATAAGAACAAGGCCAGAAGGTGGCCCCGACGTTTGCAGGAGGTGCTGACATCCTCCGTGATCCCCAAGTCAGCCAGGAATCCCACACAGCCCGAGAAAAAGAAGGGCGGCGACCACCGCAGTACAGGAAGTGGGAAAACAAGCCTGGGATGCCGTAACAAGGCCCCCAAGGCCCCACCTGGAGACCAGGACAAGCTCCACGTAGTTGGGCCAACAGGCACCTGCGGACAGAGAGCAGCCCCAGAACCGGTTAGAGCAGGAGGGGGGCACAGGCCCAGCATTCCCAGAGGGCAACCCTAGGCAATCCAGAAGGATAGGGGTTAAAATGCAAGTAACCCTATGGAATTGATTTCTTTACATTACATTTACATGATACTGTATTTCTGTTTGACGTGATTCCCCAGGCAAACGGAATCAAGCTTCAAGGTTCACTATTTTAATGAGCTTGCCTGAAATAAAATTGAAGCCCCTCCGATGACTGCCTAAATTCTTATTAGCCATAATTTGTCAGTGTTAAGACTTATTGGCTGCAATTTGAAGACTTCAACCATCCAGTATGGCACCCGATGTTGTCACGTGACAGTAAAGTCTACTGAGACAACATCAATTCACGGGACATTGAGACTGGGCCTGACTGCAAAAATGTACAGATAATTGATGATCATTGTAAATTAATCAAAATTTTTTCTTCTATATCTGCACATCACTGGATGGGAAAAAAAAAGAAACAGAGCAGTTTTGTTGATCCACTTACTACTATGCAGGGTTATTATGAATCAGTAGATTTCATCTGGTTTACATTGCCTTTGAGAGCGCTATTGGAAGTAATAACAGATCTGATAGTAAAAGTACAATTAAAACTGTACTTTTTGTACTTTAGGCTTATTATTCCTGTTTATTTGTCAGTTGATTTTGCGACCATCTGACAGCTTTATACTAGGAACTGATAGAATGGTGTCTCTGCATATCGAACCAGTCAGACTAACATTCAGTAATTAGTTAGGGTTAGGTCACAATGGACCTAATTAACAAAGCAAACAATATTTTAATTTTCCGAATGAACTCATGATTCAATAAGGGATATATTTGCAACACCACTACTAATGCAGTCTTTGCTACTAGTACTCATCTTATACTACACTTCTTCAAATACTACTTCTACTTCTACTACGACTCCTACTAATTTGAATAATAATAAAAATGCACTGTCCCCCTTTGTTTTTCCCCACCTGCACTGTTCGCATACCCCGTCACATTTGTTTCTGTTCTTGCGTGCTTGCAAAGGTGGGATTTTCTCTGTTGTGTGCAACAGAACTACAGAGCAAAGAAGACACTCACTTTCACTTTGAGAATTTAAAATTGCTTTAATGTATATACATAAAAGGTTTAGAACAATTTGGAAGCCATCCAACATCAAGGAACGGTTTGTGAACTTGAGAGGTTTCACTGTACCTAGTTATCAGATTCCAACACATCAAACAATAGTGATCTAGTGCAATATGACAGTTATTGTTCACATGTATGGAACATTTATAATATTTTTTAATCAGAACTGAAACTTTTGAAAGACGTGCTGAACATTTAATAAGTATAGTTTGATTTTAATAATTCCCACAATATCCCCTCCTGGAGTTTGTGTGTGCCAGTGATCCTAAGAACTAAATGGTCTGGGGATTCACGTCTCAGGTGGCGTACCCATGTCGAATAGGTCGCCAGGACCAGGGTCACCAGAGCTCACTCAGGGCCAGGAGGTGGGGCTTGAAGGCAAGTGCCTGGTAACATGGGTCCCCTTTGACATGTGCTCACTATCTGTGGGAAGGGACCATAATGGTTGGGTGATTGTGATCTGGGCGGTGGCCAAAGGCAGGGACCTTTGTGATTCAATCCCCGGGTACAGAAGCTGGCTCTGAAACCGTTGGATGTCACCTCTCTGACACTTAAGAAACCCAAGCTGGGTTGTGAGGTTGAGGTGTTTTGACTAGACATAGGTAGTCAGGCTCGCCTCCACACATAGCAAGACCTGGAGGGGGGTGATTTGGAGGAACCCGCCACCAACCCAATCAGAACCTGAGTGGTGTTCTGTTATTGTAATTCTGTGCTCATCACAGATGCTCTATAACTAATACCATGTTCAAACATATGAGTGTCAACATCTGCACTTGGTACCAGGAAACCCTAGGTCAAAGTACAATTATCGAATTTATCGTCATGTTGTTGGACTTGTGGCGCATATCTTGGACAGTCCGATGAAGAGAGGTGTGGGGCAGTCAAATGATCAGCACCTGTTGTGAGTTGGCTCCGATGATGGACGAATGTGCCAATCTGACCTGGCAGCCCCAAACACATTGTGAGGGTCTGCAGGGAGTGTCTGCCAGAAGGATTTTCAACTTCCACCTCTAACAGAACTTCACCTATGTCCCAGTGGAAGGTGGGGGACAATGAGTCAGAGTGGACCATGTTCCGTCCCTACATTGCTCAAACGGTCGACTGGAGCTTTGGATGTGAGGTGGTTGGTGCCTGTTGTGGTAGAAATCCTTTAATCAGTTGGTGGACACCAGCTGGAGGGATGCAAGGTGAAGGAGTCTGATTGGTCTCTTTGTACTCCAGTGCTTATTGAGAATGGCTGCATTAGATCACGTGACCTACACATTGCCTTGCGCGGCTTGTCTGCATAACTTGCCACACACCTGTCAAAAAAGTTGCTGTGTGGAGAAAATCTCTCATAAAGTAAGTTTCTTTTGGCTTGTCCTGCTCGGGGTCACCACAGTGTTTCATCTCAGATGAACGCTCATATATGTGTGGCACAGTTTTTATGCCGAATGCCCTTCCTGACGCATCCTCTCTTGCGGAGTAGAGGCCCCAGTGAGATTCAAACTCACAACCCCTGGTTTACCAAACCAACGCTCTAACCACTGAGCTATGCGGCACGATTGCTCCAGTTTAGTCAGCATACTCACCGTCCCTCTCTGCTTCACATAGCCCCTATGCTGCTGCCCTTGTTGATCAATTATGCACCACAATTAAACGAATCATCTGGTAATTTAGCTCTCTCTGTTCAAGCAAATACTGTTCCATTGTCGTCATTGTTGTTGCTTTGTTCCTTGTTATGGAAAGGAAAGGAAAAATGGCTATTTTCAAAACTGTGTCCATGGGTATGAAGCCAAACTATGCGGTAGATAATCTCGATTTCAGGCAGTAAATCAGACTCGTTTCTGGTGAGGGTTTGACTCGGTCAAAGCTTTCCCATTTCACTCATTCTCTTCGTTAGTTTAATGGACAGAATTTCCAGGCACAGCTAGGGCCAAGAATGGGTCATGTTTGGTGGGCTCAATAATGCTGCTTTTTGGAGATGATGTGGCTCTCTTGGCTTCATCTAACTCCAACTCCATCTCCAACACTAACTGGAGCAATTCACAGCTGAGTGTGAACCGGCTGGGATAAAAATCAGCACCTTTGAATCTGAGGCCTTGGTCCTCATTCAGAAAATGGTGGCTTCGCCTCTCCAGTTTGGGAATGAGATCCTATACGTATACAGAGCTCATGCACCTACGTCATCAAATCATGGCATAGAGGACCTATATTTAATGCCGAAGTTGATGTTTTCATTGATAAGAAAGTGGACTGTTAGTCCACTTCCGCTTGTCTTGGACATCTGGATTTACAGATGTATCTGGTGAGTAAGTCCTCAAGATTTACACGAATTAGTTTGAAAGCGTATAAAAGTCTGTAGGCATACAAATTGCTGGATCTCTTCTCAATCAAGAACAAATCCCACATAGTGATGGAGCAACTCAGATTTTATCAATATAAATATCAATATTTAAATAAATGACCCCTGATTTTACACAAACTCGCATTCATTAACTATCATTGCAAACCAAAAAAGACAGCGAGTCAGGTCCTCCATACACGAAGCGTGTTGCGGTCACCCGTTAAACTTGGAAATCCATTGATCTTTTCCTATCTTTTCAGATGGTATTCCATAGAATGACCTCTTTGAATATGTCTCGTCTGTTGTAACAACCAACAGCACAACAAATCTTGGGCATTGTGTATATTCTGCGCCGGTTCAATGTCCCCCACAATGTCGAGCAGCTCTGTTTGACTGGCAATATGGCGCCGTGAAAATGGTGACATCACGTGCAAGAGCTCTATTCGGGTCTTGTTCACAAGTGAGGAAAGAATGGAATAGGTGCTCAACAGATGGATTGGTGCATTGTCTGTAATGATGCAGATTTTGTATCGGTCTGTTGTGGTGAAGAAAGAATAAAGGTGAAAAGTGAAGCTCTCAATATACTGGTCGATCTGTTACTACTCTCACCAATGGTCATGAGGTGTGGATCATGACCAAAAGAAAAAGATCCCTAATACAAGCAGCCGAAATTGGTTTCTTCTCCCTTAGCGATAGCTTGAGAGCCTTGGTTATCCAGAAGGGGCTCAGAGTCGAGCTACTGGTCCTCCGCATTGAGAGAAGCCAGATTTGTGTCCTTGGTAATCGGTTCCATGCAGGAGACCCCGGCGACAACCCAGGTCATGCTGGAGAGACTATGGCTGGCTTAGGAACTCTTGAGATCGACCGAGAAGAACTGGATGAAGTGGCTGGGAGAGCGAAGTCTGGATTCCCTGCTAAATCCTATTGCCCGTGTGACCCAACTTCGGATAAGAAGAAGAAAAGGGATTGATGGATGGATTGACACAATATTATTTCCATGCCACTTCTAAGTATCTTATTTCTGGTATTTAATGTTTAAAAAAAATCTAAAATATTTACTGTTTCATTCATGTATTGAATAGACAATTAATACTTTATTATAATAATTATATTTCACCTTATATGGGTTCCACTTTGTATCACCAAACACCAATAAAATTCGGACATATTACTTTCATACAGCATTACTTAGGCTCACAGATTTTATCAGTCAGACAAGAGAGGCAAAATTCACAACACAGTCATAACCCTACCTTATTTGGTTGAGACAGTAAACAGGAGTATGAGACACACAAGAGAGGCATGCTATCTATATTTAGTCATTTGTTCGTGGATGTGGCTGAAGAAAACTATACTTGCTTCCACAGATCCAGAGAATAATCTTTTTAAGTTTCTCACAGGGTCTCTAAATATAGAACACATGAAGACAACCTGTTTTTTTCTGTGTAACAGCATCAAGTCAAGCATTATTACTCTATTATGCAAAGAAAATGAATCAGGAAATGTGTACACACAGTAGTTCCTGCTAGTCCTACTAGAAGAAATTTGTCTTATTACCTCAGCAAAATCCACAGTAAATATTGAAATGTCCAAATGTGCAAGATTCCCACAACCCAACACTAAACACAGTAGCCATCTACAAATATTTCTTTATTTAATGGTTGCTAACTTGTTTTTTTTCTTAGTCACATAAAGGTCAAATGTGAATAGTTTAGTTAGACTTAAGGGTCAAGATGAGCAAAACAATTTATACAATTAATATAAGTAAAAATATACAAAAAACATTATTTTTTATTACATAACAGATGTGTAAAGGAGGGTAATATTGTTATTAATCAGCCCTTGGATGACAGGATATAATTTAAGGTATTTAATAGCGTTATTTCCCCAAAATCTCCAGTAATCTTTGTATCAATCTGATTCTAGGTTGAATGTGTTTTTATTGTAAATCCTTCAATATGCCAAACACATATAGAATTGGTTCAAAAGACAGTACAAATAATATCAATATAAAAGTGAAATAAAACTATAGTATGTACAAAATAAAGTTTTATTTCTCATATCAAAGTTCAGGTTATATGTGCATTATAGTCAAGGTCAGAGAACCAAGTCAAATAAGACATAAATTAGATGACAAAACGCCAATGCTGCTTAATGGCCGGTGCGACCCTGAGTCTGGTGCATGCGTGTGTGTGTGTGTGTGTGTGTGCGCATGTGTGAGCTTGTGCATCCATGTGTATATCTTTGGGGCGTCAGAGTTCAGGTGGACAGAGGACAGAAGTCGTAGAAATGGCAGAGCAGGCAGAGAGTTCAGATTCCTGGCAGTCTGATAAATTAATAGGTTTTTGAGTTAGCTAGTCCTGGCACGCAGACTCTGCAGTCTCTTCCTTGATAGCAGCAGATTGATGAGGGTGTGGAATGGACAGGGGACATTCCTCACTATGCAGAGGGCTTTGCGGCTAAGGCCTGTGCTCTAAATGTTTGGCAGGGAAGGAAGAGAGGTTCCAATGATGTTCTCACCTGCCCTCACTATGTGGTGGAGAGTCTTGCAGCAGAATGTGGTGCAAGCTCCGTACTACACAGAGATGGCGTTGGTCAGGATGCTGTCTATTGTGCCTCTGTAGAACGAGCACATGATGGGGGTCGAGGCGCTGGCTCTTCTGCGCTTGTGCAGAAAGTAGAGACACGAGTGACCTTGTTGTGGAAATTAGTGTTTAAAATTACCATGTTGTTGGTCCTGTAACTAAAATAGTTCATTTTTATCAGAGCAAATGAGACAGAACATGGTGAAGTCAGTCTCATTGCTGGATTTTTACTCTTCCCTCAAAAATGTCCACACCTGAGAGGGCATGCTCAGAAGATTGTCGTCCTCTTTAGATCAATTTGGACATGTGAAAAGATGCTCTTGGGGATGAAGGTTCACCCATCCATCCCTTTTCCAAGCCGCTCATCCTCACAAGGGTCATATATCACTGATGACCACCTCTCAGCTGTCCTTCACAGAGTCACCTCAGACATTCAGCCAGATTTTAACATCCTTGTTAAAGCCCCAGACAGACTGGATTATTCTCACTGAGGAGGTAAAATTACGTGAAAACAAGTCACAAGTTTCAGTGTTTATGGCGATTTACAAGTTAAAAATAATTGCACTGATGTGATGATTGTTTTTATTAGTTCGATAGGAGTAATATTTTATTTTAGAATACATCCCAATCTCACATAGCCCATTTATATAATTACCTACAGAATACTTTTATTACATTAACCTTACTGTCATGAGCAAGGCTCGAGGGCGGACCCAAATAAACGTCTCCAGAGGCAAGCAGGTAGTGTATAGAAAGCCTTTATTTGGTCCGTGATCAATGATCATCGAGTCAGTCAGGAAAAGCAGCAGTATCAGAAGAGGGAGGCTTACTAGGATGGTCAGGGAACAGGCGAGGGTCGGTATACGGTAGGTCAGGTAAGTCAGGACTGGTGGGGTTTGACAGGAGGAGCCAGCGGCAAAGGACGATCCGGGCATTGTCTGCCGACGTGGAACGTAGGGTGCACCCTCATCGACCTGGGTAGTCTAAGAGATACGGCGAACGGGTTAATAATTTTGGTGATCGGGAACGGACCAATAAACCTGGGAGCAAGTTTACGGGATTCCATCTGCAGCGGGAGATCCTTGGTGGAGAGCCACACTCGCTGCCCCACCCTGTGTTCTGGTGCGGCTCTCCTCTTGCGGTCCGCTGCGGACTTATAGATGTTGCCCATGCACAGCGGCGTCCTCCCGGCTGCCTCCCAGGTCCATTTGCAGCGCCGTACCACTGCTAGGGCCGACGGCACCGCGGAGTCTGTGGCCAATGAGGGAAATAGAGAGGGAGGATAGCCGTGCACCGTTGAGGCGGAGGGTAGGGAGTTCTGGGCGTACTCAACCTATTTGAGGTGCTGGCTCCACGTGCTCTGGTCCCTAGATGCTAAGCTTCGAAGTCCGGTCTCTAATTCCTGATTTAAACCCTCTGTTTGGCCGTTGGATTCTGGATGATGGCCCGAAGTTAGACTAGCCGAAGCACCAATGAGGGTGCAGAATTCCTTCCTGAAGCGGGCGCTGAATTGCGGACCTCTGTCCGAGACGATGTCCTGGGGGAACCCATGGTAGCGAACGACCTCGTCCAACACCAGCTTGGCTGACGGGATCTTCGGAAGTGCCACGAAGTGAACCATCTTCTATCTATCTACAAACAGGACAACTGTGTTTCCCTGAGAGGGCGGTAGGCCGGTGACAAAGTCCAACGCGATGTGTGACCACGGGCAGAAAGGGATGGACAGAGGTTGGAACTCACCCATCGTAAACGGGACGTCTTATTGGCCGCACACACCGGGCAGGCATTGACAAATTCCTTCACGTCTTTGCTGAGGTTGGGCCACCACAATCTCTGTTCGACCACAGAACGTGTTTTTGCCATACCTGGGTGGCAGACCATCTTGTTCGAATGGCCCAATTGACGACATCTCCCCGAAGTGATGGAACGACGATCCGACGGACAATCTGCGGGCGGTGGCGTCTCTCCCAGGGCCTCCTTTACCCATGACGCGACCGCCCAGGTGAAGCCGGACATAAAGCACGCCTCTGGCAGGATAGGAGCTGCTACTGACTCCATGCCCTACCCCTCGTGGATCCGTGAGAGGGCGTCCGGCTTGCCGTTCTTGGAAACTGGGTGGAAGGACAGAGTGAAGCAGAAGCGGGTGAAGAAGAGAGCCCACCTAGCCTGGCGGGCGTTCAACCGCTTCGCGGTCCTCAGGTACTCTAGGTTTTTGTGGTCGGTGAGGACCACAAATGATACTTGTGAGTCCTCCAGCCAGTGCCGCCACTCCTCCATAGCCATCTTGACCGCCAGCAGTTCGTTATCCCCCACGTCGTAGTTTCTCTCTGCCGGGGTTAGCTTCCTAGACAGGAACGCAGACGGGTGGATCCTTCCGTCTTTGGGACTCCTCTGCGACAAAATGGCTCCGATTCCCGAGTCCGACGCATCCACCTCCACCATGAACTGGCAATCTGGATCCGGGATAATGAGGATGGGTGCAGTAGTGAAACTTGCCTTAAGTTTATTTAAGGCCTCCTGGCAGGTCCTGGACCATTAGAAAACGTTGTGCGGAGAGGTGAAGGCATGCAGAGGGGCGGCCACGGCGCTGAAGTTCCGAATAAACTTTCTGTAGAAATTTGCGAAGCCAATGTACCTCTGCACGTCCCTCCTGCTGGTGGGGGTGGGCCACCGAAGCACCGGGTTGATCTTCCCGGGATCCATCCGTATCTCCCCTTCTGCCAGGATGAAGCCCAGTATGGACACGGATGCTCGGTGGAAGTCGCACTTCTCCCATTTCACGAACAGCTGGTGCTACAAGAGACGCTGGAGCAGCTCTCTGACCCGTCGGATATGGGAGGTCAGGTCTACTGAAAAGATAAGAATGTCGTCAAGGTATACAAATACATATTTGTTCAAGAATTCCCGAAGCACGTCATTAACAAAGTTTTGGGAGACGCCCGGGGCATTAGTGAGTCCGAAGGGCATCACAAGATACTCGTAATGCCCCGTGGGAGTGTTGAAAACCGTCTTCCATTCATCGTCCTCCCGGATCCGCACCAGATGATATGCGCTGCGCAAGTCCAGCTTGGTGAAGATCCGGGCTCCTTGGAGGAGTTCAAATGCCGTAGTGATTAAGGGCAAGGGGTACCTGTTCTTGACCGTGATGTCATTAAATCCTCGGTAGTCGATGCAGGGTCCTAAAGGCGAATCCTTCTTCTTAACGAAAAAAAAAAACCCCTGCACCGACTGGTGAGAACGACAGGCGAATGAGTCGGGTTGCCAGCGACTCCTCGACGTAATTCCTCTTTGCCTGGTGGTCCGGTCCTGTCAAAGAGAACAGTCTCCCTCTGGGAGGTGAGGTGCCAGGGAGGAGTTCGATAGCACAGTCATAAGGCCGATGGGGCGGCAGAGATTTTGCCTTGGACTCAGAAAAAAACTACTTTAAATCATGGGAGCAAGAGGGCACCGTGGCTAATTCGGAAGCGGTACTCAGTTCAGCAACTTGAATCCCTCTGTCCTCCCGAGCGGTGAGACACTGCTTGTGACAGTCCTCACCCCATGCCATTATCTCACCCGTGACCCAGTCAATGTGGGGGTTGTGTCTCTCTGATTATATCACTGCTGCTAGAGTTAAAAATGTGGAAACTAATGCGCTCCGTGTGCGTGTCCGGAAAGTCCATACGTAAGGTTTGTGTGCGGTGTGTAACCCGGCAGAGGAACTTGCCGTTGGCGGCGTAAGCAATACGAAGACGCTGTGTGGGGAAGGTTGCCCCACGCAGCGCTTTGACCACACGGGGATTTATTAGGTTATTGTCTGAACCGGAGTCAATGAATGCGGTCACTAGGCATGAGCAACAGTCTGTTCCTACGGTGAGGTGCAAAAGCGACCGCCCTGACTCAGCGACACTATACCGCACACTCACCGGCATAGAGATCCTAAGGTCGGAGTGCTTCGGTCGAACCAGGCAGCGGGCGATTAAGTGTCCAAGACGACCAGAGTAGAAACAACGCCCTTCTTGTCGCTGGTGTAAGTGCTCCTCCTCTGAGCTTTTGAGTCCCTCCACTTCCATGGGTTCCGACGTAGTAAGCAGCGTGGGTGGCCGGGAAGCGACCGGGCTGAGCCTCTCTGTCTCCTCCTCGGTCATGCCGTCCATCTGCCTCTGCACAGCCAAGCGCTGATCCACCTTGAGGGCCAGTGCGATGAGGGCATCCAGCAAAGGGGGAAGATCCACGGCTATGAGGTGACTACGGATCTGTGGGGAAAGTCCTTGGTAGAAGGTATCATGGAGAGCCTCCTTGTTCCACCGGCTCTCAGCGGCCCAGATCTGGAATTCGATAGCGTAGGCTGACACGCGGCGACGGCCTTGGCGAATTGTCATGAGTGAGGCCGCCACCCTGCGTTCCAGAGCTGCGTACTGGAATACTTGGGTGAGCGCACAGACGAATGTCGTGCATGAACGGCAGATCTCCGAGTTGCGACTACATTCTGCAATGGCCCACGCCTCCGCCCTTCCCTTCATGTGGGAAATGACAAAGGCCATCCAGGAGCGGTCCGTGGGGAAAGCAGACGTCTGCAGTTTGAAATGGAGGTCGCACTGCTCAAGGAAGGGCTTGACGTTGCCTGAGAAACGTTCCGGTCGGGAGAGGGGAGTTATGCTGGCACGCGAGGGCTTCGTAACAGGCGGAACGGATGGACAGGCAGAGTGACCATCGTCGGGGTAGCAGCCGTGCTAGCTTGGGATGCTAGCCACGGCTCCAGCAGATCACATGGAGATGTTGATTCGTTACCTGAAGAGCAGCCTCCTGCTCAGCCAGGCGTCTTTATTCGGTCTGTGGTCAATGATCAGCGAGTCAGTCAAGAAAAGCAGGAATATCAGAAGAGGCAGGCTTAGTAGGATGGTCAGGGAACAGGCGAGGGTCGGTACACGGTAAGTCAGGTATACAGGAGTGTGGGAACGAGGCATGACAATCAACGATCTGGTGGAGGACTAGTTGTCCCCAGTGTCCTATAAGTACCGGGTGTCAACCGAAACAGGGTGCAGGTGTATGCCGACTAATTGGCTGGCCACGGCCAGCCTGGGCAGGATGCCAGGAGCATGACACTTACCAGCTATTCCAAATATAAATTTTAATGCATTTTGCAACGGGACAAAGTTGAGAATATAGTTCTAATAACCAATGGTCTGGCCATCTGACACAATTCTGGTTTTTCATGTGGCCCCTTGTAAAAATGAATTGCTCACCCCTACTCCACACAAATGACTACACCTCAATACACCCGTTAAACTCTGGAAATTTACAGATAACACCACGGTCATCAGACACAGTGATGATTCTGTGGATCGAAAGGAAGTGGAGTGGCTGGAACTACATGCTTAAGGCTGCCACCTGACTGACCTGACTGAACAGTTGCGCAGTGCGTATGATTAGGCAACTGTTCACATGAGTGGTTTATTTGTCCGCAAATTGGTTTTGCTGGGTTTCAAAATTTAAATCGGCATTGAATGTTACGCCATAGAGCCAGTCAAAATGCTCACAAGCTTTTACTCCCACTGAAAAGACAATTACAATCTTTAAGCACATGAGATACCAAAGAGCCACTACGCCTCTCTGAGTCAAACAATTAGGACATACAAAGCAGCAAGTATTGTGTTTTACATCAAAGCTTAATACTTAATATTCATAAGGCAGAATCTGCCTGTGGTTGAAAAAGATAAGCTTGTGACCAAAATTTATGTGAGCCATGCGTACCTTGCTGAGTATGTTCTACTCAATGGAGTCTGACAGCCTCTTAAAACATCCAAGATGTCCCGACCGGAACACAGGGTTGGACCCAAATGCACGACTCTGGAGACGTAAAGGCAGTTCAGGGAAATGTTTTTATTCAGTCCAGTGTCGGGGATCAGGCAGGCAGTCAACGGGAGCAGCAGTAACAACGTCGTCAGGTGTAGGAGGCAGGTCCGTGGACAGGCAGGGGTCGGTACACAGGAGATCAGGAACGGGATTATGAGGGTGCGGGAACGAGGCATGAGGCAACGATCTGGCAGGGGCCAGACCGTACGTGTGTGTTCTATATCAATGGGATGTGATCAGCTGAGACGGGGCATAGGTGTGTGCCTCCGCTGATTGCGGTAGGTGCGTGCCACATCGGGGACCGGCAGGGCCATGACAGTACTCCCCCCCCCCTAACGGCCGGCCCCAGAAGGCCCAGGCAGTTCTGATGAATGTTCTGATGGGAATGTAAATGCGGTAATCTGAATCTTTTAATGAGCCGTGTACAGTGAAGAAAATAAGGATTTGAACAACCTGCTATTTTTCAAGTTCTCCCACTTAGAAATAATGGAGGGGTCTGAAATTTTCACCACTGTGAGAGAGATAATCTAAAAAGAAAAATCCAGAATCACAATATATAATTTTTCGGTTGACCGTGGTGAAAATTATTACAGACAAAGCCCGAATCTTAGCACTTGTGAAGGGTCCTATGTCATATACAATAATCACAAAACAAGGCTCTGATTTCTGATTTCAAACCATGACATCTTAGTGTTTTACCAACAGTCACCTTGGAAACGGTAGTCCCAGCTCTTTTCAGGTCATTGACCGCGTTCTGTCGTGTAGTCCTGGGCTGATTCCTCACCTTTCTAAGGCTCATTGAGACCCCATGAGGTGATATCTGGCATGAGGCTCCATTCCAATTGAGATTGACCATCATGTTTAGCTTCTTCCATTTTCTAATGATTGCTCCAGCTGTGGATCTTTTTTAACCAAACTCCTTGGCAATTTCTCTGTAACCCTTTCCAGCTGTGTGGAATTGTACAAATTTGTCTCTGGTGTCTTTGGACAGCTCTTTGGTCTTGGCCATGTTACAAGTTTGAGTCTTTCTGATTGTATGGGGTGGACAGGTGTCTTTATTCAGCTCTGATTCAGGATAATACATGCACTAACAGGACTTTGAGGGCCAGAATTCTAGCTGATAGATAGGTGTTCTAATACTTATTTGCAGCTGTATCTCACAAATAAATCATTAAAAATCATACATTGTGATTTCTGGATTTTTCTTTTTAGATTATCTCTCATAGTGGACATGGACCTACGATGAAAATTTCAGACCCCTCCGTGATTTCTAAGTCGGAAAACTTGCACTATAGCAGGGCGTTCAAATATTTATTTTCTTCACTGTATAAGAATTTTCACACTGGAGAGAGCAGCTCTTTCGACAGGATGAAGTGACTCTTCTACCTACCTAAAGTGATAAGAATATTGGCATTCTAAAACTCCAAATTCAACATGGTAGATTACTGGTAAATGTAAATTAATGCATTGAGGTCAAAACTCCAATGTTATTAATCTGTTATGGTCTCAAACAACAACAAACATTTTTGTAATGTATTTTTCAAAATGAAAAAGAATATAATAATATATTAATAACATACATAATAAAATATTGTACTTCATAAAAATGTTTTGGCAAAATAATTAATAAACATTGTAATTTCTTTATTAAAGGGAAGAAATACACATATATTCACACAAAAGATTTTCAAAAAGGAAATGGATGAGAGGAGATCGGGTCTGAGATGAGGGAGTGAGCAATTGAGAGGGATGGGGGGGGGGGGGGCCTGGCTGTCCTCATGCTCTTTGCAAGCTTCCACATTCTCTTTGAAAGAGAGCTGGGAAAAGCAGCAGTAGCTCAATGGTGAAGATCATCACCTGTCACCATGGGGGACCCAGATTCAAGTCCCTGACCAGACCATCTGAGGTCTTAAGCAAGACAGTGATACCCTGAACTGCTCCCCAGGCGCTTCCAGCTGCCGTCAGTTCCAAGAGAACATACTTTGTGTGCAAAATTGTGTGTGCATGCATGCATTTTCATGACAATAAAGAAGATTCTTCTTCTTGTTTTACTTTTTCTTCAAAATACCAATTATAAGTGGGTTTCTTCAGTCAGATCAAGTTAATTTCCGAGAGAGAAAGTTCACACGCAACATCCAGCGCATCCTTTTTGTTATACGTAGACCAAATAAAGAAATTGCTCTTCTACACAGATTGTCTGGCTTAGTAAAGTGGAGACTGGCATGTTATGGAATAACAAGAGAATACACAATCAAGAAACCATTATACCAAATAAATGTAAAACATAAATAATGTGTATTTTTGCCACAGTTTTGTTCCAATTCAATTGTGTTACTTTCGACAATGTGTCCCTTTAAGCCAGAGTAATATTAGTAATTGTTCCCAAAAGAAAAACAATACTGTATCCTGTGTGACTGCAAGTGTTGTAGTATTATTTGTCTACATCTACTTCTCTACTTGTCACTCTCACCGGTCCACTGTCTCACATTCAACCTCTCCTGCTCTGCGTTCGCTCTTTAAAAGGAGAAAGAAAAAAAAAGTGCCTCCCAATTCCTGTGGCTTTCTTTATTTTTGCCACTCAACTTGCTTCTTCCTTCCTCTTGCTCTTCTCCACACCATCTGGCTTTTTCTTCAAGTTTGCCTTTTGTTACTTGTCATTATGGTGTGGAAATATTATAATGTCCTTTCTCTCTTCATTTTGAACTACATACAATAAGCAATGGAGAGTAATACCCAACATTTTTGCAATTCAGTCGACAAATAATTATTATCAAAAACTATTGTTGGATACTTGCTTGGTTGTGTGTTGTGATAAGTTTAACTGACGTTCGAGAGAAGCGGAATGAACATGCCCATCAAACAGTACCCTTGGCAACAGTTGGCTTCCCAAGTAAAATTGGTTTTGAGCCACCACTGGGAGGACCCAAGAGCAGATATGGGACAAAGGCAGATTTACAAGATTAATCTCTGTTGAGTCCATTGAGGAACGGGCTAGTCTTATGAGGTCCAGGTTTTGGGTTCTTTTGCATATATGAGGTACGGCAAACAAAGCAGGAGTCCAGGCATGGATCCCCATGCAGGAATGCTGAGAGAAATATAAATACAGGTGCAGATGAAGGCAAGAATACATAAATATGAGCTGGATGTGAATGAATCTGGAAGGCTAGTGCAGTTCAGGACTAGCTTTAGACTCCAGCCAATAATGTCCCTGCTACAACACTCCTATCTCTAAACATGGACACAAATACCCAGAGAGAGGGGAAGGGCCGGCACTCATGGAGGACAAACAGCAACCCTACCATGGTGTCCTTCTGCTGCAATATTAAGTATCTGTTATGAGACAGAGCTTGTCGCACCAGCACTTTTATCAAAATACACATCCCTGTTCCCCCCAGGTAGCATGGTGTCTCAGTTGGTAAAGTGTTGGCCTCACAGTTCTGAGGTCTCGGGTTCAATCCCAGACTCGCCTGTGTGGAGTTTGCATGTTCTCCCCATGCCTGCGTGGGTTTCCTCAGTGCACTCTGGTTTCCTCCCACATTCCAAAAGCATGCAACATTAATTAGACACTCTAAATTACCCGGTGTGATTGTGAGTGCGTCTGTTTGTCTCAATGTGCCTTGCGATTGGCTGGCAACCAGTTCAAGGGTGTACCCCGCCTCCTGCCCCTTGACAGCTGAGATAGGCTCCAGCACTCTCCGCGACCCTTTTGAGGCTAAGCCGTGAAGAAAATGGATGGATGGATGTTCCCCCCATGCAAATTTTGTTGTTTTAGCTGTTCACGGTAGCACGGTGGAACAGCTAGTAAGAGTGTTGGCCTCAAAGATCTGAGGGCCGGACTTCAAATCCTGGCCCCACGAGTGTGGAGTTTGCATGTTCTTCTGCGTAGGTGTTTTCCAGTCACCCCGGTTTCCTCCCACATCCCAAAAACATGCATTAATTGGAGACTCTAAATTGCCACTACATGTGATTGTGAGTGTGACTGTTGTCTGTCTCCATGTGCCCTGTGATTGGCTGGCAACCATTTCTAGGTGTACCCCACCTCCTGCCTGATGACAGCTGGGATTGGCTCTAGCTCTCCTGCAACCCTTGAGAGGATAAGGAGGATGTATGGATGTATGTATGGATGGATGGATAGATAGCTGTTCACAAAACATTTATTTCAAGTGTAGTGAGAAATATGTTATTTATTGCATCAAAGTGTGTTACTAGGAGAAAAAAATGCTCTATGATTAGTTTAAGAAATCAGTGTTTTAAGATTTTGAAGAAATATATTTGCAATTGTCTCGTCCAATTTAAGGATGAGGGGCCTCCCCCCCCAAAAAAAAAGTATATATATATATTTGAATATATTCTGAGTTTATCTTCACCTTAAAGAAATTGCCCACTAATTACCGGTGTCAGAGACAGACAACCATTTACAATCACAATCACACCATCACTGAGAAAGAACTAAATCTACAATGCCTGAAAAGTAGTCAGACAAGATACCACTACAACAAAAAGTACAAAAAAGAAGGAAGCGCTCATTTTATATGGGAACCTACTCTCTTCAACCCAAAACTCAAAATCATTCAAATAAAATTCAAACTGCCTTCACCACACAAGTAATTTTATTGACAATACTTATAGAAGTAAGAATATGTCATGTGATTATCCAAGCCACTTATCCTCATAAGGGTTGCATGAAAGCTGGAGCCTATCCCAGCTAGCTTTGGGGTTAAACTGGTTGCTAGCCATTCGCAGGACAGATACCAACTCCATCACTGAGTGGGAATCAATCCAACGCTGCCCGCACCAAAGGCAGGCATGTGTACCACTACACCATCAGTGAGTCAAGTGAGAATATAATATGTACAAGAAATAAACTATATGATAAATTATGACAGGTACAGTGCTCATTTTATTGCTATCTCGAAAAGACTAAACAATCCTATTTAATGACATCATTGTGTTCCGATGAATACTATTTGTTCATTTTTTTTCCATGCAAAAACAAATGCACCTTTTGATGCAAAAATGGCTTTCTGAGATGTTACTGTACACTGTTCACTGTTATAGATGTATATGGATATACGCCAATATTCTTAATCACCTATAGGATATATCGATCATGATTTGTTTTTCTGGCATTATGCCCATTGCTGTTTATCTTCAATTTGACACTAGAACAAATAATTTCTGTTTCCTGTTCTGTATTTTGTGTTGATCAGTGTTTCATATCTCTAACTAGTACTGTTAATTTTGCCCTACCAGCATCAGCCAAACAGCTATCTCCATCCATTAGTGTTTTTTCCAGGTTTGCTTCATTTCAATGTCTTAGTTGCCTAATTTCTGTCTGGCCATTGTCCTTTGTCACGTGTTCTGTTGCCTATTCTCTGCGGTGGTGAGTCAATCCCTGTGTCTCAAGTATTAGGTTGTTATACCTTTTGTTTTGTTTTTTTAAATGAGGCTTTTTCCATAACAGTGGAACCCTGGAACGTTTCAATTAGCCATTTTAGTATAGGAGTACAAGTATTCTGTGTAACATTTTAGGTGACCAATTAGTTTGTGCTATCACAAAATGCAATCCATTCTATTCCAATATCTGTAAATATAATGTAATTCCATTTCTAATCAACCGGACATTCTATTTTAGTGAGGTATGGAAATGGTTGGGGTCCCTGGGAACAAGCAGATAAAGGTGACCTGGAAAGTGGCTTACATCCCATGTGACCAATCAGAACACGTGGACAACAAATGGAAATAACACACAGTGTTTTAGAAGTGTATGTGACTTGCCCAAATATGACTCACCCAATGAATATTTCTTATTGTTTTCATGATAGTAGAATAAATATATCTCAGTCTGTACTATTATTCAGTCCTCTATGCGACAGTACATCCACAGAAATTAATGAGTCTCGCATCTTTCAAAATACTCTCATTTCATGAGATATTTTTTTTTTTTTGCATAACAGGATGCAGGCAAGGTTGATTCATACAGTACACAGGTTGAGGACTTCCTACCACTCTGTTGTTTATTTCCTTACTCAAAATCAGCAAGCGAAGAGTGTCTGGGTACAGATGTTTAGCCCAATCAAAGAAAGAGTCCCACAGGTCAGGGAGGTGCTCATGGGATTATATTTTATGTCTACGAGCGCTGTCACAGATTAAATTACCCTGTAATCACTATCTGACCTATAAAATATGCAGTTGTGGTGAGTGGGGGAGCAGGCTGACCTAGACTTTCATAGCTAAATCCTTCGAGTACTAAAAAAGGAATCTCAAGGACACTAAGTACTGTAATATATTTTATCAAAGCATGTAAACCTGACACACAATGATAATAACACGCCATATTTATTGTCTTCATTAGAGAAGAGTAGGAAGATGTTTTACACAGCTACACACTCAAATGCTTGTGTCTCCATGATCCTAGGAGCTAATTTGTTGGCTTTAATGCTTTTCACCCAGGGCTATAATCATTTTCACCCAGGGGAACAGGTCGTAGGTGAGGGAGTAGAAAATGCACATCTCTGAACCCTCTATATGACAAACCAAAAAAAATTGAACTTTTTTTTTCTTGGTTGAATGTGTGTCACTGCTAGGAATCCCCTCTGAAGTCAGGCATGGAGGAGGTCCCCAATCCAAGTGGCCATGCCAACATCTATAGGGCCCAGTGAGGCTGCAGTTGGGTGATCAATTTTGTGGTCATGTCATCTAACACCTATAGAGACGGGCAGACCCGTAGACCCTCCTACCAAGATATTCAATCTCTCGCCTCTGGACATGTCCAAACCATCTCAAACCTTGTCTCCAAAACATACAACTTTGGCTGTCCCTCAAATTAGTTCATTTCTAATTCTATCCCACCTGCTCACTCCTACTGATAACCTCAACATCTTCATGTCTGCTACCTGTAGTTCTGATTCCTGTTGTCTCTTAAGTGTCACTGTCTCTAATCCGTACATCATGACTGGCCTCACCATTGTTTTCTAAACTTTGCCCGTCATCAACTCTTCACTTCTTGGGTAAACTCTTTCCTTGGATGAATTCCTGAATTTTGGGGTTCCACCACAAAGTCTCCTTCTCCTCTTTCCTACCAGAAGACACCCCAAGTACTCTCCTGTCTAATTTCTGATTACCTTGGCTATAGTAGTCCAGTCTTTCGGGAGCTCTTCCTGTCCATCGAGAGCCTGTCTCCCCTCTTTCCTGCCTCTTCTGGAAATTAGTGTTCACTCCTACCATTTCAATCCTTTTTGAAAAGTCCACCACCATTTGTCCCTCAAAGTTCCTTTCCTGGATACCGTACTTAACCATCACGTCTTCATCGCCCCTGTTTCCTTCACCAACATGTCCATTACAATCTCCACCAATCACAACTCTTTCTCTGTCTGGGATGCTCAGAACAACTTCATCAAGTTCCTTCCAGAATTTCTCTTTCAACTCTAGGTCACAACCTACCTGTGGGGCATAGCCACTAATCACATTACACATAACACTCTCAACTCGATCTGATACTCTTTTCACCTCCAAGGCATTCTAAGCTTCCTTCGTTTAAAACAATCCCTACTCCAGTTCTCTTCCCATCTGCTCCATGGTAAAATTAGTTAAACCCTGTTCCTAAACTATTAGCCTTACTACCTTTCCACCTGCTCTCTTGGATGCACAATATATCAACTTTTCTCCTAATCATCATCTCAACCAACTCTCAAGCTTTTCATGTTATAGTCCCAACATTCAAAGTCCCTACATTCAGTTGTAGGCTCTGTGCATTCCTCTTCTTCTGCCGACGAATCCAGTTTCCTCCTCTTCTTTGTCTTCGACCCACAGTTGCTGAATTTTCAACGACGCCCTGCAGGTTAATGATGGGCGTTATCAACCCGGGCCACGACCGATATGGTATGGCAGGGGCCGGGAACTGTTTCGACTGAGAGAGCCATAAAGGCCAAATATTTTAAAATGTAATTTCAAAAGAGCCATACAGTCTTTTCAAAACTAAGTACAAGTCTATTTGTGCATTTATGTAAGACCAATACTTTTCGAGTACAGTAAGTCTCTGAATTATTTTAAAGGTCAAGTGTCATCCCTATAAACATTCTAAAATAGATATTGTAATAAAAAATACATATAACATTATTCAATGTCTATACGAAAAAATAAATATGAGCCCAGAGCTCGTCATCCATGCGCAAAGTTGCAGAAGTGTCATTCTACGATATCCAAGTGGTAGCCATATTGGCTGCATCCCCTGTCTGTGACATTTGGCAATAAAAACACGCAGTGAAATTTACTATGGGATGTGAACACGCCCCTTCTGACACGGAAGCTCTTTTTGAAAAGAACATCACACAACCGAGTGAAGTTACCGGGGCAATATTACCCTATTGTTTCGAGCCATATTCTGATGAAAACCCAAACCGCCTCCCCATCCGATCCATTTGAGACATTTTTGACTCTGTGATAAGCCACCTCGGCCCCGAGCAAGGCTGCTTTAGGGTGTTGTTCATAGCTGCCACAATGCGCGATGAACAACACCGTCGAGCCGGCACACCTTACGGCATTGTATCGCACGCGGCTGAGTGCTGCATTGTCGGCAGCATTCTTCAGAGCTGCCGTCAACTGCGCTCGGGCTTCTGTCACCTGCCGAACAGCTACAAACACCGCCTCGACGACACAGTTGCCGACGTCTGCCGGCACCGGACCACATGACACGCAACAACTGTTCAACTGCCCGGCGTGCCCTACTACGCTCACAGCAGAAGATCTATGGTGGCGGCCGACCGAGGCGGCCGCTTTCCTACGGCTATAACACTTTTGCTTGATTGTCAACGTCGATGCAGCAACACTGTCACACTGGCTGTCACAACACCAGAGCCGCCGCCATCCGCGAGCCCAACGCGAAGGCTGCTGCGTCGCTTCGCCAGCAAGCCTGACACCGTCCAACACGCACATCGACGCATTTAGCACGCCTGTCATACGTATGTGGATCTTTTGTTAGTTATGAGAGACCAATTACGTGGTCTGCCCCAAACTATTATTTTTTTTAGTAGCTGTATACACACCTACCTGTCATTTGGAACCCACGAAGCTCTCGTCCTCTGCACTCGTGCAATCCATTTTTCACGACGAAGCGGGTCTCTTGCAAACCTATGAAGGATAAATCCATTCTCCCGAGTGTTCAAGCAATGTCTAACAATGCAACGAGCTGGCAATTTGGCTAACACGAAGGAACAACAAGCTACCTTCCTGGAGGTAAAATCAATAGAAACAAACGAGTCCACTTAAGGGCGTTCCTATCCTCTACATCAGTTCCTGCTTCTTCTCGAAAACAAATCCCTCGAGAGGATTTTCATGGCGGGAGTTACAAAAAGCTGTATACGTCAAAATAATGTTTTGTGGTGAAAAACGCATGGGTCCCTGTCCGCTACCGGTTTTTCATTAATGTACTAAAAATCATGCATTTCATGACAGTGGCCCATTTAAATAACACTGTAATGATGTTTCCAACCAATGATGACAAAAGTACTTATAATTAATGCGACTTCTGGATTAAACTTCATGCAGGCGTTGAGACTTCCGTCACTTATTGTGAACGTAATTGAATTTGATTTGCCATTATGATGGTATGATGGGGAACGATTCTTGCCGACAAAGGTATGGCTTTTATTCGGTTGATTACCTTGTTTTTATGCGAAGTTGGCAAAAAAAAGGCTTACGGCCATGCTACGCTGTTAACGCCCAATCTCGTCAGATCTCGGAAGCTAAGCGGGTTTGGCTGCTCTCCCCGGATAAAATGTAGAGGGGTTGCATCAGGAAGGGCATCCGGTGTAAAACTGTGCAGACCAAAGGTGCGTTCATCTGAGATGACACGCTGTGGTGACCCCTAACGGGACAAGCCGAAAGAAAAAGAAGATGAGTTGGCAAAATGTTCATTGGCAGCATTGAGGACAAATGCTTCGGCATACTCCCCATCTGTGAATGTAGACACACAGCAGAACTGTCCCTCTCCACAAATGCTGTCCATTCTTGTTGAAAACTTTGGACTCCTCATATTTTTGTCTTTGAGCGACCTTTGTCAAAGCGTTTCCATAATTAGCTGTTCCGACAGGATCCCTGTTCGAGCCGAAGCCTGTGGACTACGGAGACCCCACTAGGAGAAACTGTCTCTGCGTCATTTGCATGTCACCCCAAAGTATGGCAACCCCACTAGGACAAACCTTTTCTGCGTCATTTGCGTTGCCCGCACCACAGAAATCACATGTACACTATGTCGTTATGAGGGCTCCGCAAGCCATATGCAACCACCAAAAGAGCCAGGTATGGCTTTCGAGCCATAGGTTCCCGAACCCTGCGGTATGGTATTCTTTAGATGAACACTCATATTTGTTTAGCACAGTTTTCCACTGGATGCCCTAGCTGACGCACCCCTCTGCATTATTCCGGGCTTGGGACCGGCCTACAGATTGCACTGGCTTGTGCCCCCATAGGGCTGCATTGAACCATCAACACTGTGTACAGTGGAAATGAGGTGCTGCTGATTTCGACTCTGCATGTTGTGAGTCAGTTTCGGGGATTGTCAGATGAATACTTCAAAGACCTCCTCAATTACACCGACACACCTTCCCACAGCAAAGCAGCGTCTGGGGTCTATGAAGTGGGCTCTTCAATCTCTGGGGTTGAGGTCACCGAGATGGTTAAAAAGCTCCTTAGTGGCAATGCTCTGTGGGTGGATAAGATCTGCCCTGAGTTCCTAAAGGCCCTCAATGTTGCAGGGCTGGCCTGGTTGACACACCTCTGCAACACCGCATGGACATCGGGGACAGTGCCTATGGATTGTAGACAGGGGTGATAGTCCCCCTTTTTAAGAAGGGGAACCGCAGGGTGTGTTCCAACTAAAGTGGATCAGGCTGCCTGGTAGTCTATTCAGGGCTCCTGCAGAGGAGGGTCCATTGGGAAGCAGAATATTAGATGGAGGAGGAACAGTGTGGTTTTCTTCCTGGCCATGGAACAGTGGATGAGCCCTTCACCATTGGCAGGGTCTTTGGTGATGTATGAGTGTTTGTCCAACCAGACTACATGTGTTTTGTGGACTTGGAGAAGGCATTTTACTGTGTCACTCACGGAGTCTGTTGGGGGGTCCTTCAGGAGAATGGGTTACCGGACCCCAAATACAGGCTGTTTGGTCCCTGTACGACTGTTGTCAGAGAATGGTCCACATTGCTGGAAGATGCTATGCCTCCACATTGATAGGAGTCAGTTGAGGTGATTCGGGCATCTGTTTAGGATGCCTCCTGGACACCTTCATCAGGTGTCCGGGACATGTCCCACCAGGATGAAACCCCAGGTATGACCCAGGACACACTGAAAAGACTCTCAGCTTTCCTGGGAATGTCTCGTTATCCTCTCGGAAGAGGGAGAGGAAGTGGCTGGGGAGAGTGAAGTCTGGGCTTCCCTTTAAAGCTACTTCCCCCGTGACCCAACCTTGGATAAGCGGACAAGAATGAATGGATGGATGGAAGGAATGGATGGATGGAAATGATGGATGGGCGGGTGGGTGGATGTTCAGGTGATGTTCCATGCCACAGTTGTTGAGGTGGCCGATGGGAGATTCGGCTGTAAGATGTTCACTGCATGTTGTGGTGGCAAGCTCCACGGCCGCGAGTGAACATTGGCAGTGAGGGGATTCTGTCAAGCTGAAAATTGAGTCCAAGTGAAGCTTTTTTTCTTTTCTTTTTTTTTCTTTTGCCTGTAAGGAACTGATGGGTACTACCAGGCCAAGCAAAATGTAGCCTCAGAGGTTGCTGGAGCAATAATTCAAGTTTGAATGAGTTTGGTGAGACCATTGACAATATTTTCTGGACATCTTGAAAAAAATTCTGGCCCATCATTTGACATCTTATAAAGGGGAATCCGTGCATCATAAATAGTGTCTTGTGTGGATGTGGGACTAATAGCCTAGAATACTGTGAAGATATTCTCAGTTCCACTGATACATGCAAACCCCACAAAGACAGGGCCAGGTTGTACCCGGGTCATTAGAACTTTGAGGCCAAGGCTTGATGAAAATGAGAACATCAAAGTCTAATGAAATAGTGCCCCCGTGTGAGTGACAACAAGTATCACACCACAGTTTGAAGGCTGAAGAATTCAATACCATCAAGAAATTTGTTTTGTTCACCCAAGCATGAAATAAATATGCTTAATACAAATACATTTTTAAATACATGACTGAATATATAAATTAATTAATAAGATTGTTTGGCAGATTCTACCATGAAAATTGTTTTCATCATGATGAAATACTTAGAAAATCAAATTCCTGACTTTTTATCATTAATCATTTTACTGATATTCAGGAAAAACTGACACGGTATTTTTACTGATGGAATTTTAACACTAACAAATAAAGCTATATTATTTATTTTTAGAGGATATGCATACACTATATATACGGAGCACGGTGGGTCAGCTGGTAAACCGTTGGCCTCACAGTTCTGAGGATCCGGGCTTGATCCCGGCCCCACCTGTGTGGAGTTTGCATCTTCTCCCTGGGCCTGCATGGGTTTTCTCACAGATGGTGTAGTGGTACACCCCTCCCCATTGATGATTTTCAATATCTAGCCTGGCTACTGTTTTGTTTTGTCAAACACAATCTATGCATCCAACCATTCAGGGTACAAGGGTACGCCCTGAACTGGTTGCCAGCCACTTACAGGGCACATAAAGACAGACAACAGTCGCAATCACAATCACACCTATTTAAAATGTTTTGGAAACAGTCTAAACAGCAACAGTTATAATATGTAAGTGATACTGCTAAATACATCTTTTTAAACTATGGAGCCAGCTAAAAGAATGTTGCCCTGAGCTGGACCAACAACGATGAACTGAATGAAGAAAACTTTGAAGAACTAGATTTGTTTTACTCATCTAACCAGTTTTTATCACTAGAGGGCAGTCTCATGTTATGGTGTCGCGTTATGACTCCACGGTGAGTAATAACAAAGGTGTGTCTCTATTCAAAACTTTTCTTAAAAAAATTAAATAGTAAAACTTTTCACCCTCTTGAAAAATCTTAATAGCAGCATTTGACAATACAAATCCTGCCATGCACCATAAAAGATTGTTTTAAATTTCCAACACAAACAAAATCAGACAATTGTAAAGGTCAACATTTCAGTTCAGCTTTGTATAGCTATCTACAGTTGTGAGTCTTCCACTGGCCAGACCATCCCTCCATGTGATCAACTAGCTCATGTCCATCTAATTAATTCTTGCCCACGACCAGTCTCATCTCCTCCAATATGGTAGGATAGGGCCAGCTGTGATGGATTTGACATTAACAGGAAATGAAGCTAGGGAGCTGCGACGCCCCAGTCCAATAGTGGCATTTGTCACTGGTCTGGTCATGCAGATTGAGGCACCCTTGCTCAATGACTAAGATTAATGATGACGGTTGGCCTGTCTTTGTCTCCCTGTGTGGCTTCCCAGAGCACAGCTCAGTCTCCAGATACGACCACTTTCACATTAACCTCGCATTAAGATGCTTCTTGATATATAAATATTGGTTCCTGCTCATGCACCCATCCATTTTCTTTGCTGCTTATCCTCACAAGGGGCGCAGGAGTGCTGGATCCCATCTCAGCTGTCAACGGGCAGGAAGCAGGGTACACCCTGAACTGGTTGCCAGCCAATCGCAGGGCCCATTGAGACAAACAGCGGCACTCACAATCACACCCAGGGGCAATTTAGAGTGTCCAATTAATATTGCATGTTTTGGGATGTGGGAGGAAACCGTTGTGCCCGGGGAGAACATGCAAACTCCACACAGGCGGGTCCGACATCAAACCCTGGACCTCAGAAATATGAGGCCGACGCTTTCCAGCTGACGACCATGCCACTGGTACCTGCTCATGGTGGTATTAATGTTGGAATGAAAGTGAGATGTGGCATTAAGTTAATTAATCTTGAATAAGGTTTTAGTTGAACCACAGTTTTAATATATGTGTTCTACTGTATAAGGAATGCTTTGTCAATTTGACTGGTTGTACAGTATTCCGGTGGGCCAGGTTTGTAATAAAGAAATAGAATAACCTTAAGCATCATGCACCAGTGCACAGAAAATGGCTTTTCCTTGACAGATGAGGTAGCTGGGGCAGGCGGAGATGGAGGGGGGATTGGGCTGCTTGTATAAGACTTCAGGGATGCAGCACGTTCCCATGGTCATCCATCATTGGGTGACACATCCACTTACATCTGAACCACACATACATACAGATGTAATCCTTTGATTGATCAGCAATCCAGTGATTCAAACACAGTGAACGCTAAGGCCTGCAGTCTCACCCTTGGACATTTTGTTCTGTATGCTGTACATGGATACAAGTGGGATTTAAAAGACATTCGGGTGAAAGATTAGATGAATAACAATAAGTACAATAAAAACAAAAATAAGATGGTTTCCTCCAAAATAAAAATTTTAATTACAAAACTAGAAACATATGGAGTACCAAAAGTGAATACTTCATCCCTCTGACCATTTTCCGAGGTGCTTATCCTCATGAAGGCCGCGGGAGTGCTCGAGCCTATCCCAGCTGTTATCAGGCAGAAGTCAGGGTACACCCTGAATTGGTTGCCAGCCAATTGCAAGGCACATAAATACAGACAACAGTCGCAATAAAAAGTGCAAAATTATATTAAAATGTTTTTAAATTAGGTCACGGTTCAATCCCAGACCCCCCTGTGTCGAGTTTGCATGTTCTTCCGTGCCTGCGTGGGTTTTCGTCCGGGCACTTTGTTTTCCTCCCACATCCTAAAAACATGCAACATTAATGGTACACTCTAAATTGCCCCTAGGTCTGGCTGTTTATCTTGATTTATCTTGATTTATCTTGATCTCCCTGCAATTGGCAGGCAACCAGTTCAGGGTGTACCCCGCCTTCTGCCCATTGACCGCTGGGATAGGCTCCAGCACTCCCGTGACCTTCGTGAGGGTAAGCGGCTAAGAAAATGGATGAATGTTTTAAATAAAATTATAAAAATAAAATTATTATTAGGGGAAAATTACAGTCTACAATTAATGCATATTTTTGGGATGTGGGAGGAAACCACACAGGCACGGGGAGAAAATCCAAACTCCACAGAGGCAGGGCCGGGATTGAACCCTAGACCTCAGAACTGTGAGGCCAACACTTTGCAGCTGTTCCACTGTGCTGTCTGTAATTTTCATGTTAGACTATTCTTTCAGTAAAGTACAAGGATGTATGGGGGATGGGGGGGTGCTATACAAAATCTTGCCTAGCGCCAGCTCTACAAATCATTGCATTTCTGGGTACACTTTACCATCGCTGATTTGTGGATCACCATACATGAACTCATTTCCTCACACATTTTTCTGTGGAACATACAAAAAAAAAAAAAAAAAACGTTTGCTGAAAATCCTGATGAGGATAAGCGGCATGGGAAATTAATATTGTTCAATTTTGGTGGAGACCCAATACATTTTTCAAACTTTTAAGTATACCAATTGAAAAGTACAATTCACCTTCTTTCACGTAGCTAAATACAGCAACCCCTTGAGGGAGAACCAATAAGTACTCTAAGTGTAACAACAAAAACATTAGACGAAGCTTTGAATGATGCAACACAGTTCAACTGAAAACTACAACCCCAAAAATAAACAGCCATCCATCCATCTTCTACCGGTTCTCCAGGTTGGGTCGCGGGGGAAGTAGCTTCAGGAGGGATACCCAGACTTCCTTTTCCCCAGCCACTTCCTCCAGCACTTCCAGAGGGATCCCGAGGCGTTCCCAAGCCAGCAGAGAGACATAGTCTCTCCAGAGTGTCCTGGGTCATCCCCGGCGTCTCTTTCCAGTGGGAGATGCCTAGAACACCTCACCGGGGAGGCCACATCATCTGGCTCCTCTCAATGCGGAGGAGCAGCGGCTCGACACTGAGCCCCTCCCAGATGATTCCTCCCTTCTTACCCTTTCGATAAGGGAGAACCCGGATACCATGCGGAGGAAACTCATTTCGGCCGCTTGTACCCGGAAACATGTTCTTTTGGTTACGACCTACAGCTCGTGCCCATAGGTGAGGGTAGGAATGTAGATCGGCTGGTAAATTGAGAGCTTCGCCTTTTGACTTAGCTCCCTCTTTACCACAACAGACCAATACATAGTCCACATCACTGCAGACGCTGCACCGATCTGTCTGTCGACCTCCCACTCCATTCTTCCCTCACTCGTGAACAGGACCCCAAGATACCTGAACTCTTCCACTTGGGTCCGGATCTCATCCCCGACCCGGAGAGTGCACGCCACCCTTTTCTGACTGAGGACCATGGTCTAAGATTTGGAGGCGCCTCACACTCAACGGCGAACCGCTCCAGTGAGAGCTGGAGTTAACGGCTTGAAGAAGCTAACAGAACCATATCATCAGCAAAGAGCAGAGATGCGATGCTGAGGCCACCAAACCGAACACACTCTATGCCTCCGCTGCTCCTAGAGATTCTGTCCATAAAAGTTATGGACAAAATCGGTGACATAGGGCAGCCTTGGCGGAGTTCAACTCTCACCAGAAATGACTCCGACTTATTGCCGGCAATGCAGACCAAACTGACAGCGGTCGCACAGCGATCGAACAGCTTGTATCAGGGGATTCGGTACCCCATATTCCCGAAGAACCCCCCAGGACTTCCTGAGGGACACGGTCGAACGCCTTCTCCAAGTCCACATAACACATGTAGACTGGTTGGGCGAACTCCCTTGCACCCTCGAGGATCCTGCCAAGGCTGTAGAGCTGGTCCACTGTTCCACGGCCAGGACAAAAAACACATTGCTCCTCCTGAATATGAGATTCGACTTCCAGACGGACCCTCCTCTCCAGTGCCCCTGAATAGACACCTTACAAGGGAGGTTGAGGAGTGTGATCCCCCTGTTGTTGGAACACACCCTCTGGTAATCCTTCTTAAAAAGTGGGACCACCACCCCAGTCTGCCAATCCAGAGGCACTGTCCCCGATGTCCACGTGATGTTGCAGAGGCGTGTCAACCAGGACAGCCCAACAACATCCAGAGCCTTTCGGAACTTCCACCAAGGATCTTTTTAACCACCTTGGTGACCTCAACTCCAGAGATAGAAGAGCCTGCCTCATAGCACCCAGACTCAGCTTCATTGTGGAAACGCGTGTTGGTGGAATTGAGATGTCTTCGAAGTATTTTCCCCACCGACTCGCAACATCCCAAGTTGAGGTCAGCAGCGCCCCATCCCCACTACACACAGTGTTGACGGTGCACTGCTTCCCTCTCCTGAGACGCCGGATGGTGGACCAGAATTTCTTCGAAGCCTGAAGTCGTTCTCCATGGCCTCACTGAATTCCTCCCATGCCCAGGTTTTTGCCCCAGTGACCACTGAAACTGCATTCCGCTTGGCCAGCCAGTACCTCTCAGCTGCATCAGGAGTCCCACAAGTTAAAAATGCCTGATGAGACTCCTTCTTCCAATTTACAGCTCCACCCCTCTCTTCACACAAGTGTCCAGACATGCGGTCGCAAGTCCCATGACATGACCACAAATTTGATCATCGAACCGCAACCTAGGGTGTCCTGGTGCCAGGTGGACATGTGGATACCCTTATGGTTGAACATGGTGTTCATTATGGACAATCCGTGATGAGCACAGAAGTCCAGTAACAGAACACCACTTGGTTTCTGATGGGGGGTGGGGGGCTTCTTCCCAATCACGCCCTTCCAGGTTTCACTGTCATTGCTCACATGGGCATAGAAGTCACCCAGCAGAATGATGGAGTTCCCAGAGGAGGAGTTCTCCAGCACTCCCTCTAAGGACTCCAAAAAGGGTGGGTACTCTGCACTGCTATTTGGTGCATAAGCACAAACAACAGTCAGGACCCATCCTGCTACCTGCAGGCGGAGGGAGGCTACCCTCTCATTTACCGGGCTAAACCCCAACGTACAGGCCCCAAGCCGGGGTCAATAAGCATACCCACACCTGCTCAGCGTCTCTCCCCGTGGGCAACTCCAAAGTGGAACAGAGTAATACCAACCCCTCTCAAGAGGACTGGTACCAGAGCCCAAGCGGTGCTTAGAGCCGAGTCTGACTATATCTAGTCAGAAATTCTCAACCTCTCGCACCAACTCGGGCTCCTTCCTTGCCAGAGAGGTGACATTCCATGTCGCTAGAGCTAGTTTCTGTAGCCGGATATCAGATCGTCATGGTCCCAGCCTTTGTCCAATGCATTGATCACATTGCACCCGACCCTCTTCCAGGTGGTGAGCCCATGGGAAGTGGGACCCATGTTACCCTTTCGGGCTGTGCCCGGCTGAGCCCCATGGATGCAGACTTGGCCACCAGGCACTCGCCTTCGAACCCCACCTCCAGGCCTGGCTCCAGGAGGGGGGGCCCAGTGACCTGCATCCGGGCAAGGAAAACTTTTATAACCTCTTCTATTAGATTTTATTCGATTGTGTTGCGTTTAATGTGATGTGTAAGGTGAGAGAACAGAAGAGAGATATACATGAATTTCATATCTGAGAGCCTATATGCCTCACCATAAAAAAATAAGAAAAGAAACAAAATATGACCCTAAAGTCATTTGACTGTAATTGTTGTCATTATTGTGGTTGTAGTTGGCAGTGCTTGTAGTAGCAGCAGTTTTCCCCAATATATTTCAAACATGTAACTCATTGAGGCAACCAAAATAATAGACACAGCTCTCATTACGATGTACGACAATTTGACGTACCACTTCAAACAATATAATATACCCAATGCTGATTTAATACTTCTCTGACAGTTAGACAATATCAATATTCAGATTGACATTGTCACAATACAGTTATGTGACAGAAGAGTCTCTACTAAGATGAAGGGCAAAGTTTATAAAATAGTGGTATTGCTGGCCATGTTGTACGGATTAGAGACGGTGGCACTGAAGACACAACAGGAAGCAGAGCTGGAGGTGGCAGAAATTAAGATGTTGAGG
Source organism: Syngnathoides biaculeatus (assembly GCF_019802595.1). NCBI lineage: Eukaryota > Metazoa > Chordata > Actinopteri > Syngnathiformes > Syngnathidae > Syngnathoides > Syngnathoides biaculeatus. Next base: position 1,957,018 of record NC_084662.1, on the reverse strand, counting down.
TTCTCTCGAGGAGTGAACCGGTTGGATAGGATTAGGAATGAGCTCATTAGAGGGAAGCCAAAATTGGAAGTTTTAGAGGCAAAGTTCAAGAGAGGAGACTTAGATGGTTTGGAGATGTCCAGAAGCAAGAGAGTAAATATATTGGCAGAAGGGTCCTGAGGATGGAGCTGCCAGGCAAAAGAGAGGAACTCCAAAGAGAAGGTTAATGGATGTTGTGAGGGAAGACATGAGGACAGTGAGTGTTAGACAGAAAGCTCCAAGAGATAGGCTTGCATGGAAAATGATGACATGCTGTGTCCTGCCGTTTGCTAGCAACCAGTTCGGGGTGTACCTTGTCTTGTTGGCTTGGCCATGCCAGGACCTTAGTATGCTTCTTACAGAGCCACTCCTTGGTTTTCATGGCTGTGTGCTTCAGGTCATTGCATATTGAAAGACCCTGCCACGACCCATCTTCAATGCTCTGACTGCGGGAAAGAGGTTGTTCCCCAAAATCTCACAATACATGGCCGCGGTCATATTCTCTTTAATACAGTCCAGTCGTCCTGTCCCATGTGCAGAAAAACAACCCCAAAGCATGATCCAACCCCCCCTCATGCTTCACAGTCGGGTGTTCTTGGGATCGAACTCATCATTCGTCTTCCTTCAAACACGGTTTGTGGCATTATGACCAAAAAGTTCAATTTTGTTCTCATCTGACCACAAAACTATTTCCCATGACTCCTCTGTATCATCCAAATGGTCACTGGCAAACTTAAGACAGGCCTTGACATTTTCTGGTTTAAGCAGGGAACCTTCCATGCCATGCATGATTTCAAACGATGACATCTTAGTGTATTACCGCCTATTATCACCTTGAAATGGTGGTCCCAGCTCTTTTCAGGTCATTGACCAAGTCCTGTCGTGTAGTCCTGGGCTGATTCCTCACCTTTCTAAGGATCATTGAGATCCCACGAGGTTATATCTTGCATGGGGCTCCACTCAGATTGAGATTGACCGTCATGTTTAGCTTCTTCCATTTTCTAATGATTGCTCTAACAGTGGACCTTTCTTCACCAAGCTGCTTGGCAATTTCTCCATAGCCCTTTGAAGCCGTGTGGAGTTGTACAATTTTGTCTCTGGTGTCTTTTGGACAACTCTTTGGTCTTGGCATTTTACAAGTTTCAGTCTTACTGATTGTATGGGGTGGACAGGTGTCTTTATGCAGCTAACAACCTCACACAGGGGCATCTGATTCAGGATAATACATGGAGTGGAGGTGGACTTTTAAAAGTGGACTAACAGGTCTTTGAGGGTCAGAATTCTCGCTGATAGACAGGTGTTCAAATACATTCATTTGAAGTTCTGTCCAAGGATGTGTAATGTAGTGGATAAACAGCACTATGCACAAACATTTTATACACAAATATTTTAAAATGTTTAAGTTTAACAGTGTTAAATAGTTTATTTTTTAGGACTGTAATATATTTTATCAACTGTATTAATAAAATGTTATGCCATCAGTGCAATCTGTAGGCCGGTCCCAAGCCCGGATAAATGCAGAGGGTTGCGTCAGGAAGGGCATCCGGCGTAAAAACTGTGCCAAACAAATATGAGCGTTCATCTAAGCCTATGACAGAGTACCAAGAGAGGAACTGTCGTACTGCATGCGTAAGTCTGGTGTGGCAGAGAAGTATGTTAAAATAGTACAGGACATGTATGATGGCAGCAGAACAATGGTGAGGTGTGCCTTAGGTGTGACAGAGGAATTTAAGGTGGAGGTGGGACTGCATCAGGGATCAGCTCTGAGCCCCTTCCTGTTTGCAGTGGTAATGGATAGGCTGATAGATGAGGTTAGACTGGAATCCCCTTGGACCATGATGTTCGCAGATGATATTGTCATATGCAGTGAAAGCAGGGAGCATGCAGAGGAACAATTGGAAAGATGGAGACATGCACTGGAAAGGAGAGGAATGAAGATTAGCCGAAGTAAAACAGAATATATGTGCGTGAATGAGAAAAGTAGAGGGGGAAGAGTGAGGCTACAGGGAGAAGAGATAGCGAGGGTGGATGACTTCAAATACTTGGGGTCAACAATACAGAGCAATAGAGAGTGTGGTCAGGAAGTGAAGAAACGGGTCCAAGCAGGTTGGAACAGCTGGCGAAAGGTGTCTGGTGTGTTATGTGACAGAAGAGTGTCTGCTAGGATGAAGGGCAAAGTTTACAAAACAGTGGTGAGGCCGGCCATGATGTACGGATTAGAGACAGTGGCACTGAAGAAACAACAGGAATCTGAACTGGAGGTGGCAGAAATGAAGATGTTGAGGTTCTCGCTCGGAGTGACCAGGTTGGATAGGATTAGAAATGAGCTCATTAGAGGGACAGCCAAAGCTGGATGTTTTGGAGACAAGATTCGAGAGAGCAGACTTCGATGGTTTGGACATGTTCAGAGGCGAGAGAGTGAGTATATTGGTAGAAGGATGCTGAGGATGGAGCTCCCAGGCAAAAGAGCGAGAGGAAGACCAAAGAGAAGGTTTATGGATGTGGTGAGGGAAGACATGAGGGCAGTTGGGGTGAGAGAGGAAGATGCAGGAGATAGGCTAAGATGGCAAAAGATGACACGCTGTGGCGACCCCTAACGGGACAAGCCGAAAGGAAAAGAAGAAGAAGAAGAAGGGATTCTGCTCTGACAATTACAGGGTCCAGAAGAAGTGTGTCCTTTGGCCTGTTACTGCTACTGTCATGAGCAATGCTGGACCACGGCCAAGAGGGGCATGGCCTGGCCACCGCTCCAAGCGGTTTAATCTCTGACACCTGTCGCCGGTCACAGCTGTGTCACATGAGGCACTGTGATTAGACAGACAATGTATTTAAGTTGGAGTTTTGTCAATAGCATTTGCCAATTCATTCAGTTGCATTTACCTTGGATACCTTTACCTTGGATACCTTTACCTTGTTGGATTCTCCGCATAAGTTGCAAGCTTAGTGTTGAGCTTTCCTTGTCACAGCGAGTCTGTGCCCTTTTGTTTATCCACGTCTTGTCAAGTCTTAGTTTGTGTCATAGCCATCGGATCTCGTTTCACGTTGCTGGATCCTGGCTTCAGTTTGTGATTTTGTGCCTCAGTCTTGTCGGACCGCTACACCGTGTATGACCCTGCTTCTGCAATAAAACCACTCTGAACACGATGCCGTCGTCTGAAAGTCCTGCATTTGGGTCCACGGCTCGTCACCCGCCTCATGTTCCAGGCCAGGCGGGGGCGACGGCTCGTCTGTCGCCTCACGTTCCTCCCCAGGCGGCAGTGAAAGCCGTCTTACATTCCTGTCTAGACGCCGACAGGTATTTGGCTGTCTTACATTCCTGTCTAACTGGGGACCGGTCTTCAGCCACCCCCCACTCCTGCTTTGACGGTGACCCGTCCTCGGCCGTGCCCCACTCCTGCTTCGATGGCAACACGTCCTCGGCCCCCCCCGGCTCTTGTCTTGACGGCGACTGGCACGCAGAAGCGTCACGCTCCTGTCTTGATGGCGACCGGCATGCGGCCGCCATACGCCCCTGTCTCGACGGCGACAGCAAGAGGTATATGGTCAGCGCATGCCCCTGTCTTGACGGCGGCCGCCTACCTATCCTGCTTCAATGGCGACTCGTCTACGGCCGTCTGACGACCACGCTTTAAGGACGACCGATCCCTGGCCGCCTCCCGACCTAGCCTCGGCGGCAACCATTCCACGGCCACCTCATGACCAAGCATTGGTGGTGAATGGTCCCCAGCCGCCTCAAGACCAGAACTCGGCGGCGACCGGTACCCGGCCGCCTCACAACCAAAATCCAGCAGCAACCAACTCACAGCCGTCTCACGACCAAGCCTCGGCGGCGGCCGATCCCCAGCCGGGTCATGACCTCGTCCTGGGAGGTCGCCTGCTCCCGTCTGGTTCCTGCTTTGCCTTTGGGTTCCTCCTCAAGGACGTCCTCCCGAATCACCCCATAGGGATCCTGGTGCTTGGCGTCCTTGCCGACCTCCTGATCTGCTCGGCCTCGTTTTGGGTGCCCTGGACGGCCACCAGACACACTGGGGTTGGGGGGTTTCTGCCTTCCCCTGGGCACCCTTCCGCCCTCCCCTGGTCATGTTTTTTGTTCAGTTTTTCTTGGTTTTGTCGCATCTGACTGAGTCACGCACCAGACTGGCCCTGATGGGCATACCCTGTACACTCCTCCAGGCGCCTTTGCAACTGCCCAGCTTTGTGGTAAAATTATTTTGTAAATTTTTGCGATTTCTGGGATCCATGCAAGTCTGAGATCCGTCCCTTGTCATGATCTGTGTTTTACTTTAGATATATTTTGTTTTGTTTCATTTTTTCTTGTGTCCCACGTTGTTTATGTCTTGTAGCTCATTTTGTTATTGCACCCATTAAATAAACATTAACTAAATAAATAATATAAGGCTATGTAATTATGACTTTGTGCCACTTTAACGATACTTTGTGTCCTAGTTCAGAGCAACCACAATCTTGGTGAAACAAACTATTTACTGTTACTTTTTTTCAAAAGTACATCCAAGCCCCTTTTATTTTCTAATTCATGAGTTGAGGGTGGGCACATTCTACAGCTGCTGCTGCATGGATGGCAAAGTCATTATCTTTCAGTGATATTTGCAAACCACTCATCCATTTGGCCAGCACATCCCAGATGCTGTTGGAGTCATCTGCCAAGGACACACCCTTACGTGGGGAAAACTCAACTTCCTCACTGCACTCTCTCTCTTTCTTTCTTGCTCAGTTGTACCCCCACCCCCTCTCTGTCACACAAACACACATGCACACACACACACACACACACACACACATACACATTAGCAAACACACACACGTTTTGTGGTGCCATGTGCACTGCAGAAACTAGGAAAAGGAGGTGGAAGTAGAGGAGGATGACATTGTCTCACTATTGGCCTTCACGAGAAAGTAAACAATAATGCCTGCAGAGAAGGCCCAAGGGATAAGTCTTAATATGGCTGGGGTGATGGGGCAGAGAGTTCCCTCTTCGTCCCTTGGGCACATGAATGTTGATTAAGCTTGTGCTCAGCCTTGGATATTGAGTAATTGAACGTAGAGCAAATGTTAAGTGATTGTTAATTTCAGCGTTACGCAGTGGTTTATTGTGTGTGATCAGTGGAGGGCAGCGAGCTGAGAACTCATGACCTGGGCCTATATAAACAGACATTGTAATGATCTCGGTTTTTCTGTCATGATCTATGTATATGTTTCATTCAGTTAGAAATTGGATTTCTGTTTCCTTTTGTTATAGATTTTGTGTTTGTTGGTTATTTTTGGTGGTACGCTGTTTTTATCTATTTATTTATTTATTTATTTATTATTATTATTTGGAGCCAGGCTCATAGTAAATTGCATTGTTCTTGATTTTTATTTATTTCAACCCCCCATTCATCTATCCATTTTCTTCTGATCTTGAGTTGCGGGGTTAGTAGATTTAGAAGGGAAGCCCAGACTTTCCTCTCCCAAGGCACTTAATCCACACCTTCTGGGGGGATCCCAAGGTTTTCCCAGGCCAGCTGGGAGAAGTAGTCTATGCAGCATGTCCTGGGTCATCCTCAGGGTTTCCTGGTGAGCGTAGGAATATCGATCGACCAGTACATTGAGAGGTTCTCCTTTCATCCTAGCTCCTCTTCCATCACAATGGACAGATAAAAAGTCTGCATGACTTCCCTCACTTGTGAACAATACCCCAAGATACTTGAAATCCTGTACTTGCAGCAGAATCTCACCCCCAACAAGGAGACATCTCTCCACTCTTTTCTAAGTGAGCACTTTGGTGTCAGATTTGGAGGAGGTGCTGAATCTGATCCCAGCTGCTTTACACTTGTCTGTGGACTTCTTCACCTTCTTTTCCTTTCGGCTTGTCCCGTTGGGGGTCGCCACAGCGTGTCATCTTTTTCCATCTTAGCCTATCTTCTGAATCTTCCTCTCTAACCCCAACTGCCCTCATGTCTTCCCTCACCACATTCATAAACCTTCTCTTTGGTCTTCCTCTTGCTCTTTTGGCAGCTCCATCCTCAGCACCCTTCCACCAATATACTCACTCTCTTGCTTTTGGACCTGTCCAAACCATCGAAGTCTGCTCTCTCGAATCCTGTCTCCAAAACATCCAACTTTGGCTGTCCCTCTAATGAGCTCATTTCTAATCCTATCCAACCTGCTCACTCCGAGCGAGAACCTCAACATCTTCATTTCTGCTACCTCGAGTTCTGCTTCCTGTTGTTTCTTCAGTGCCACCGTCTGTAATCCGTACATCATGGCCGGCCTCACCTTTGTTTTGTAAACTTTGCCCTTCATCCTAGCAGAGACTCTTCTGTGACATAACACACCAGACACCTTCCGCCAGCTGTTCCAACCTGCTTGGACCAGTTTCTTCACTTCCTTACCACACTCACCGTTGCTCTGGATTGTTGACCCTAAATATTTGAAGTTGTCCACCCTCGCTATCTCTTCTCCCTGTAGCCTCACTCTTCCCCCTCCACCTTTCTCATTCACGCACATATATTCTGTTTTACTTCAGCTAATCTTCATTCCTCTCCTTTCCAGTGCATGTCTCCATCTTTCTAATTGTATTATTGTATTATATATTGTATATGTAATTCTAATCGACTATACCTAGAATTTTGCCTCTAAAGGTACTGAACAGAATTGATGACAAAGGGCAGCCTTGGTGAATGAAACATTGACACCAGTGGTGCAGGGACCGAACAGCCCTTATTAGGGTCATTGGTACCCATGTTCCTGGAGCACCCTCCACAGTACTCCCTGAGGGACATGGTTGAATGCCCTCTTCAAGTCCACAAAAAACATGTTCACTGGTTGTACCAACTCCCACACACCCTGGAGAACACTTCTGAGGTTGAACAGTTAATCAACACGGATCCTTCTGAATATGAGAATTCACTTCCAGATGAACCTTCCTCTCCAGAACCCCTGTATAGACCTTATCGTGGAGGCTGAGGCGTGTGATCCCCCATTAGTTGGAACACCCAGTCACCCATCACCCCACTCTGCCAATTCGGAGGCACTGTCCCAGATGTCCATCTGATGTTGCAGATGTGTCAGCCAGGACAACCTCAGAACATCCAGAGCCTTTAGGAACTCTGGGTGTACCTCATTCACCCTTGCGGCCCTGCCACCGAGGAGCTTTTTAACCACTGCGGTGAACACAAACCCTGAGATTAGTGATAGGCGCAGCAGTTCTTTTGAGTGTACTGAATGACTTGAATCAGTTATTTAAAAATACTTTTTCAAAAGATTTGTTCACTGAATCATTCAACTCCAAACAGGTCCAGAGCGGGCAGGATCCTTTCGGACCCTCCACATCCTGGCCACCAGCTCTTGCACCTCCTTCTGTCAGGAAAGCGCTACAAATTAATGCAAGTCAAAACTAGCAGGCAGTTGAACAGTTTTTTCCCTCTGGCAATTAAGTCATTAAAATTCTTGATCAGTGAACCGACAATTTTATGCCTTGTGCCATCATTGGGACACACTCTCACACCCTACTGGTCCAATCACTATTAGTATTAGTAATATATTTTGTAGACTATTGCACGATTCGTCACTTTAAACTGTTCACTTTGCACAATTGTCATTGCACTGGTCTATAATGGGAACCGCGAACATGTAAAGCCACTCTGTACAAGCTTAACACAAAGTGGAACGTTGACATACTCTCATCTCTTACCTGTTCTAAATGAAGAAGACGTAACATCTGTGACTCTTATAGGGAATAGTTCCTATAAACAGAAATGTTTCTTGTACTTTGTTCTTGTTACTTTGTTGTTCTTTGTTCTGAATGTTGTACCAGGGTAGCACCGACTTCTGGAGAAAAATTCCTTAGGTGATTTTACACACTTGGCCAAGAAACTAAAATTGTGTGGTCTTTCTTACGCAGAAAAACTACACATCAGCCAAGTCTAATGCAACACTAAAATACTCACATGATTGGAGGTTTGAGTGCAACTGTGAATCAGCAGCCATGCTCATGTCCAATGTTCTCTGTTCAGAGTGGTGAGACAGTTGAAGTTCTGATACCATTTGTTTAAGATTTTTGTTTTCAGGACACAAAATTTCAGCGACATCACCAAGGCATTTTTAAAAAATAAATTCCCCTTCATTCTATGGCTTTTTGCTTGATTGGCTGGCATCAGTTCAGGGTGTGCCTTAACACCCCCCCCTCCCCCCTATGACAGCTGAAATTGGCTCCAGCTCTCCCGTGAACTTAGTGAGAATAAGTGACTCAGAAAATGTTTGAATGGAATTCTCTTTTGGTCCTTGCAATATTCCAAGCCAGTTAACATAATGCAAGTGATTGTATTTGGTTGGTTCATTCTTTTTTTATAAAACTGCATCTGCTTTTGTGTTTGATTTTTCAAAGTGACTAACTTGTGATTGTAAAGTTCAGTCCCTTTTGGATATTCCAGGTCGATGTTAACCTGGCGTGAGCTGAACTGAAGCTTTGAAACTGAAACGTGAGAGAGGTCTGACACAAAAGGTAGAGTTGCTGGCCGTTGCGCTCAACAACAACAAAATATGAGTTCTCCCATTTATAAAAAAATGTTCCATGTTCATCCACATATTTTCATTAAACTGCATTTTCCCCTTCCATTTTGAGAGCATAATTAACAAATTTTCTCCAAAGATCATAATCTGTCTTGGAAACTTTGAGCTATTTTCATTCAATGCGTATGAAGGTTTTATGAAAATACTGTGTTAACCTTTCTTGTGACGGTCATGTGACCATGGTCGGGAGATGTCTTCTCTGGGGCAGAGGTTGTCTTTCTCAGGGTTAAATCCCTTTTCTTGTTTCACAGCTGAGCCACGCTTCCCCAGTCTCAGTTGCGCTCTTATTTTCCTTCTAACCCTCCTACTGCACATGACTGTGCAGTCCTGTCTCATTCAGACATCCACACAAACGCCCACACATACTGAGCTTATTGTCACAATACCTGGAAAAATGTAATAGGCTCAAGCAAAGCGGTACACAAATACCATAATAAATGCAAGTGCTCCTTTTTTTCCCCTTCTCACTTTTTCTCTGCATATGCCTGTGCTGTCCCGTCTCACTCATACATCGACGCACACGCCTACCCACACTGAGCTTGTTGTCACAAAACCTGTAATGGTGCCTTCATGAACGCTGCATGAAAACAGCCAAGGAGCCGCGGTTTACCACCCCTGCTTTAGATGAACCCTCATATTTGTTTGTAAAAGTTTTAAGCCAGGTGCCATTCCTGACACAACCCTCTGTGGGCTACAGTTTGCACTACACAGCTTTGGCATGCAGTGGTGTTAAAATAATAGGATTCCAATATGATGAAGAACATTAATCCATGTTTGCACTATATTTTATTACTGCCAAATGTCAAACAACTTACCAATAGGTGCAGAAGATTCTCAGAAAACCAACAAGACCCAGTATTCAGGATATACACACTCTTATGGCTGTGCAATTGGGCAATTTGTTGAAAGGGGTGTGTTAAAAAAATTGCAGTATACTATTGACTCTACAAACTCAAAACTAGTGAGTACAATTTTTTTTGTTTCTTGGATTTACCATTCCTTTGAATCACTCGACTAATATTTAGTTGAATGACCACAGTTGACAGTTTTTTTTTTTTATATAACTGCATAACATCTGTGGGGCATGGACACATCCAACTTGTGGCACCTTTCAGCTGTTATTCCATTCTAAGATTCCTTAACAACATTCCACAATTCATTTACATTTCTTGCGTTTGCTTCAGAAAAAATCATTTTTGACTTCACCCCTCGACTGGATTAAGGTCCAGGGTTTGGGGTGGCCACTCATTGATATAAACTTTGTTGGTTTGGAACCAAGACTTTGAATGTTTATTAGTGAATTTGGTGTCATTGTCTTGTTCAAGCATCAATTTCAAGGGCATGTTCTCTTCAGCATGAGGCAACATGACCTCTTCAAATATTTTGACACATGCAAACCGATCCACGATCACTGGTATGCGATAAATAGGCCTGACACCATAGTCGGAGAAACATGCCCATGATGCTTGTACCACCATGCTTCACTGTCTTCACTATGTACTGTGGCTTGAATTCAGAGTTTGGGGGTCGTCTCAAAAAATGTCTGCGGCCCCTGGACCCAAGAAGAACAAATTTACTCTCATCAGTTCTCAAAATTGTCCTCCATTTCTCTTAAGGCCAGTTGCTATGTTCTTTGGCAAGTTGTAGCCTCTTCTGCAGATGCCTTTTTTTAACTGAGGGGCTTTGCGGGAGATTCTTGTAAATAGATTACCTTCACACAGACATCTTCTCATTGTCACATTATGTAAAAGTAACTCCAAACTGTTTTCTGATCATCCTAGAGCTGATCCACAGAGCCTTTCCCATTATGGTTATTTTGCAATCCATTTTGATTGTTGTCTTCCAGTTTTTGCTACATGTCTCAGGTTTTGCTCTACATTTTAAGGCATTAGAGATAATTTTAGCTGAACAGCCCATTTTTTTTAAGGTATTCTTTCTCCAATCGAACTTTTAATCAAAATATGCTGAGCCTCTGAACAATGTGTTTAATGACCCAGTGTCTTAAGGCTTTCAAGGAGAAATACATGTTCAACAGGTGCTGGCTTCAACCTGAAATGGGGACCACCTGATTCACACCTTTTTTCCCCACAAAATTATTTACCTTATTGATTGAATGCCACTGGTATTTTTTGAAAACACCCCTTTCAACAAATTGTTCAAATGCATAGCCTTAAGAGTAGTTTACGGCCATGCTACCCTGAGAATGCCCGATCTCGTCAGATCTCGGAAGCTAAGTTGGTTTGGCCCTGGTTAGTACTTGGATGGGAGACCGCCTGGGAATACCAGGTGCTGTAAGCTTCTCTCCCCAGCTAAATGCAGAGGGGTTGCGTCACGAAGGGCCTCCGGCTTAAAACTGTGCCAAGCAAATATGCGTTCATCTAAGATGACATGCTGTCTCGACCCCTAATGGGACAAGCCGAAAGGCAAAGAAGAAGAAGAAGCCAAGCCTTAAGAGTCTGTATGCACATACTGGTAACTTGTTTGACATGGAGCAATAAAAACTATATTGAAAACACAGATTAATCTGGTTAGTCACGATAGACTGCTTTTTGAACACTATGGTAATTTCTCTCCAGTACACACACCATTCAACTCATTTTTGGATCATCTTTAGAATGTTTTCGAATATCCTATTAACTGTAGGGAAGCCACTCCTAGCCCTCACTCTTGTCCAGGTATTGCACATCTGACTAACTTTCTCCTTCCCAGCATTGCACAGACTGGCTGATGGATCCCCACAGTACATCAAACCTGGTGAATTCGTTTTGTTCAAGAACTTCCGATGAAATACAAGGAGACATCAGCACTCGATGGGGCCATTTCAAGTGCTCTTGGTCACCCACATTGAAGTGAACATTGCAGATAGAGCAACATATGGTCATGCGTTACACTCCAAGATGGTCCCAGTGCCTCCTGTGTTCACAGTTCCTTCCTTCATCTTTCCTTCAGTCGAAAAACAATTGAGCATTAGCATGTGCTGTTTCAAGATACGGTGCGAGATGACAAAGGATCTTCCACAGCAAAGGCAAAGTTTTTTTTCACATTACACTATTAAAATAAAAGATATACTCATGAAAAACAACTGTTTGTGTATCCTTCATCATGCTGTTGGTGATTTGGAATAACGTTTGCGTGGAGTCCTCTCAAAAAGTGGGTTCAGGGTTTAAAAAAATCCAAAATGACTTTAACGGTCAGAATGTATTCTTACAATCATCTTTTTCCCTTTGGCCTTAGATTACAGCGACGCTTTCCATCATGTCACCCAGTCTTGACGAAGGGAGAGCCACATCAGTGTGATAGTATTAAAAGCGAAGTGTTAACAAATCTACAACTGTTATTAGATTACGTTTAAGAACATCCTGTAGCAGCAAAATGGTTTGATTTTAATGCATAGAAACATCCAGTTCAACTCTGAGCTGCTCAGGCATTGACTAAGTGGTAGACTTGCACTTGAGAAAGTAGGCTTTATGACATTCTTTCTTTATTTTTTTTGATGGAATTAAATCCCTTGGTAAGATTCTGTGGCAGGTTGAAAATGCCTCTGCCCTTTGCCTACAATGAGGGCTGACAGGGTCATTTCAGAGTGGAAAATTGCCCAAAGCACCCACATCACATAAGGCTCACATTCTACATGTTGTGGAGAAATATGGGACAACAACTCCCCTTAAAAAGTAAATATCCTATACATTAATGGGTTGTGACTTCGACTTTATTTGCATTCTTGTTCAATGACCAATATACAGATGTTAACATTGACAAGTGCACACTGATGCTTTGATAAGCTTTGGTCCATGAGTCATTGATGGTGTAGTAATACACACGCCTACCTTTGGTGCAGGTAGTGTGGGATCGATTCCCGCCCAATGATGATGTCAATATCTGTTCTGGGACTGAGTGGCAACCAGTTCAGGGTGTAGTCCGCTTTTCGCCCCAAAGCCATCTGGGATAGGCTCAAGCTTTCCTGTGACCCTTGTGCCAATAAGTGGGATGGATAATGGATGATGGATAGCTTTGATCCTGGTGCTTTGATTCTTGTTCAGAAGTGCATGCAGCATTTATTCACACAATTGAAAATAAGATGACCATTGATTTAAAAGTTGGTCTTGAATTTAGTTTTGTACAGGGGCTGCATTCAATTTTTACAATGCCTAAAGACAAACACATCCAGGCAAGCCTCAATAGCATAAACCGCCGGTAACTGTGTACAAGGTAGAAGTTAAAAGAAAAAAAAAAGTTTTTTTTTTCATGTGTGAAAAATGTGCTGGTTTTTATTTATTGCTCCGAAGTAAGGTGATTGTTGATCTTTTAGCAAATTGGATTTTCATTCATTCATTCATTCATTCATTCATTCATTCATTCATTCATTCATTCATTCATTCATCATTCATTCATTCACATACAAAGGACCAATGACATCATGCACTATAACCAACCTACATAGCCTACCCAGTAAATTTGGGGTACATATTTGCATCCACTTGATTTGTGTAAATTCGAATATAATTTTAATTTGATTGTATTCACACATTTATATCATGTACTTCGTATTACAATTAGCAGAACTAATTCTGAACTATTGAGTACAAAAATCATTGTACTACCAATCCAATCCAGAAATCACAATGTATGATTTTTTTAAACTATTTATTTGTGTGATACAGCTGCAGATAAGTATGCAATAATTAAATAATTAAATGCAATAAATATGAGAATGGTAGCAAAAATAGGATAGAACAAAGATAAATAAAAGAAAGTAGGACAGGGTATAAATTGAAACTCTTCTTCACCCTCTTGTTTGTTTCCCAGAGATCCTAGTGTTACTGTCATTTGTGTTACAATGCTGTATTATGTAAAACCCTCAACTTGCTGCGTTACTTCTAGACCAGACAGTCCAATCTAATGAGCATTATCTCCATGCAACAATGCTAACTGAGGCTCCTTGCTTCCCTTTGTGTGGCTGGACATGTGTCTAACTGAATGATGAATGACCCTGTTTCTTCTCATATAATTGGCTTCTTGCTGCTTGGCCTGAGACTGTCTGCATGTCTGTTGGGCAGCTACCTCCATCTGTCAATCACCAACCTGCTGCTGCCTGACTATACCTCTGATAGCTATGCTAATGCACAGCCCTTGTTTCCCAATGGCTGAATATTTGCTGGTCCAAGATAATCCATTAAAATTGTGACAGTAATAATCTCTCCTCAAACACGGTTCCACGTGTGCTAAACGTTATTTGACCGTTCCTGTCAAATTACTCTTTGCATGTCACAGAAGAGAAGTGATGGATGAGTCCTGCCCAGGCTTATTCATTCATCACATTGGGACTTGTGTTTGCAAGGGTCTTCTATATGTCATCTGTTTTTATGGAGAGTTTTCAGTATATGCAACTCAACTTTCTAGTGTTTTCATTTCGGGTTTTCCTTTCATTTATTTATTTTGTTATAATATGAAATAACACGGTAAAAGTAGTTGACACGTTAAGTGGTACAGTGAAGAAAATAAGGATTTGAACACCCTGCTATTGTGCAAGTTCTTCCACCTAGAAATCATGGAGGGGTCTGAAATTTCTATTTTATGTGCATGTGAGAGAGATAATTTGAAAACAAAAATCCAGAAATCACAATGTATGATTTTTTAAATGATATATCTGTGTGATAGAGCTCCAAAAAAGTATTTGAACACCTGAGAAAACCAATGTTAATATTTGGTACAGTAGCCTTTGAAAGCAATTATAGAGGTCAAATGTTTCCTGTAGTTGTTCACCAGGTTTGCACACATTGCTGGAGAGATTTTAGTCCACTCCTCCACACAGATCTTCTCTACATCAGACAGGTTTCTGGGCTGTCGCTGAGAAACATGGAGTTTCAGCTCCCTCCAAAGATTTTCTATTGGGTTTAGGTCTGGAGACTATCTAGGCCACGCCAGAACCTTGATATGCTTCTTACGGAGACACTCCTTGGTTTTCCTGGCTGTGTGGTTCCGGTCATTGTCATGTTGAAAGACCCAGCCACAACCCATCTTCAATGCTCCGACTGAGGGAAAAAGATTATTCCCCAAAATCTCACAATACATGGCCGCAGTCATCCTCTCTTTAATACATTCCAGTTGTCCTGTCCCATGTGCAGAAAAACACCCCCAAAGCATGATGCTACCACCCCCATGCTTCACAGATGGGATGGTGTTCTTGGGATGGAACTCATCATTCGTCTTCATACAACTACAATTAGTGGAATTATGACCTCATCTGACCTCAAAAATTTCTCCCATGACTCCTCTGTATCATTCAAATGGTCACTGGCAAACTTAAGACAGGCCTTGACATGTGCTGCTTTAAGCAGGGAACCTTCTGTGGCATGCATTTTTTCAAACCATGAGGTCTTAGTGTATTACCAACAGACACATTGGAAACGATGGTCCCAGCTCTTTTCAGGTCATTGACCAAGTCCTGTTGTGTAGTCCTGGACTGATTCCTCACCTTTCTAAGGATCATTGAGACCCCACGAGGTGATATCTTGCTTGGGGCTCCACTACGATTGACATTGACCGTCATGTTTAGCTTCTTCCATTTTCTAATGATTGCTCAAAACAGTGGACCTTTTTTCACCAAGCTGCTTGGCAATTTCTCCGTAGCCCTTTCCAGGTGTGTGGAGTTGTACAATTTTTTCTCTGGTGTCTCTGGGCAGCTCTTTGGTCTTGGCTGTGTTACAAGTTTGAGTCTTACTGATTGTATGGGGTGGACAGGTGTCTTTATGCAGCTCAAAACCTCACACAGGTGCATCTGATTCAGGATAATACATGGAGTGGAGGTGGACTTTTAAAGGCAGACTAATAGATCTTTGAGGGTTAAAATTCTAGTTGATAGACAGGCGTTCAAATACTTATTTGCAGCTATATCACACAAATAAATCATTAAAAAAAATCATACATTTTGATTTCTGGATTTCTCTTTTTAGATTATCTCACAGTGGACATGTACCTACGATGGAAATTTCAGACCCCTCGATGATTTCTAAGTGGGATAACTTGCAATATACCAGGGTGTTCAAATACTTATTTCCGTCACTTTATTTTGTGTGAATTAATACAAGACTCTATCCATTGTCATATATTTCCCAAGTTCAGGAGTGATAACATGGTTATTTCAAATATCATTCATCCATCCATCTTCACCACTTTTCCAGGTCCAATGGCAGAGGCAGTCCCTTTAGCAGGGAGACCCAGACTTCCCTTTCCTCAGCCACTTCATCCAGCTCTTCCGAGGTATCCCGAAGCATTCCCAAGCCAGCTGAGTGACATAGTCTCTCCAGCGTGTCCCCGAGGTGTATTTCTGGTGGGACGTGTCTGGAACAACTCACCAGGAAGCCACCTTATCTGGCTCCTCTCAATGTGGAGGAACAGTGACTTGACACTGAGCCCCTCGCGGATGACCGACCTTCTCAAGGTATCTCTAAGGGAGTGTGGGGACATGCTGCAGAGGAAACTCATTTCAGCTGCTTGTATCCAGTATCTTGTTTTTTCGGTCACAACGCACAGCTTATGACCATAGGCGAGTCTATGAACGTAGATCGACTGGTAAATTGAGAGCTTCACTGTTCGACTTAACTCCCTCTTTACCACAATGGGCTGATACAAATTCCGCATCACTGCAGACACCAGACTGATCCGCCTGTCGATTTCCCGCGCCATTCTTCCCTGAGAGAAACCCTCCAAAGGTGCGGATCCCAGAGGCAACAAAACAAACAAAAAACAAAGGTCCAAACCCCACCCAAGTCTGTCCAGTGGCCTTCCAGGCCACCCAAACCGAGGAGCTTGGCTGAGCAGTTCAAGAGGTCGGTGAGGACCCCAATCCCCAGAGTCCTTATAGTGCACTTGGGCAGACGTCTGTGAGGAGGGTCCCAATGGCAAAGCATGATGTTAACATGAGCAGGTGACAGCTGCAGCCATATCACCACCGAGGCAGGAGCGAGAGGCAGCTGCTGATGCTCCTGGTCAAGAAACACGAGGCACGGTCGATAGGCTGCTGCTGATCGAGCACCACTGAGGCATGGGTGAGAGGCAGCTGCTGCTGCTGGTCGAACACCGCCAAGGTGTGGTTGACAGGGGGCAGCCGTTGCTGGTCGAGCATCGCCGAGGGGTGGGCAAGACTTGGTGGCTGC
Source organism: Syngnathoides biaculeatus (assembly GCF_019802595.1). Taxonomy (NCBI): domain Eukaryota; kingdom Metazoa; phylum Chordata; class Actinopteri; order Syngnathiformes; family Syngnathidae; genus Syngnathoides; species Syngnathoides biaculeatus. The sequence continues at coordinate 1,940,273 of NC_084662.1, read as the reverse complement.
TACTGATGGTCAAGAAACACCAAAAAGTGGGTGAATGGCCATGCATCCTGCTGGTTGAAAATCACAGAGCCATGGTCAAGAGGTGCTCCTGCTGGTCGAGCACCGCCGAGGCACAGGTGAGAGGCGGGGGCTGCAGCAGTTGATTGAGCACCGCCGAGGCGTGGGCAAGAGGTAGAGGCTGCTGCTGGTCAAGCAGTGCTTCGGCGTAGGCAAGAGGGGGCGGCTGCTGTTTGTCGAGCACTATCGAGGAGTGGGCGAGATGAGGCAGCTGCCGAAGGGTTCAAAAACATGAAAATGAGGTCGGCCAACTACGAGGCAAACAAAAGACTTAACTTTACTTGGATGTGGTGGCACAGTAACACTGGACCATGGCAATGAGGATAATGCACGACAAGAAGCTCGTATTCTCATGGTGACTCATGCAGTCTCATACAAACAACTCACAACTAGTAACACAACACACAAGATTTAAATACATGGCATAATTTGAGCAAGGAGTTGCAAGTGAGGAGCTTCTGCAAGAAGCAGCCGCATACAGGGTAGTGTCCTGGCCACACTCTTGATAACCGTACTGTGTCCTTCTCCGTCTCCAGTTTTCCTTCCGTTCTTTCCCAGTCTCCAAGTTACCAAGAAATAGCACCGATCTGCGCAAACAAGGCAACTCACTGTGCTTTACAATATTAAAAGCAAAAACAAAGAAAAAAATATTTTGCATCACTCAAAATGGAAAAAAAAACCCATAAAAGGTACAATTAAAACAATATACATTGTAAGAATTATATTTCAAAAATTGAAATACTCTAAAACCTTTAACCTGGATTCGAATACATTCACAGTTGGGGCTGATGTCACTTCTGTTGGCAACTTATTCCATTTGTATCCAGCATAAAAGGTAAAGGCTTCATCATCATGTTTGCTTTGGATTCTGCACTCCACTATTTAAGATGAGTCTGTCAATCTCAGACCCCTACTGGGTTTATATTCCATTGTTATTTCTTTCATGTACTCAAGGGCCTAAGCGATTTACTATAGACCAGTAGTAGAACTTTAAAATATTTTCTAAAACTGACAGGAAGCCAGTGTAAAGATTTTAGAGTTGGAGTAATATACTCAGACCGCTTTGCTCTGGTCAGAACCCAAGCTGCAGTGCTCTGAATGAGCTGCAGTTGTTTGATGTGCTTTTTGGGGAGTCCAGTCAGAAGACCATTACAATAGTCTAGTCTACTTCAGATAAAACCACGGATGGGCTTCTCATGGTCTGCTTGATAAATGTAAGCCTTTTGTCTGAATATATTCTTCAAATGGTAAAGGGCAGCTTTGGTAATTAATTTGATATGATGTTTTATGTCAGGTCAGGTTCTATTAGAACACCACCAAAGACCTTGGTCTTTGGTTTTTTAGTGCGAATATTTACAAACAGGAAGACAGTAATCCCTCTTTACTTAGCGGATCACCTATCGCGGATTCAGTGCGCCATCCCCTGCGTGATAGCATGTATCAATGAAGCACAAAAAAAAAAAAAAAACATACAAAAAAAAAAAAAAACACTAGCATACATTAGAGTACTGTAGCGGGAAGCCTCATTGATAGGGTATAATGTGGCATCCCCAGCAAGATGACATTGACCAATGAAGCAAAAAAAAAAAAAAAGTTTTTCACTTTTTACAGGTGGGTCAGGTACTAATTAATTATGAAAAACGAGGGATTACTGTATTCTTTGATTTATTACCAAAAACAATTCTCTCACTTTTGTTGTGGTTTAATTGTAGAAAATTTTGGCTGTTACCGTTACTTATCTTTTGCAAAAAGTGACACCTCAATTGAAGTCATCTGGAGACACTGAGAAATGTGTTGTCTGAATAGCTATGATAGTCAAAGTTAAAGTTCTGAAAAATCTTCCCCAAGGGTAGCATATACAGACTTAACTAAAGCAGTCCAAGAACTGACCCTTCAGGGACTCCATAAGTCATTGCTATTTGATTAGACTGAAGAGGTACAATGGATATAAAATAACCCCATTCTTCCGGGTAGGACCTGGACCATTTAAGGGCTGTTCCATTTTGTCCTATTTGTGTATCCAACCTGTTCAGCAGTATATTTTGCTCTACCATATCAAAAGATTGACTAAAATCCAACAAGACCAAAATTGAGATTTTTCCCGAGCTAGTATTCAACCTGATATCATTTAGCACTTTGATAAGAACAGATTCTTTACAAAAAGACCAATTAAATTCAAGAAATTACTGAGTTGATTAAAAATAACTTAATGTCAGCTACTTAAGATCTTTAAGAAACTTGAGTTGAGGAAGGTGAGGAATTGACTTTCTGCAAATGAGCCAACACAGACATAGCAATAGCTTTGAAAAAGTCAGTTGGTATTGAGTCAAGACAGCTCATTTATCGTTTCAGCTGCTGAACCGTTTTCTCGACTGTTCGCTTTTATGTTCAACTTGACACAGGACGAGTTAATAGAGTTTTCTCTGGGTGGCTTCAGATGTGAGATCATTCTATCTTTTTGCTGGTTTGTGCTGACATTTGACCTGATGGATTGGATGTTTTCACTAAACTAGGCAAACTCATTGCATTTGTCAGCTGTTACGAGTTCTTGATCTATCTGATTCCGGGGGGTTGTAAGCTTGTCAACCACAGTTCATAGAGCACGAGAATTGTTGAGGTTCTTACTGATGATTTCAGAAAAGTGTTGCCATCTAGTTCGAACTAACTCTTGGTTAAAATTACAAAGACACTGTCTGTAGAGGTCATAGTCAATTTGGAGTTTAGTTTTTCTGCACTTGCTTTCCGCTTTCCTACACGCTGATTTAGATCTCTTGACTGTCATTGTGCTCCTCCATGGTGTTCTAGGTCACCTCAGGATGGTCTTAGTTTTAGCAGGAGCGACAGCATTCATGACATTTGTGATTTTCGAGGTGAAATTGTCCAAAAGTTCATCAACTGTCTCATCATTCACATTCTGTGGCACTCCGTATGCTCGCCACTGATGAAAAGCGGGGCCACTTCAATTATTTTCCTCTTGAAGTCCACAATGATCTCCTTTATTTATATAGTGGTGAGTGCCAGATTGCTGTCTGTGCACCGGGTTGTGAGCTTCTGACCTCCTCTCTGTTGTGTGCCTCATCTCACTTTGAGATCAGACTGACCACTGTTGTGTCGTCATTTAATTTGACGACGATGTTATTTTTGTGGACTGGGCTCCAGTTGAAGGGGAAGAGACAGTACAGAAGGGGACCTCGCATGCAGCCCAGTGGTGACCCTGGTCAGTGTATGGGTGGAATTTAGGTGGGAGCCGATTCTCACAGTTTGGGGTCTGTTCGTCAAGCAGTCTTTGATCCATGTGCATGACAGAGAAAGTAGGCCCAGTTTAGTCATCAGAATGGCTGGAATGACTGTATGAAAGCCCAAGCTATAATCCAAAAAGACCATCCTAGTGTAGTTCTGCAGTTGCTCCAGGTGAATCAACGCAGCTTGCAAAGCTATGCCGTTGGCGTCTTCTGTTGATTTATGCGCCCTCTATACAACCTGGTGGGTGTCAAAGCTGTGGGGTAGGCAGTCTTTGATGTACTTAAGAAGCAACCTCTCGAAGCACTTCATGACATGACAGGTGTGAGGGCAACAGGGCGATAGTCATTGAGGTGAGTTAAGGATTTCTTTTTGGGGATGGGAATGATTGTCGAGAATTTCAAATTGGTGGGGATGACTGCTTGGGCCAGTGAGAGGTGGAAGATCCTGCAGCTCCAGCATCCACCAACCTTCCTAGAGGTCACGGCCATGAGCACACACCTCACATTGTGCTCCTGTAAAGTAAATGAAGAACAACTGGAGTCTGGTAGGGCCTGGGAGCAGTAGAGCTGCAGAGTAACACCGTGATAACTTGAAGTGACCAAAGAAGCTCCTGTGCCAATGGCTCACTTCCGACTGAGAAATGTGTTCTTTAAGTCGGTTCAGCCGTGGTGATGTGGCTACAGGGGAGTCAGCGGTATTGTCCCTTAAAAGAGCGCTACCTGACAGGTAACTGCCCTCTGAGTGGTCCAACACAAGGCACCAGTCTGAGGACATTTCCCAAGCTGGTGGTGATAATGCCTGTTCTAACTGCACCCAGAACTGAATTATTTTTGTAATTGCCTAGGCTTGAAATAGCAGAGCAGTTCTTGGCTCCCTTTGCCCTACGTCAAATCTCAATGTATTCCTTTAGTCTCTCCTCAGTCCTCCAAGTGTATGACTTCTTCACTAACCTCTTTCCTTGTATGACTTCCTCAATTTTGGGGTTCCACCATCAAGTCTCCTTCTCCTCTTTCCTACCAAAAGATAGACGAAGTACTCTCCTGACTTTTTTTCTGATCACCTTGGCTGTAGTAGTCCAGTCTTTCGGGAGCTCCGCCTATACATCGAGAGCCTGTCTCACCTTTTTCTGAAAGGCCACACAAACATTCTTCCTTTCGCAGCGTCCACCACAAGGTTCTCTGCTCTACATTTGTCCTCTTAATCTTCCTCCCCACCACCAGAGTCATCCTACAAACCACCATCCTATGCTGTTGAACTACACTTTTCTCTACCACTACTTTAGAGTCAGTAATCTCCTTCAGATTACATCGTCTGCACAAAATATAAGCCACCTGTGTGCTTCTACCCACGCTCTTGTAGGTCACTCTATGTTCCTGCCTCTTGTGGAAAAAGATGTTCAGTACTGCCATTTCCAACATTCAACCACCATCTGTCCCTCAAAATTCCTTTCCTGGATGCCGTACTTACCCATCAGTTCTTCATCACTCGTTTCCTTCATCAACATGTCTGTTACAATCTGCACCAATCACAACTCTCTCTGTCTGGGATGCTCAGAACTACTGTATTTTATCTGGTTCCTTTCAGAATTTCTCTTTCAACTCTAGGTGACACCCTACCTTTAGGGCAGAGCTGCTAATCACTATAGATAACAATCTCAATTTAAATTTCACCCTCATCACGCGAACTGATGTTTTTCTCACTTCCAAGGCATTCTTAGCCAGCTCTTCCTTTAAAATAACCCCTAATAATTTATAATAATAATGATTTAAAACCTGGCCCTAAACTTCTAACCTTACTGCATTTCCACCTCCTCTCTTGGGTCACAATATTTTAGTCTTTCTTCTCATCATCATGTCAACCAACTCCTGAGCAAAAATTCAGTCCTTACATTCAGTTTTAAGATCTGTGCATTCTTCTTCTTTTACTGCCAATGAATCCGCTTTCCTCCTCTTCTTTATCTTAAACTCACAGTAGCTTAATTTCCACTGACGCCATGCGGGTTAACGCTGCTGGGGGCGGATTTTGTTCACCTGGGCCATGACCGATTTGGTATGGGAATCTTTAGACGAACACTCATATTTTCTTGGCAAAGTTTTAAGTCAGATGCCCTTCCTGACACAATCCTCTGCATTTTCCGGGCTTTGGACTTTGTTATGGATTGCACTGGCTTGTGCCCCCGATAGGGCTGCATTCTTTAATAGTCAACAGAGTGTCTTTTATTCTTGATATTCAACATGTATGTCATCCTCGGGAGACACCTACTTAGCAGAGAAAAATTCCTTGTGTGTTTTTACATACTTGGCCAAAAAAGCTGATTGTGATTCTGATTCTTAATCAGTGAGCCACTGGAAGTCACTGGATACTTGACTCCGAAGAAGAGTCACTTGTTGCTGCTCATCTTGTAGTAATTCAAGCACATGTTCATTTGACGGTCGGTAGGCTAACTCCACCAATTTAGCTTTTAGGTGGGCAATCTCGGCATAAGCGCCTTGTAACTGGTTATGTTGACCCTAGATGTTAGTATGCTAGCAATTGGAGCTTGTCTCGGTTTATCATCATCATAATTTAATTCCTTACTGTCTTCAGAAGGGACCTGGGCACCCTCAATTGCAGCGAGGTCGGCGAATCAAACTTACTGTGTCATCCAACTGCATTTCCACATCAAAGAGGTGGGCTTCAGACAAATTTAAATGCACAGTGGTGTATGTTAGCTGTGCAGAAAACTGGACTTGTTTAAGTGTTTCAGTTTCAGTTTCAGTTTTGATTTCACTTGCGTGTCATCTCGGTCGATCCAAGCAACAAGCACCGAACCATTCAAGCTTTTAGGGTTTTGTGCTCAGCTTCACTCATAAGTTGGGAGATGCTTTCATTGAGTGTTTCAAGGCCAACGTGTCCGACAGATTCTAAATAGCCTTTGATAAGGTCCCTAGTTAAATTACTGATGAGCTCTTCTAGTGTGGCCAGCTTGTCATATTGGCTGGGACTTTCTGACATCCCCACCATGAGTGTGTGCTGCAGCTTGTACAAGATACACACTTAAAATCATTTGTAATGTAGGCTCGTTGGAGCAGTGCATCTAGTTTGGACTAGAGGCATGATTTAATTGATATACTTACTGTATGTGTTAAAACACTTAAGATTGTGTTTGGAAATTATGGGCTGAGGGTTGATCACATATTGTGCGTGGACACAGTGGTCACATAGCATGAAAGTGTCAATGGCATCAAGCTGTGTGCACAAAATGTATTTGTTTGAATGAAATTTCCGTATGAGAATTGGCAATTTATTTGTTGATATAGTTGCAAAGTGCAATTTGGTGAATGGCAGTGAATCAGCTGGTTGACTAAATTTGAAATAAATTTTTTAAATTAAATTAAGTTTTGCTCAATAAATTTAATTTTACTTTTGTGACGCAAATTGGTTTGAATGTGTATAATAGGTATCACTGCATGTGAAATCAATTTGTGAGGTAATTTAGGACTTCAGCTGATTCACATCAGTTTTATTTTACTATGGGTAAAAGTCAAATATACTTATAATTGGGCTTGTGGATTCGTTAATTGCTGGTATGGCAGGTACCATCGAAGGTTTTAGCCAGAAGAAAAAGTCTTCCAAAGACAAGACCTGATTCTAAAACTTAAAAAAAATATTTTTTCATGAAAAGAAAAACAAAAAATCCTGAGGAATTGAAATCAAATCACTGTTACTCTATCTATCATGTTTTCTCAGTCACAACCCATAGCTCGTGTCCATAGGTGAAAATAGGAATGTAGATCGACTGGTAAAATGAGTGCTTCGAGTTTTGATTTAGCTCCCTCTTTACCACAACAGACCGATACAAATTCTGCATCATTGCAGATCCTGCACCAATCTGCCTGTCAATCTCCCGCTCCATTATTCCCTCACTCGTGAACAACACCCCAAGATACTTGAACTCGTCCACTTGGGGCAGGATCTCAAGGGACACCACCCTTTTCCAAACGAGCACCATGGTCTCAGATTTGTCCGGCTTACTACCGGCAATGCGAACCAAACTCTGACACCACTCGTACAGGGACTGAACAGCCCATATATCAGGGGATTCAGTACCCCATACTCCTGAAGACCCCCCTACAAAACTCCCAGGGGGACACGCTCAAACGGCTCCTACGAGTCCACAAAACACATGTGGTAGACTGGTTGGGTGAACTTCCATGCACCCTCAAGGATCCCGCTGAGGGTGTAGAGCTGGTCCACTGTTCCACAGCCAGGAAGAAAACCACATTGCTTCTCCTGAATCTGAGATTTGACTTCCCGACGGACCCTCCTCTCTAACATCCCCTAAATAGACCTTACCAGGGATGCTGCGGAGTGTGATCCCTTGTAGTTGGAACATACCCTCTGGTTCCCCTTCTTAAAACCCCAGTCTGTCAATCCAGAGGCACTGTCCCCGATGTTCACGTGATTGTCAGGGGGGTGGCCAGGCCGCTGCCCTGGGTGCAGCGACCTACGGCAGCAGCTCCACACCTGCACTATATAGACGTTAATTAGGGCAGGCATATAATAGCCTTGTGTTTTTCATTTTCAGTTGCAAGTTCATTGTGGTTGAGACTGCATTAGTTGGCATGAGTACACAAGCATCTAACTGTGTTTTCGCCTCATTGTCACGGCAGCGTTCCTGTGCCACCACAGTTAAGTCAAGTCTTGTTTTATCCCTGTCACGACCCATCGGAACGGAGGTAGGACCCAAATGCAGGAGGACACGGAAGATGCAAGGTAGTTCGGGGAAAAACGTTTATTAATCCAAGGTCGGGGATCGGGCAGGCAGTCAGGTGCAACAGCGGTAACTGGGACGTCGGGCGTAGAGAGCAGGTCAGAGGGCAGGCAGGAGTCGGTACACGGGAGATCGATCAAGGCAGACAAGAGCATCAAAGGAGTCAGGCTTATGGGGTCGGTCGGAGAACAGGCGGAGGTCGGTACACACGGGTTGACGATCAGGGATATGGGAGTACTCGAACGGGGCATGAAGCTCAACGATCTGGCGGCGGACCAGTCGTCATCGGGTCCTATATATACAGGGGATAACCAGCCCGCATGAGGCGCAGGTGTGTGCCTCCCAATCAGCGCGACCGCGCGGGCACCTGCACAGCCCGGGCAATCCCAAGAAGTAATCAGACCTCGTTTTCATGTTTTTTGGACCTTGGCTATTGCCAAATGGTTTTAAGCCTCTGCCTTTTTGGACTGCTTCCCCGTATATGAGCTCTGTCTGTAATAAAACCACGCTCAACATAATGTCCCTGCTTTGGAGTCCTGCATTTGGGTCAAACCCCGTCATATGCTTGTGACAGAACAAACTGGCCTGAACAGATTCCACCAGGCAAAATGCAGTGCCACTTGTATGCCTCCCAAGACTCTCAGGTTGTTGACCAAGCTTATATCCAAGTGGGGTCTGTCTTTTTGTCATCTCCTACCTTGCCACCTGCGCCACCCATGTGTTATGATTATCCCCCATGCCCGACCCATTCACCACCCCAGTTTTGGTGTACTCAGATTTTTCTGATTTTGAGGAGAATCTGGATTTATATGACTGCCTGCCCAATTTTGACCAAGATTTAGATTTTGTTTTTTCCGTCCCTATTTTTCGTTGCAGTCAATTTGTTTTACCTACTCCCTTTTCCAGCCCCATGTGCCTAAGGCCAAGTCCTCTTCCTCCTACCTTTTCTGGGACACCCATTTGGCCATTTATCCGGGGCCCCGGCGTGGCGGCAAAGTAGAGCGCAGCTTTTTGCCTCTTGCTATACTCCACCCAAACCACACCAAGCAAAATCTGCCAGTTAGTAAACTTTTTCTATTTCACCTTCCCAAGTCTGTGAGCACTTCGCCACTCTTGTATCCACTCTAACCAAGCTTTGAGTTCAGAAGGCTGAGAAGGCACCTGATGACCCACAATTGTCTCTCGCGCATGTCTTGGCCGTGCCTGAACCTCAGCTGCCTCTCGCTCATGTCACCATGGCACATGAACCCCAGCCGCCTTTGGCTCATGTGGCGGAGGCGCCTACTGACTCCCAGCCACCTCATACTCATGTCACGGCGGTGCCTGACCCCCAGCCACCTCTTGCTTATGTTTTGGCGACGCTGCCTCTCAACCACGCTTCGCCGGTGCTCGACCAGTGCACTCACCGCCGACTCTCAACCACGCCTCAGCGGTGCTCGACCATCAGCAGCAGCAATTGCTGCCTCTCGACCCTGCCTCGGCAGTGCTGAACCAGTAGCCGTAACCACCTCTCAACCGTGCCTCGGCTTGACTTGGTCCGCAGCTGTCACCAGCTCCTGTTTGGTTCCTGCTTTGCCTTTGGAACCCTCCTTGTGGATGTCCGCCTGATTCGTCCTGTAGGGACCCAGTTGCTTGGCATCCGAGCTGACCTCCTGAACTACTCAGCCAAGCTCCTTGCTTTGTGTGGCCTGGACAGCCACCATTCTGGGATGGGGGTTTGTGCCCTACTCTGGGCCCCCCTTTCACCCTGGTGTTTTTTTAATTTATTAATTTTTTTGTCGCGTCTGGGATCTGAGGCCTTGGGAGGGGGCTCTGTCACGGGCGTGGCCAGGCCACAGCCCTGGGTGGAGCTGCCTCTGGCAGAAGCTCCATACCTGCACCTAGTTGATGCTAATTAGGCAAGGCATATAAGCCTTGTCTTTTTCATTCTCCGTTGCCAGTTTATTTTGCTTGAGACTGCATTAGTCGGTGAGAGTATAGGAGCCTCTCATTGTGTATTCACCTCGTTGTCACGGCAAGCGTTCCTGTGGCACCACAGCTAAGTCAAGTCTCGTTTTTTGCCTAGAAATATTTAGACCTCATTTTCACGTTTTTTTTTTTGGACCTTCCATGTTGCTATGTGTTTTTGAGCCGCTGCCTTTTTGGACTCCCTGCCACGGAGTCCTGCATTTGGGTCCTACTCCATGTCGTATCCTCATGACAGTGATGTGTGAGTGAGTGTGTTTTATGTCATTACAAGTGGTTTCACTTGTATCTGTGTGTGTGTCTGTGTCCTTGTAGACAAGTGGTTGGGCCAGTTGATTCGAAGTCATGTAAAGCACTAAGGGTTGCATTGCTTGTATCAAAGATTCCTTGATCCTGAGCAATTGTGGTCCAGATGGTGGCCCTGTGGTGTCAACCCCCAGCCTCATTTCAACTTAAATTGTTGTTCATGTAGCTTTTATAGGTATAAATTCATTTAATTGTGTTATTGGTAAAAATTAATTTTATTTGAAAGAGAATCAAATGGTTTATTCTGTAAGAATAATTACATGTTAAAGTGCCACCAACATGCCTATATAAATTTTAAGATAGATATTGTTATGAAAACTGTCATAACCAGAACACTAGGGCGGACCCAAATGCATGACTCGGTAGACAGGAAGGCAGTTAAAGAAAGATCTTTATTCATTACGAGGTCGAATGCTGGAGAGTCAGTCAGAGCGACCAGTAGTATCAGGAGCGTCAAGGTTATGGGGTTGGTCGGAGGACAGGCGGAGGTCGGTGCACAGGGGTTCAGGATGATGAATGCGGAAGAAGCGGGAACGAGGCATCGATGGCAATGATCTGGCAAAGCCACACCGTCCAGTATTTTTAAATTCACATCAGGGCACCGCTTCACACTACGATACCCAAAAGGATGATGCTAGATTGATCATTTAAGTTCAGCTTTTTAATTCATTTGAAAGAGACCTTCAACTCTGCAATTGTTTCTTTCTTTTTTTTTTTTTTTTTTGGTAGGAGTTAAAAATGTATTTAATGTGTTTAATGAATAAAATAAAAATTTCTGAAACATAGAGATGGAGGGTGTATGGACACCAAAAATATATCTTCATTTGAGATGTCACGATGTTTGTGGCTCCCTGTGTTGTTTTTTCCATGGAAACGAGGTCGAAATGGCTCTTTGGGTGTTATAGGTTGCCAACCCCTGCGTTAAACATACTTATTGAAATTAGATGTAAAAGTTGATGGTTTCTTCCACAGGGTGTCCGCGCTCTCCCTAAGAGAAATAGGGTGAGAAGCTCGATCATCCAGGAGAGGCTCAGTGTTGAGCTGCTGCTCATCCGAATTGAGAGGAGCCAAATGAGGTGGCTGGGGCATCTGAAAGACGGCAGAAGCAACACTATGCAATTTCTTTTGCAAATGGAGGTGCTATCAATCAATGCACACTAAAACCAGCAGACATTACCACAACTTCTTCCCTCTTGTTATTAAATTCCAAAAGGTTTAGCGACTCTGCAAAATGTGTTTTTATGTTTTAATGTGTCAAAGTATTTATTGTCAATATTATTATTAATAATAATAATAATATGTCAATATGTATTGGCACATACTTGACAAACAATGAGGGATAGATAGATAGATAGATAGATAGATAGATAGATAGATAGATAGATAGATAGATAGATTTTCTCAGAAACCCTAACCTTATGCCAATTTAGGCAATTTAAGTATAAGAAAGAAAATAAAGAGTGGATTTTAACACAATATTAGTAAATGCATGAAATACTGGATAGCCACATGACATTTATGCAAACACAAAATTAACACTGAGCAAAATACTGATCAGTGTACAGGATGCCTCATAATATATCCGTGTATCCATGTATGTGTATGGTGGATATATACATTTTATTTACTTGGTGCATGAATAGCACCAATTTGGTGCAATGGCATGTTCGCCCCCCTTCTTGCGCCGTCACCTTATCGTGGTGGAGTGGTTTATGTGTCCCGATGATCCTAGGAGCTAAGTTGTCTGGGCCTTCATGCCCCTGGTAGGGTCACCCATGGCAAACAGGTACTAGGTGTCACGTCCCATCGGAACGGGGGTAGGACCCAAATGCAGGACTCGGACGATGCAAGGTAGTTCAAGGAGAAACGTTTATTATATGCCGATGTCGGGGATCGAGCAGGCAGTCCGGTGCAGCAGTGGTAGTTGGGACGTCGGGCAGAGAGAGCAGGTGAGCGGGCAGGCAGGAGTCGGTACACAGGAGAATGATCAAAGCATGCAGAAGTATCAAAGGAGTCAGGCTTACAAGGTTGGTCGGAGAACAGGCGAAGGTTGGTACACACGGGATGTCGATCAGGGATACCGGAGCACTCGAAAGGGACATGAAGCTCAACGAACTGGCCCCTCATTGGGGTCATATAAATACACAGCATAATCAGGCTGCATGAGGGGCAGGTGTGCATCTCCCAATCAGAGCAACCGCGGACACCCGCACAGCCCGGGCTGGAGCGGCAGGATCCTGACAGTACCCCCCCCCTCAAAGACACGGCTCCCAGACGTGCCTAAACGAAAGAAACAGACAATAATTAACACAGGCAGGGGTGGGCGGAAGGGGGGTCCGGAGGAGGGCACGCCAACCCCCCCAGAACCCCAGTATGGTGGCCATCCAGGTCACCAAACGCAAGGAGTCCGGGTGGACAGGTCAGGAGGACGACCCGGACGCCAAGCACCAGGGTCCCCACGGAGCGATTCGGGCGGACGACCTCTGTGAGGAACCAAACGACGAAGCAGGAACCAGGCCGAGGCAGGCAACTGCTCCGGACGAGAACCTCCCACGCCGTGGTTGCGAGACGACCAGGGACTGGTCGCTACCGAGGCTTGGTCAGGAGGCAGCCGTGGATTTGTCACCAACGAGGCCAGGTCCAGAAGTGGCTGGGAGCCCTCAGGAGCGACGAGGGTGATGGAGAGAAGGACCAGAGCCATGACCGCCACCATCACAGCCATCCCGAAGTCTCTCCAGCTCCGGGGTGGCTCCACAGAACTCCCCAGCTCCTCCTGGGCAGGAATGTGAGAAGGCGTCGACACCCTCACCATTGCCACCTCCTGGACAGGAACGTGAGAAGGCGGTGACACCATCGCCACCTCCTGGACAGCAACGGGAGAAGGCGGCGACACCATCGCCATCGCCACCTGCTGGACAGCAACGTTAGAAGGCGGCGACACCATCACCGCCACCTCCTCCTGGACAGCAACGTTAGAAGGCGGCGACACCATCACCGCCACCTCCTCCTGGACAGGAAAGTGAGAAGGTGGTGGCACCATCGCCACCTCCGGGACGGGAACATATGTACGTGCCCGTCGCCGTCAGAGCAGGAACAGGGGACGACCGTGGACCGGTCGCCGACAGAGCAAGAACGGGGAGCGACCGCGGACCGGTCGCCACTGGTACTCCAGGGCACGGACGAGAAGCGGCTGTGGAGACGTCGCCACCTCCTGGACAGCAACGTGAGGCGGCATCGGGTCACTCCCCACTGCCACGTGAGCTTGCAGTGCATTCGTTGAAACAGCAACAAGGGCGTGGCGCGGTGGCGAATCCGTTTCCAGGGCAACGTGAACGAGCGTCGGCAGAGAGTCAGTCGAAACTGACACGTGGGCGTGTCTCGGGAGCGGGTCAGTTCCAACTGCCGCGTGAGCTCTGCTCGGAACAGCCAAAACCTCGACGTGGGAATGGCGAGGAGGCGGGTCAGTTTCCACAGCTACGTGCGCTTGGCGAGGTGGAGAGTCCGTTCCCACTGCGACGTGCAGTTGGCAAGGTGGTGAGTCCGTTCCCACTGCAGCGCGCGCTTGGCGAGGGGGCGGGTCCGTTTCAACGGCGACGTGAACGAGAGTAGGCAGAGAGTCAGTCGAAACTGACACTTGGGCGTGTCTCGGGAGCGGGTCAGTTCCAACTGCCACGTGAACCTGCGTCAGCAGCGAGTTTGTCGCCGTTGCGACGTCAGCGTAGCTCGGCGGGTTCGCCAACTCTTGCCGGACCTGAGCCGTGAGAGCCGCCAATTCGCCATTTCGCGGCAGAACGCCTCGTGATTTGGCGGCTCCTCCTCCCTCTGGGCTGGAAGCTTCGCCACCAGCTGTGTGTCTGCCGGTTTGGCCGTTGCCGGTGAGGAGTGGGAGTGACGATGTCTTAGTTGCCACGCAGAAGTATCAAAGGAGTCAGGCTTACAAGGTTGGTCGGAGAACAGGCGAAGGTCGGTACACACGGGTTGTCGATCAGGGATACCGGAGCACTCGAACAGGACATGAAGCTCAATGAACTGGCCCCGGCCAGTCGTCATCGGGGTCATATAAATACACAGCATAATCAGGCTGCATGAGGCGCAGGTGTGCACCTCCCAATCAGAGCAACCGCCGACACCCGCACAGCCCGGGCTGGAGCGGTAGGATCATGACACTAGGTGAAGGACCAGACAAAGTACGACTCTAAAATCATACCATGACTAAAAAAATTGGATCATGTTTTCCCTTGCCTGGATGCGGTTTACCGGGGCCCCCCTCTGGAGCCAGGCCTGGTGGGGCTCGAAGGCGAGCATCCGGTGGCCTTGCTTGCATCCATGGGCGTCGGCTGGGCACACCCCAAAAGGGTAACATGGGTTACCATGGGCTCACCATCTGCAAGAGGGACCATAGGGGTCGGGTGCGACGTGAGTTGGGCAGTGGCAGGGACATTGGCGATCTGATCCCCAGCTACAGAAACTAGCTCTAGGGACATGGAATGTCACCTCTTTGGCAGGGAAGGAGCCTGAGTTGGTGCGTGAGGTTGAGAAGTTCCGACTAGATATAGTCGAACTCGCCTCTATGCATCACTTGGGCTCTGGCACCACTCCTCTTGAGAGGGGTTGGACTCTGTTCCACTCTGGAGTTGCCCACGATTGTTTGTGCTTATGCACCAAACAGCAATTCAGAGTACCCAACCTTTTTGAAGTCCTTAGAGGGAGTGCTGGAGAGCATCCCCTCTGGTGACTCCATCATTCTCCTGGGGGACTTCATTGCCCATGTGGCAATGAAGTCTGGGAGAGTCCCCCGTCAGAAGGAATTTCAACTCCCACCTCCGAAAGAACTTTGCTCACATCCCAGAGGAGGCGGGGGACCTTGAGTTCAAGTGGATGATGTTCCACGCCTCCACTGCTTAGGCGGCTAACTGGGGGTGTAGCCGTAAGGTGATTGGTGCTTGTCGTGGTGCCAACCGACGAACACGTTGGTGGACGCCAACATTGAGGGATGCTGTCAAGCTGAAGGAGTTCTATCGGGCATTTGTGGGACTCTCGAGGGAGCTGATAGGTACGGCTGGCCATGCGGAATGCAGCTTCGGTGGTCACTGAGGCACCAACCCGGGCGTGGGAAGAGTTCAGTAAGGCCATGGAGAACGACTTCAGGACAGCTTCGAAGAAATGTCTCAGGAGGGGGAAGCAGTGCACCGTCAACACTATGTATCGTGGAGACGGGACGCTGCTGACCTCAACTCGGGATGTTGTGAGTTGGTGGGGAGAATGCTTCAAAGATCTCAATTCCACCAACACGCCTTTCCACGACGAAGCTGAGTCTGGGTGTTCTGAGGCAGGCTCTCCTATCTCTGGAGTTGAGTTTCACCAAGGTGGTTAAAAAGCTCCTTGGTGGCAGGGCCCCGGGGGTGGATGACAGTGGACGAGCTCGGCAGGATTCTTGAGGGTGCGTGGGAGTTCGCCCAACCAGTCTACATGTGTTTTGTGGACTTGGAGAAGGCGTTCGACCATGTCTCTCAGGGAGTTTTGTGTTGGTCTATTTTGGTAAAGAGGGAGCTGAGTCGAAAGGCGAAGCTCTCAATTTACCAGTCAACCAACGTTCCTACCCTTACCTATGGGCATGAGCTGTAGGTCATGAGAAAAGAAGATCCCGGATAAAAGCCGTCGAAATGAGTTTCCTCCGCAGGGTGTCCGGGCTCTCCCTTAGAGATAGGGTGAGAAGCATCCCGGAGGGCCTCAGTGTCGAGCTGCTGCTCTTCTGCATTGAGAAAAGGCAGAGGAGGTGGCTGGGGCATCTGATTTGGGTGCCTCCCGGACGCCTTCCTGGTAAAGTGTTCCAGGCATCTCCTACTGGAAAGGGACACCGGGGATGACACAGGACATGCTGGAGAGACTATGTCTCTCGGCTGGCTTGGGAACACCTCGGGATCCCTCCGGAAGCTGAAGCTCCCAACCCCGCGACACGACCCCTAAAAGCGGTAGCTAATGCATGGATGGAAGGATGGATGGATGGTTGCAAGGATGGTGGTATGTTGGCCCAAGCTTTAACATAGGATGAGGGATTGCTTTGAGTACGAGGTAAATCAGCTAAAAATTACATGATTGATTCTGATTTGTGATCATGTGGTCGGATCAGGACATTCCAAATATATACCCGCGGTTGGGAGGTAACACATTAGATGTAATGAGATTACATAGTTTAATTCCCAAATCTAAATCATTATAATCTGTTGTATTATTGGGAGAAAGTATCCAATCCTTCTCCATACATTTTATCCTCAACGGGTTGTGGGTGTGGTGGTCCCTAACTCAGTTGAATGTGGGCAGGAGGGGGAAGTACACTCTGAATACCAACAAGTCCCACTAGTTAGCACATAGTTCACAGTCGTTTGAGGTCTCTGGTTCAAAATGGGTGCACCGGTGTGGAGTTTTAATGTTCTTCCTGTTTCTGCGTGGGATATTTCTGGGAACCCTGGTTTCCTCCCACATCCCAAAACATGCATGGTAGGTTAACTGAAGACTCTCAATTGCCCATGAGTCTGAATGTGAGTGTGAATGGTTGTTTGTCTTACGTGTGCCCTGCGTCCGTTTGCCTTAGATTGGCTAGTACCCAGAGTCATCTGAGATAAGCACCAACACACAGACAGCCTGAGTGAGGATAAAAGGTACTGAAAATGGATTGATGACCATGCAATGCCACAAGCGGCAATGGTTTATCTGATGTTTTGAAAGGGTTAGACTCGTATAAACTTAAATTGTCCTGTTCAGTATGTGGGGAGTTATTGTAATTTTGGAACTCTTTATGAAAGACAATAGTCAATATACAGCAATCCCTCATTTTTCTCAGTTAATTGGTACCAGACCCACCCGCAAAAAGTGAAAAACCATTAATTAGGGTAAATAAAAAGTGGAATGCTGGACGCTTCCATGTCACCAAACTATTTATTGATGCATCTCAAATCTCCTTTACACAGGTTTTCATAGATTTTTGGGAAAGTTATTTTTAATCAACTCAGTAATTTCTTGAACTTAATTGGTCTTTTTGACAGATTACCAAACTCTTCACAGAAAAGAATATGTTCTCAAAGTGGTAAATGATATAAGGTTGAATACTAACTCGGGAAAAATGTCAATTCTGGTCTTGTTGGATCTCAGTCCATCTTTTGATATGGTAGAGCAAAATATACAGCTGAACAGGTTGGATACATAAATAAGACAAAATGGAACAGCCCTTATATGGTCCAGGTCCTACCCGGAGGAATGGAGTTATTTTATATCCATTGTACCTCTTCAATTTAATCGAATAACAACGACTTATGGAGTCCCTCAAGCGTCACTTCTTGGACCGCTTCAGTTAAGTCTGTATATGCTACCCTTGGGGAAGATTCTTCAGAACTTTAACTTTGACTATCATAGCTATTCAGACGACACATTGTTATATGTCAGTGTCTCCAGATGACTTCAATTGAGGTGTCACTTTTTGCAAAAGACAAGTAACTGTAAGAGCCAAAATTTTCTACAATTAAACCACAAAAAAAGTGAGAGAATTGTTTTTGGTAAGAAAGTAAAGAATACAGTAATCCCTCATTTTTCATGGTTAATTAGTACCTGACCCACCTGCAAAAAGTGAAAGGGTTTTTTTTTTTTTGCTTCATTGGTCCATGTCGTCTTGCTAGGGATGCTGCATTATACCCTATCAATGCGCCTTCCCGCTACAGAGTACGGTACTAATGTATCCTGGCAATTATTTTTTTAAATTATATATTTTTTTTTTGCTTCAGGTGATCAGGTAAGTAGAGAAGATTTACTATAGTTGCATGACAATAGTCACATAACAGGTCAGTCAGTCTTTTTTTCATTGGATCTTAACAACTTGTGTCTTGGAGATTTTGTTACAGTCCAGTCAAACCAAGAGTGAATTTTTGTCCATGATTCCAAAAGGTATGTTCAGCACAGACAATTATGAACAGTTCAAAGTTGCAATCTGTGTTAGCACAAAACACTCAGCCTTCTGACTGAAAGCAAAATAAATAAGTAAATAAAACAGTCAGGCAAAGTGTAAAATTTTTCATTATGTTATTGATTCATTTGGAGGAAATCAGAGGCACTTAAAATGTTGGTAGTTGTGTGCCAACTCCAATTTAGCATTTGTCTGAACGTTAATTCTGAACAAAACTACATCCCCAGTTATAAGAGGGTGTGTGCACTTGTTTCACCAAATATCTCAGTATATTTGAAATTCCCCTCACAAAGATTTCTTTTTGTTTTATATGGCATTGTGGAGGGTATAGCTCACATTAATCTTGATATATAAAACATATACAGTGGACATTTTTCATTTCCACTGTATATAAAACCTCAAAATCAAGACTCTGATGAGTTAAGAATGAGCCAAGACCAAGACAAGAAAGAGCCAGAAAACACTAAGACTTCTTTGACAATAGTTTAAGACTAAAAACCAAAAATTATAAAAATTGGTATGAATAAAGGACACAAGACTTTTGTTGAACATTGAAGGCATCTTGCATTAGACAGTTTAAGGAAATTGTCTTTTGCACCATTCTAAAATTTTCCTTTAGCAACTGTAAAGTATTATAATTAACTATACGGATTATGAGCATTTTAGACAAGAACCTTCAGTCAATTAATTTGCTCATGCTGCCTTTCTTAGACACTGTAGAACAGAGAGTCTGAGTTGCTAATGTTAATCAATGAAAATAAATAAACAAACAAACAAAGAAACAAATAAATAAATAAATAAATAAAAGTCCCTGAATGGAAATCTTTAAATATCTCTCTGATAAAATGGACTGCTTCTGGAAACACAAAGTGATATATTTTTCCATCATGTGGAAACAAAGGGCCTCACAGTGAAGGACCAGCGGGCTTGGGGTCACGATGATGTGCTAACTATAATGTAAGAGCCTGTCACACAGGCTGGACAATAGTGCCAACAAAAATGCCAGGTGAAAAACCTGGGACGACATGTGTCACTTTAATTCTGAAACAGAGGCCAGCCAGTGCGACGAGTTCTGTGCCCAGAGGCCCTGTCCGAATCCTCCTCACGTTTCCCCTAATCTGAAGGAAACAATTTATGTCGAGAGTCAGATGCAGCGAGAGAAGGGGCAGGCTGAGAGAAAGCATTGATTTCTTTGGTAAAACCCAGGATATAGGACACTTTCTCCGTTTCTGAGATAATACTGACTTAAATACAAGAGGTCACTGACACATTATTGAAAATCCTCTCAATAGACATTCAATGTTTTTCCAAACAATGTCATTGTTGCTCTTTGAGTGAAATTTCAAAAGTCGGATTTTTATTTATTTTTTTTGCCATGCAGTTATTAGGTCAATCAGAATGGAGGATCTGTATCCCTTTTATGCTGGAACAGGGTTTTACTGTGTCACAGTTGAGTTTTTAAGATTCTGCTGTGGCTTTTAGCACAGTAATCCTTCTCTACTTCGCACTTCATCTATTGCGGCTTCAGTGCATCACAACTTCACCCCCCCCCAAAAAAAAGCCAGATCGGCATACATTACGTAAAGTACGTATTACTGGAAGGCACTTTGATACAAGGCAAGCAATGATCCCTGGCACGGCATTCCAGCCGCATCAAGGACCACTGAGAGCATGCGTGGATTACTATCTCCTGAGCTGATTGGCTGCGCATCATCGAAGCCCCACCCAGCAACTCTCTCTCCCTCCTCTTCCTTGTCCTTCCTATCTGTCATTTCCTACGCTGTTGACTGTGTACGCGATAACCTCTCTAGTTCACAATGCTGCCAAAATGCTGTGTTGATGTTAAAGTGTCTCCTGAAGCACTCAAGAAAAAGAGGAAGGTGTGAAATTAGAGGATTGTTTGAAATGGGAGCTGCATTTGCTTTGTGGAAAGGGGATTGCAGAAAAATGGCTTGGTGATGATGATGAAGAGGAATATAATGAAAATTGGTGGAAAAGTAAAACTTTTGGGTATGATCAAAGACAGCAGAAGGCTTTTGTGGTGCAATTATGGCATGAATGAATCAGTGGTGCCCCACATAAAGAATGATATGGTAAACATCTGTAAAAGCGCTTCAATAACTTTTAATAAGGAACCAAAATGTGTGATGATGAACCTCAGGCTTCAAAGGGATGAGGGATTCACCCCCTCGAAGATGAGGGTTTTCGACAAGCAAAGGTTGGTTTGAAAAATTTCAAAAGCATTTCACCTCAGAAGCATGCTACAAATTGGTACGAGCTGTCGAGTTTTGAAATTGTGTTGATGGGGTTATGTCCTTGTAAAAGGTGTTGGATTAAATGGATTAATTGTACATAAAGTTGTCTCATATTTGCACTCTTGTTTTGCTTTTAATGTTCTTTTGCTATGCTTAATATGCTTGAACAATATGATGCAACAAAGAGGCACATTACATTGCTTGCGAAGCAGCGGTCAACCAAGAGGAGACATCACGAGAGTGAGACAGAAATGACGTCACTGGGGTGTGTCGGGAGCGTTTGGCGGACTACAACTTGTCAGTGGAGGACGTGCCAGGACTCGCGTTTGCTTTGTTTGTGACAGTTAGTTTGTTTATCGGCTCACGCTTGCTTATGGTTGCTTTGGTTATCAGGTTTGCTGTGCTTGTTACGATTCTCACCACCCTATGATGAGTGGAGATCTGGCCAGACTGGGCTGGAGATGGTGAGAGATACATCCAGTGTTCTTCTTGTCGGAGGAGGGCACGTCACAATGGTGAGACGATGGTGACGTCATAACGGTGAGACGGAAGTGATGTCACAAGAGCGAGACGGATTTGGCATCACAATGGTTCATCTGGAACATTTTGTGCTCTACATTAGAACACATCACGCATTTGCTTTGTTTGCCACTTTTCGGACTGAAATAAAAAATATTATTCTTGTATTGTTATTGTTTAACTAGTTACTTGTACTGTTGTAATTTTTGTCTCAAGTATGCAAAGTATAAATGCTGGACTGGTGTTTAAACATTCTGGTACCCATACACACACAATCATTGGCAGCGCCTCCAGCAGAAGTCTGAGTGATGAATGGTAACTATACATTAATATAATACAGTAAGTGTTTTACAATTGACAATTGTACTATAAATTTACAATACTGTATATATTATACTTATAAGGTTTTATAATTAAAGATTTAACTAAATACTGCTTTTTGTCTCAAATATGCAAAGTAAAAATACTGTTTACAATTTTAATTTTTTTTGCAACACTTTTATCTACAAACAGAAAAAAAGAAAGAAAATAGAGAAGATAGGGGAGAAAAAAGGAGAAAAAAATACAATTAATTTACATTCAATAACATTGGGGTAATAATACCTTTACAAAATGGCAGAATAGGAGGGTTTCTCTCGTCTCCAATTATCTGATCTAGTAGGTCATCCTCAACCAAGTTCATACCATAAGTGAGCAAGGAAATTAATCTTAAACAGAAAACAAGTAAACAAACAATAACAACAACACAAAAATCCATCCATCCATTTTCTTTTTCCGCTTATCCTCATGAAGGTCACGGGAAGGGCTGGAGCATATGCTAGCTGTCAATTGGCAGGTGGCGGGGTACACCCCGAACTGGTTGCCAGCCAATCACAGGGCACATAGAGACAAACAACCACACTCACAATCACACCTCGGGGTGATTTAGAGTCTCCAATTAATGTTGCATGTTTTTGGGATGTGGGAGGAGACCGGAGAGCTCGGAGAAAACCCATGCAGGCACAGGGAGAACATGCTAACTCCACAACACAAACATGTAAAAAAGAAAAAAAAATAATACTACCTCAAAGCACCAAAGAAGAAATGTTCCAAAAACTATGTACAATGACTTACATATTCAGTTCAAGGAAAAAAATGTTTGGTTTTCAAATTTTCTTGGTATCGGAACCCTTGGGTGATACCTGTTCTGACAAGACAAGATGCAATACTTGTGAGTTAAAAGAAATGCCATGGACAACACACAAAGAAAAAGGAAAGATAATAATAGTAATAATGACAACAACAAAAGCAATAAGTGGTGGGAATCAATGAACAAAATTAAGATGAACTTTATTTCGCATTATGTAGTAACATCTTTTGATGTTATGGCATATTTTGTCAAGTTTTCCCAATATCTCTCAAACTTTTCTTGTTCTTGCCTCAAGATGAAAGTTAACTTATTAATTTTAAAGATATCTTGAACCACTTTAATCCAATCCTCAACTGTGGGAGCATTCTTTATCAACCGTTCTTTACATTCTGTTTACAACTTTTAAATTATCTTGTACCCACATAGACATACACCCCCCGCTACTTCACAGTGGTTCTGGTCCCAATTAAGCTCGAAGACCAAGGTCTCAGTGCATTATAATTTAATTTTATTGAGAATCAGAGTCAATCAGCTGAATAGAACAAAGTTTATAAGGGGAGAGAGAAACTAAGACAAAAGACAAAGCACACATTGTAAATAGGATAGGATAAGTAAATCATTATATATCTACAACTGTAAAACATTAAAGATAAGTGTTCCATTGAGTAACGCATAGCAATGCAGCCCTATGAGGGCACAAGCCAGTGCAATCTGTAGGCTGGTCCCAAGCTTGGATAAATGCAGAGGGTTGCGTCAGGAAGGGCATCTGGCGAAAAAACTGTACCAAACAAATATGAGCATTCATCTAAAGAATACCACACTGGATCAGTTGTGCCCGGGTTAACAACGCCCGCCCTTGGCACCGTTAACCTGAAGGGCGTCGCTGGAAATTAAGATACTGTGGGTCAGAGACAAAGAAGAGGAGGAAACTGGATTCATCGGCAGAAGAAGAAGAGGAATCCACAGA
This sequence comes from Syngnathoides biaculeatus, assembly GCF_019802595.1. Taxonomy (NCBI): domain Eukaryota; kingdom Metazoa; phylum Chordata; class Actinopteri; order Syngnathiformes; family Syngnathidae; genus Syngnathoides; species Syngnathoides biaculeatus. The sequence goes on along the minus strand of NC_084662.1, from coordinate 1,917,125 downwards.
GCCTACAACTGAGAGTAGGGACTTTGAATGTTGGGAATATGACAGGAAAAGCTCAGGGGTGGGTTGACATGATTATTAGGAGAAAGGTTGATGTATTGTGCATCCAAGAGAGGAGTTGGAAAGGTAATAAGGATGGAAGTTTAGGAGCAGGGTTTAAATTATTTTACCATGGAGTAAAAGGGAAGAGAAATGGAGTATGGGGTTATTTGAAAGGAAGAGCTGGCTAAGAATGTCTTGGAGGTGAAAAGAGTATCAGATCGAGTGATGAAGCTCAAATTTGAAATTGAGGGTGTTATGTATAATGTGATGTGTAATGGACATGTTGGTGAAGGAAACAGTGGTGATGAAGATGTGATGCGTAAATAGCATGCAGGAAAGGAACTTTGAGGGACAGATGGTGGTGGACTTTGCAAAAAAGATGGAAATGACAGTAGTGACCACTTTTTTTCCAGAAGAGACAGGAACATAGATTGACCTAAAAGAGCAGCGATAGAAGCACACAGGTTTATATTTTGTGCAGACAATAAGGAAGTGGTAGGAGAGAGTGAAGCTCGACAGCATAGGATGGTGGTGTGTAGGATGACTCTGGTGGTGGGTAGGACGATTAAGAAGACAAAGGTATAGCAGAGAACCATGTGGTGGAAGCTGAGAAAGGAAGAATGTTGTGCGCCCTTTCGGAAAGAGGTAAGACAGGCTCTTGATGGACAGCGGAAGCTCCCGGAAGACTGGACAACGACAGCCAAGGTAATCAGAGAGACAGGCAGGAGAGTACTTGATGTGTCTTTTGGTAGGAAAGGAGGGAAGGAGACTTGGTAGTGGAACCCCAGGAGGTCATACAAGGAAAGAGATTAGCGAAGAAGAAATGGGACACTGAGACGACTGAGGATAGACAAAAAGAACACATTGAGATGCGAAGTAGGACAAAGATAGAGGTGGTAAAGGCTAAACAAGAGGCATATGGCATATAAATATATGGCACCAGGTTGGACACAAAAGAAGGATAAAAGGATCTCTACAGGTTGGCCAGACAGAGGGATAGAGAAGGGAAGGATGTCCAGCAGTAAAGGTGATTCAGGATAGAGATAGAAATGTGTTGACTGGTCCCAGTAGTATGCTAAATAATGGAATACGTTGAGAAGTTGATGAATGAAGAAAATGAGAGAGAAGGAAGAGTAGAAGAGGCAAGAGTGAAGAACCGGGAAGTGGCAATGACTAGGAAGGGGGAAAATAGAAAGGCATTAAAGAGAATGAAAAATGGAAAGGCAGTTGGTCCTGATGACATACCTGTAGAGGCATGGAAGCAATTTAGAGAGGTGTCTGTGGAGTTTTTGACAAACTTATTCAACAGAATATTAGCGGGCTCTCAATGCCTGAAGAACGGGGGAAAAGTGTGCTAGTTCTCATTTTTAAGAAAAAAGATAATTTGCAGAACAGTGGGAACTGTAGAGGAATAAAGTTGATGAAGCACACAATGAAGTTATGGAAAAGTGTAGTGGAGCCTAGACTCAGAACGGAAGTAAGTATCTGTGAGCAACAGTATGGTTCCATGGCTAGAAAGAGTACCACAGATGCATTATTTTCCTTGAGGATGGTAGTGGAAATGTACAGAGAAGATCAAAAGGAGCACTGTACATTGTGTCTTCGTGAATCTAGAGAAAGCCTATGACAGAGTACCAAGAGAGGAACTGTGGTATGGCATGCAGAAGTCTGTCGTGGAGGAGAAAAATGTTACAATAGTACAGGACGTGTATGAGGGAAGCAGAACAGTGGTGAGGTGTGCCAGAACAATTTAAGGTGGAGGTACACCTCAACCTGGTGGAACCAGTTGGCATGACAGACAAGGTTCAATTAATGTATTCATGATTTTTAGTATAATTTGGGCAATTCTGTACCAATATTTGGCGGGCTGGATTGAATTGGTAAATGAGGCTTTTGTGGCCCACTGACTGTAGTTTGGCCACCCTGGTATAAGCGGATTGGAAAATGGCAGGATTGAAGGTGAGGACATCTCCTAGTAAGCCCCCTCTATCCATAAAACCTGTCACAATCCTGTACATATACACGCATACTGTATAACTTGACTTTATCGGTCACTTTCATATTTTGTTTTCTAATCGATACTGGTTGGTAGAACTTTTACAAGTTACTTCAAAGGTGTATAAAAATGGATTGCTCTCTTGACGATGCAATGTTACTATAATGGCTCAACAGACATCCTGGTTTTGCTTTTCTGAAAAGTGATGGTATTGGAGGCAACGGGAATCTGACTGGAGCCAGCGAACATGTACAGTATTCTATCTGTAAATTCTCTATATACTGTACATATGATATGTCTATGTACCTATTTGTACATATGAATAAAAATAGGTACAATTTCCTTATTAAGATGACAAAACCTTTGTCGGTGAAGAACTGGGCTCAGACTTACAGTGAAGATAACAAGTATTAGAACACCCTGCTATATATATAGTAAGTTCTCCCACGAATCATGGAGAGGTCTGAAATTTTCACCGTCGGTGCATGTCCACTGTGAGAGAGATAATCTAAAAAGATTAATCCAGAAATCACAATGTATGATTTTTTTTTAACAATGTATTTGTGTGATAAAATAAGTACAGTGGTGCTTTGGTTCTCAAACACAATGCATTCCAGAAGGCTGGTTGAGAACCAAAACGTTCGAAAACCAAAACACGTTTTCCCGTTACAATGAATGGAAAACAAAGTAATGCGTTCCAAGCCTAAAAGCAAATGTTTTTTTTAAGCATTTTTTTTAGCTTTTCCTGATAGAAAACTGCATAGTAGGAATACATGTAGAGTTTAAATACTTTATATAATTAAATCATTTAAGAAATATATTTATTTTTTGCTTAAAATGTATGCGTTAGCGTAGTAGAGTTTTCTAGGCTGGGAGTGCATTGCCATATCTGTATCGACTCGGCCCCCGGCCTTGTAAACCTTTTTTTTTTAAATCAACATAAGTGCAGAATAACTTTAAACAAGCAATAATGAGGGGGAGAAAAAACTAATTGTTTTCTATTTGCACAGAAAGTACATAACATAAAAAAATATAACTTGCAACTAAAGGTAGGGTTAATGGAACAAAAGAAAAAAGCAATGCAAAACAACAGTTTCAGATGTCTTCAGTGGGGGTGACGTGTCCCTTTTTCATAAAGACCAAATCTAATGTTTGTTTCTGCCATCTTTTAAGCACTTTTCTGAAGTGGTTTATAACAACGTCATTAAAATTTTGCAGTGCTCTGCAACATTCAGCTTTACTCAGGTGATGAAGTTCTACAAAATTATGAATGTCATTCCATTTAGCGCAGATAGCTTTAATATTGCCACTTCAGACATCCTTCCTGCCTACAGACTCCTCCGACGAAATCTCCTCCCTTCCTCAACAACACTATCTCCAGCTAACTGCTGCTCGTACACAAAAATAATTAGCAACTTTTCAATTCCCTCCAAGATCTGTGGCCTCTGCTTGGTCAACACGGTTGCTCCTTCAGCTACATCACTTGCTTTGAGGGCAATCCTTGTGTTCCACAATGGTGATGATAGTTGCTTTCCCCATCCCACACTTCTTCGATAGCTCAGAAACACGCACACAAGATTCGTGCTTGGCTATCAAATCCTTCTTGAAGTCGACAGTTTTACGCACCACTTTCCTTTTTTCAGCACCAGCAGTTCCATTTGCCTTCTTTGGAGCCGGGCGTTAATGTTGCTCAATTTGAAGAAAATAAGTCACTACAGCAATGGAAAACGTCCACGAGCAGAGGAGTGTGTGAGTCAACTGGTTGCGCCGCGTGCGGTCGTAGGTCTTACATCTTTTCAATTTTTGTCGGGGGTGCGTTCGAAAGCCCAGTGACAAATCATCATGGGTAAGCTGGTTGGGTGTTCGAAGACCGATTTTCGATTGAAAACCAAAGCAAAAAAAATTCAAAACTTTCGTTTGAAAACCAATTTGTACGAAAACCGAGGTACCCTGTATTTGAACACCTGAGAAAACCAATGTTAATATTTCGTACAGTAGCATTTTATTGCAATGACAGAGGTCAAACGTTTCCTGAAGTTGTTCATCAGGTTTGCTCACAGTGCAGGAGGGATTTTGGCCCACTGCTCCACACAGATCTTCTCTAGATCAGACAGGTTTTCTGGGCTGTTGCTGAGAAAACATGGAGTTTCAGCTCCCTCCAAAAATGTTCTCTCGAGTTTAGGTCTGGAGACTGGCTAGGCCACACCAGAACCTTAATATGCTTCTTACGGAGCCACTCCTTGGTTTTCCTGGCTGTGTGCTTTGGATCGTTGTCATGTTGAAAGACACAGCCACGACCCATCTTCAATGCTCTGACTGAGGGAAAGAGGTTGTTCCACAAAATCTCACAATACATGGCCGCGGTCATCCTCTCCTGATTACAGTACAGTTGTCCTGTCACAGGTGCAGTAAAACACCCCCAAAGCATGATGCTACAACCCCAATGCTTCACAGTAGGGATGGTGTTCTTGGGATGGAACTCTTCATTCGTCTTCCTCCAAACACAGTTAGTGGAATTATGAGCAAAAAGTTCCATTTTGGTCTCATCTGACCACAAAACTTTCTCCCATGATTCCTCTGTATCATCAAAATGGTCCTTGGCAAACTTAAGACGAGCCTTGTCATGTGGTGGTTTAAGCAGGGGAACCTTCCGTGCCTTACATGATTTCAAACCATTAAGTCTTAGTGTATTACCAACAGTCACCTTGGAAACGGTGGTCCCAGCTCTTTTCAGGTCATTGAGCAAGTCCTTTCGTGTAGTCCTGGGCTAATTCCTCAACTTTCTAAGGATCATTGAGACCCTATGAGGTGATATCTTGCATGGGGCTCCACTCCAATTGAGATTGCCCGTGTTTAGCTTCTTCCATTTTCTAATGATTTCTCCAAAAGTGGACCTTTTTTCACAGAGCTGCTTGGCAATTTTTACATAGCCCTTTCCAGCTGTGTGGAATTGTACAATTTTGTCTCTGATGTCTTTGGACAGCTTCTTGGTCTTCGCCATGTTCCAAGTTTCAGTCTTACTGATTGTATGGGGTGTACAGCTGTCTTTATCAAATCAATCAAATCAAAAGCGTTTGTCATTATATGCTGTGCATACAATGAAATGATGAGTGCTTCTCCACAAGGTGCAATAAAATAGAATAAAATTTGAAGAACATGTTGGGTAAAAAACAATAGATAAAACATCAAGGCACAGTTACTACTAAAATAAATAAATGCACAAAAGTGCAATTACGTAATATTCCATTGCAGTGTTGTTATTTCACTGGTTTCAGTTCAAGGAGTTGATGGAAAAACAGTCCTTGAATCTGGTTGCCACACCACTTTGACAATTTACCAATCTCGTCTCTGTAGGCAGACTCATTTCCTTCTGATATGAGCCCATCACAGTGGTGTCATCCGCAAACTTGATAATGGAGTTGCTGGGATGGGCTGCGATGCAGTCATACGTGTACAGAGACTATCACAGAGGGATCAGTACACAGCCTTGGGGGGACCCAGGACTGTGGGTGATTGAGGAAGAGAGGTGTGAGCCAAGTCATACAGACTGTGGATGGTTTGTGAGGAAGTCTTAAATCCAACAGCAGATCGAAGGACATGGTCCAAGGAGGGAGAGTTTGTCAACTAATATACCTGTGAGGATGGTATTAAAGGAATATAAGAGTTTGAGCTTAAAGTAGTTCATTAGATGTTGCTGCATCCTGTGTATGAAAGTGTGAGACTGTAAAGTGCTGATTGTGTGACTGGTGGAACGAAACAGGGTATGTGGTGCAAGAATGTGCAAGAAGGGAATGTTTTAGAACAGACGGTGCTAACTGCAAGGAGGGTGCAGAGACGAGAGGACTCAGAGGCAGTTGGTGGAAAAACTACTGTCAGGAAACCACCACCAGGAGGAGCCAGCACACGATTCTGCAGGGGAGGAGTCGGCCCGGCGGACCAAAGGAGACCAATGAGAGAGCGCCAAGGATAACTGCAGGAGACACAGAACCAATAGTGAATTAGTAGATTGTACTTTTAAATTGTTCTGGGCAACTCGGATGTAGAGTACGTTTGCTGGTGGCAACAGAGGCGTACAGGGTTGTAATGAGAGGGACCCGAGACCCAGGTGTTTGTTGAAGGAATAAATCCACTCGTGTGTGAAAATGCCGGCTTCCTGATACCTTTCTATTGCAGAACGAGCGCGCGTATTGTTGGATGAGTGGCAGTTGGGTAAGGTCACAAATTGGAGTCAGATTACTAACTTAAGTTTATGATGATTTAGAAATAAATTCCAACAGTATGAAAGGCTGAACTAAAGTTTACGAAAAGCATCCTGACGTAGTTACCTTGGCGTTCCAGGTGGCTCAGTGCAGTGTGGAGAGCTATTGTGATAGCATCCTCGGTGAACTGGTTTCCTCTGTCGGCAAACTGGTAGGGGTCGAGTGAGGGAGGAAGTGAGCCCCATATGTGGGGTGCAACAAGCCTCTAAAAGCACTTCATAATCACAGGTGTGAGTGCAACAGGCCTGTAATCAACTAGACTGTCAATGGCTGCTTTGTTTGGAATGGGGATGATTGTTGCAGATTTCAGGCAGGAGGGTATGGTTGATTGTTGCAGGGATCTGTTGAAGATTTGGATTTAAGACTATTTTACTTTTATTGCACTTTCATTATTGGCTTAAATATGACCTTATACATTTAATCAACAGATATTGTGTTGTCCATTTGCTCATCAGACAAGGATGTGTTGTGGAGCCGGTGGTTGTCCTTGATTTTTGTATGCAGAAAACCGGCTGGTCCCATCATCCTCTCCCAGGCGTTGCCGTGGAGATGAACGACACCAGATAATGAGCGGAAAGTTACCATCACGGCCCATGACCAGACTGCGGGGGGAGGCAGCCACTTTTACCATGGACCCATACATATGAAAACCTTGTGTTACTGGGCAGCTTTTGTCTTCTTCTTGAGCTATCCTCCCAGAAGACACACGTCTTCTATGCGGCAGATACCTATATATGACCTGGACATCTGTATTGCACATTCCTTTGTATTAAATTGATTTGCTGTTAACTTTTTCTAACCATTGGTCGTATCTTCCTCGACTCGTGAACACGCATAGGGTCCAGACTCGCAAATCCCAGGGTCCAAACTCGCAAATCCCTACAGTATGCATGTCTAATGTGAGAGTAAACATGGTCCAGTATTTTGTCTCCTCTGGTGGGACAGGTCACATACTGGATGAATTTGGGTAAGGCAGTCTTTAAACACGCTTGATTGAAGTCACCAGTAACAATCAATACTCCATCGGAATGGGTGAGCTGCTGTTTGTTTACAGTCACGACCAGACGGCTAAGTGCTGCACTAACGTTAGCGTTCGGCGTGCTATAGACAGCTACCACAATGACTACTGTTAGCTCCCTCTTTAGATGAAAGGGCCTGCAAAAGACTGCAAGGTCTTACCAGAGTCTTTGGTACTGTCTTATCGATGTAACGTGCGGCCTGCTAGCATACTGCATCACTTTGATGAATTAAGCAGAGAGCGTTTTATGAAAGCGCAAAGTTGTGAAAGTCTCACTTGACATCCCAGTGGTGGCCATATTGCCTGTGATGTCATTTACAGATGTCACACTGGGACAGTTGCCATAGAAAACACACTGTGTTCCCTGCAATGGCAGATGAACAAGAGAGATTTTCAAAATTTTCTGACCCCCCCTTCTGAGAATGAAGCTCTTTTTGAAGAAGAGAACATCTCAGGAGCAAGTGAAGTGACTAGGGCCATATTACCCTATCATTTTGAGCCATATTAGACGATATGCGGATCACATCTAACTGACAACAGACTCCCCGACAGATGGACGAGGAGGACGAGGAACCCGATCAAATTAAAAATGACTGCCCCATAATTGTTCAATTTCCTAACCCTTTTACAAGTCTCATGTATTCAGGAGGACCCATGCCGGGCAATGTAAGTACGTCAGGGGTGCCTAAACACCGGTGCCCGGTCAGGAAGAGCCCCTTTCTCCTTGTCGCATGCGGCCGCCCACCTCCCCGCCAAACCACCTGCGTGTCAGCGGGCCACCGGCTAACGGCTACACTGCCTTCCTGGAACATTCGCTGGAAAAGTTTGTTCCGAGTTTAGGTTGTTTGGCTAGTTAGCTCTTGTTACACGCTACTAAACTGTCTTTGTACTTCTATTTTGTTCTTGTTTTGGTCTTGTATTGTATTGTGTGTGATTAAATTGTCTTAAATGCAATACAAGTGCTTTGTTATATTTTTCTGGTTTGACCAAGGGAATTTACAGTGAAGAAAATGAATATTTGAACACCCCGTTATATTGCAAGTATTCCCACTTAGAAATCATGGAGGGGTCTGAAATTTTCAGCGTCGGTGCGTGTCCACAGTGAGAGAGATAATCTAAAAAGAAAAGAAGAAAAGAAAAATCCGGGAATCACAATATATGATTTTTTAACGATTTATTTGCGTGACATGGCTGCAAATAAGTATTTGAAAACATATCAGCTAGAATTCTGACCCTCAAAGACGTGTTAGTCCACCTTTAAAAGTCCACCTCCACTCCATGTATTATCCTGAATCAGATGCATCTGTGTGAGGTCGTTAGCTGCATCAAGAAACCTGTCCACCCCTTACAATCAGTAAGACTCAAACTTGTAACATGGCCAAGACCAAAGAGTTGTCCAAAGACACCAGAGACAAAATTGTACAACTCCATACGGCTGGAAAGGGCTACGGAGAAATTGCGGAGCAGCTTGGTGTAAAAAGGTCCACTGTTGGAGCAATTAGAAAATGGAAGAAGCTAAACATGATGGTCAATCTCAATCAGAGTGGAGCCCCATGTAAGATATCACTTCATGCGGTCTCAATAATCCTAAGAAAGGTGAGGAATCAGCCCATGACTACTTGATAGGACTTGGTCAATGACCTGAAAAGAGCTGGGACCACCGTTTCTAAGGTGACTGTTAATAATACACTAAGACGTCATGGTTTGAAATCATGCATGGAACAGAAGGTTCCCCTGCTTAAACCAGCACATGTCAAGGCCCGTCTTGAGTTTGTCAATGACCATTTGGATGATACAGAGGAGTCCTGGGAGAACATTTTGTGGTCAGATGAGACCAAAATGGAACTTTTTAATTCCACCAACTATGTTTGGAGGAAGACAAATGATGAGTTCCAACCCAAGAACACCATCCCTACTGTAGAGGATGACTGCTGCCATGTATTGTGAGATTTTGGGGAACAACCTCTTTCCCTCAGTCAGAGCATTGAAGATGGGTTTTGCCTGGGTCTTTCAACATGACTGACCCACAGTTCACAGCCAGGAAAACCAAGGAGTGGCTCCGTAAGAAGCATATCAAGGTTCTGGCATGCCCTAGCCAGTCTCCAGACCTAAACCCAATCGAAAATCTTTGGAAGTAGCTGAAACTCTGTGTTTCTCAGCAACAGCCCAGAAACCTGTCTGATCTAGAGAAGATCTGTGTGGAGGAGCGGGCCAAAATCCCTCCTGCAGTGTGTGCAAACCCTGTGAACAACTACAGGAAACGTTTGACCTCTGTATTTGCAAACAAAGGCTACTGTACCAAATATTAACATTGGTTTTATCAGGTGTTGAAATACTTATTTGCAGCTGTATCACACAAATAAATTGTTAAAAAGTCATATATTGTGATTTCTGGGTTTTTCTTTTTAGATTGTCTCTCACAGTTGACATGCACCTACGATGAAAATTTTAGATCCCTCCATGATTTCTAAGTGGGCGAACTTACAATATAGCAGGGTGTTCAAATACTTGTTTTCTTCAGTGCATTATAAATTCACACCTAACTTATGTTACAAACTGTGAGACAAATTAGTTCCCCCCAACTATTTTTTTAATAGGTCTATCATTTGGAACACACAAAGATCTTGTCCTTTTGTCAGGTTTATCACCTAACTTGCTGGAATAGTTGCACAAATAACGGAGAAGAAGTCATCTTTCTTCTGATCAGGAGGACGTGAGAGACAGGCCAGTTACAATCTCCAAACACGTTCTGAACCAGCCTCTCACGTATTCTTTTTTATTAGAAAACAGACAAGGTCAAAATGAGGGGTGAGCAGATGAAATGAACAAAGGTGCATTCTCGGATGATGATGTGGCACATCGTACGATGATGATTTAGCACATTCTTTGGTTTTGATGGAGTTGTCCTTGAACACTTATCGGAAGATACTGTGTGCAGGAGCTCGTCCTGTGAACAAGACTCTTTGAAGCAAGGATGATACTTTGGCTTTGTTGCAAGTCCATAATAAATATATTAACGATAACTCTAACTCTGTGCCATTTTGTGTGTCGGCGTTGATCATATGGATCCTTGGTTATAAGTCACCTAACTTGGTGATAAGTTGGTCATTCGTGGAGCAGTCTGCGCGGGAGATAGTAGTCCTCCCAGTCTTTACAACTTTTCTGTGTGGTGGTGTAAGTCAGGGTAGAGGGGTGTGGTTTGTTTTCTCTATTCATTATCTTGTTCTTTCCTTTTTCTTGCCTCCTTCCTCTCTTGTAACCACCTTTAGGTATCCTCATACCTATCTTAGGTCTTTTTAGTAAGGTCATCTTTATTTCTACAATCTATGTCATTTTTCAACTGAAATATTTTCTTCACGCAGATTTCCCGTCGACAATCACTCCTCGTAAGAAAATTGTTCTTACCAAGACGTCTTCTTGTCAGTTGGATTTCCGTCAACCCTCAGATCCCAGTTAGAGAGTTCGAGCAATCCATTTTCACGATGAACCGGGTCTTTTGGAAACGTGTGAAGAGAGAATCCATCCTCTCGGGTGTTCAAGTAAAATCCAGGAACACAACGAGCTGGCATTTTGGCTAACACGCAGGAAAAAAACAGCTAATTTCTCGGCATTAAAACAGGCATAAACACTCAAACCCATGACTGTAGGCGTTTCCAAAAAACGTCACTTCCTAGTTCTTCTCTACAAATGCATCAACAGAATTTTCATGGCAGGAGATTGAAAAATCCTTACATGGCAACATTCTGATGTTTTGTGAAGAAACACATGGGTCCATTGCGGCTGATTTATTTATTTATTTTTTGTTAACAATATACTACAAATTATGTTTTAGGTGAATGATGAGAATGATGCTCCCAAACCGTTTTAAGGTTAATGTTATGTTGTCTCCTACATTTAAAATACAGGACTAGCTTTTTGTGCACTGTATTGTCTGTGCTGTCATGCTGGATCAGACTGTGCCAAGGTGGAATTTGAAAATTACACACCATCTCATCCTGCACTTTCTACTTTGGCTTCAGACCAGACCTTTCCCACTCGGAAAAAAGAAAATCTCATCCAGTTTAACCACTTTTTCTTCGATTATTCACATACTTTGACAGTCATTCCATTTTAAAACAACAGCATTTCTTTTTTTAACTTTCTGCTTTAATATCAAAGTAAACATAAGCGGACTGTGGATGCTGTCATTATAAAACACATTGATGGCCTGTGTAAGTAGTGTAAAATTTGTAATTATGAGTGTACGTCTTTAAGAGCGCGGGCAGGATGGGTTCGGAGGCGGGTGTAAGGTAAACCAGTAAAACAATGTAGCAGAGCAGCGGTCGTTGTTAGTTCCGCTGAAAGTTCCGTGCGCTGCCTGAAAGAAACCAGTAGCTTCTTCTTTTCATTTATTACAGTACTGATGTGAATTGTGCCATTGGATGTAACAACCAGTCACCCCTCCCTCATTGAATCACATTGCAAAATGCCACAAACCTAATAGCTGTATGTTATATTTTCAATTTGCATAGGATTTTTTTTGGGGCGCAACTCAGAATATCTGCGAAGAGTCTTCATCAGCGGTGCACATTTGTGCACGTGCGCAGTTTAGAGGGAATAATGGCTGACCAAGACTACCTCACGGTCGATCGCAATCGACGCATTGAGTACCCCTGAACTAGGCGACATCAACATCGCAACGTCCACAGACCCATGTCGAAGCAGCGAACGCCCGATGTTTTCTGCCTACTTTAACTCACTCGATGAAAAAGCGAGATATGTACATAAGGTCAAACACTGTAAAGATACTTATAAGTATACTCTCCACAACGACGTACTTTCAAAGGATGTGAAAGACTTCCCTGAAGTAGAATATCCGGACATAATAAACTACCTAGTATTACAGACGTCCTTTTACACCAGAGACCAGGGAAATAACTGGAAAAGCATGTACCCACACATTTTTTTCGTTTCCGTTTCCAACCACTTTCCTGCAAGACATTGTCAGGCGACAAAATCTTGATTCTTGGCAGGGTGATTTTAAATTGTTGGCATATATTTGATAGCTTGAGAGTCAAAATGTGGTCTATTAACAACATAGTGCATAAATACCTTTTATCACTGTCGTAAATGGCATGTGTGGTACGTTGTTTTTTGTTGCAACTTTTTCTTTTTGTTTTGAAGAATGCGCCAATGCTTCGGATGTTTCACTTCCTTAATTAGTATTCCCCTGTCTTTATTTCACTTTATATGTGCAATTTTCGATGGCTCAGCTGGTAAAACTCATCATTTGTCTTCTTCCAAACATAGCTCACAGTTCTGAGGTCCCAGGTTCAATCCCAGATTCACTTGTGTGGAGTTTGCATGTTCTCCCCGTGCCTGTGTGGGTTTTCTCGGGGCACTCCGGTTTCCTCCCACGTCCTAAAAACATGCAACATTAACTGGACACTCTAAATTGCCCCGAGGTGTGATTGTGAGTGCAGCTGTTTGTCTTCATGTTCCCTGTGATTGGCTGGCAACCAGTTCAGGGTGTCCCCCACCTTCTGCCTGTTGACAGCTGGGATAGGCTCCAGCACTCCCCTCGACCCTTGTGAGGATAAGTGGCTAAGAAAATGGATGGATGTGCAAATTTTTTTGCATCGTTTAAGTATTCTGTTAAGCAAGTATGTCTTGCTTCCTGTTTTGCTTGTATGAGGTGTTAAATGATACAAACTCAACATTATCGGAATACAAATGGAAGAACGCAACACACACAAAAAAAAAAATCTGCAGACGTTTGAATTTGGACAACTCCTTGATAAAGTTATTTTTGTTACATGTGTGAATCGTGTTCTCATGTTGAAGTAGTATTGTTTGCTTTAGAAGCTGTGACAAAATTGGCTAATTCTACAACATTCATTGGGGAGAAGTCAAAGTGGGTTCCTTGCTATAAAAGTCAGATAAAACTTTCTATTTGTGTATATAATTTATGAATTTCAAAATTATTGAGTACTTGTGTTTATTTACTTCAAATATTTTTATCCAATAGTACATGTCTGTGTATTTTCAAACGCTGATATACTACATAAATAATAAGGTAATTAATCAGTAATTTAAAATATCTAATTAACTAAATGATCTAAATTATCATTCATGTACGTTATCCGAACCACACTGTCAACATGATTGATTTTCCACATACAGAAGTTACGTTATCTGCAATAATGTCCTTTTGACCAAACAACATACTGAAAACCGTCTAGGTATAAGGGTACCAAAAAATCCCCGGTAGACCGTGCTCTCCCTTCTGCTTCGGATGGTAACTGGGCCACGTTTCGGGACGCTCCAGAGAGACTCGCTTCAAAATTGAGGGCTTTTAATAATACTTGCTGTGCAGTCTTCAATCAGTCATCACTACTCCTCCCGCACTTGACCCCGTCACCATCCGGCTCCAAGGACCAATTTAAAATGTCATGGGAGAATCACACCCTGAGTTGAGGAGTGACCCTCGCCACAAAAAGTTTTGAGACAATAGACACGGACACCAAAGGCAAGATTCTGGCCAGGACAGATGAAGTCACAGTGAGTTGGCCTGATCTCTGTAGCTTCATACCATACCTGAGCCTTTTATTAAGAATCACACAGGTTAATTGATTCAGAAGTCAACATGAGATTACATAGAAAGTGATGAAAACATCACAACAGTTTCAAAAGTTTATTTGTTTTTACCCTGACAGAGTTGTTTACGCCGCCTGCATCCGCACCCCTTTGTCCATGGCCTGTATCTGCTTATGCTGCCCTGACATAAGTGTGGGTGGCAGAGTCCTGTGTTCCCAGAATTGTAGTTAATGTGTTATTCCTTTAAACTGAGATTACTTGTTTTAATGAAACAAGTAAATAATATGAGAGTAATACAATTATGTGTGTGTATAAATATGATTAACATTGTTTATTGTAATATTGGAACTATATTTGAGAGTATTGGAACATTACATTTGATAATATGGTTGGTCCGGGTGATGGCCTGAAGTGAGGCTTACTTTTGCCCCGATGAGGGTGCAGAATTCCTTCCAGAATTGAGACACGAATTGCGGTCCTCTGTCCAACACTACATCCACTGCCAGGCCGTGATAGTGGACGACTTTGTGTAGCAGTAGCTGCGCAGTCTGCTTGGCGGACGGAATCTTAGGAGCTGGTACGAAGTGGACCATCTTAGAAAACCGATCGATAACTGAGAGTACCACTGTGTTCCCCTGGGAGCAGGGTAGACCTGTAAGAAAGTCTACAGAAATGTGTGGCCAGGGGCGAGAGGGAATTGGTAGCGGCTGTACCTTACCCATCCGTCGCATGCGAGAGGTCTTATTGGCCATACAGATCGGGCACGCATTGACATACTCCCTCACGTCCCTTCCCAGGTTTGGCCACCAAAACTGTTGTTCAACTACTGAGCGGGTCTGCCGGAATGACAGACGGTCTTGTTCGGGTGGGCCCAATCGATAACGTCTCCTCCTAGCGAGGGTACCACGAACAGACGACCGGAAGGACATTCGGCTGGGCCCGAAGAGCCTCCTTTACCCGTGTCTTGATCTCCCAGGTGAACCCGGACACGAAGCAGGCCTCGGGAAGTATAGGAACACTCACAACCTCCGTTCGCTTCCCGTCATGAATCCGGGATAGTGTGTACAGTTTGCCATTCTTTGAGCCTGGACGAAAGGACAGAGTGAAACGGAAGCGAGTGGAAATAAAAGTGCTCACCTGGATTGGCGAGCATTCAATCTCTTTGTCCGGAGAAAAGATCAGAATGTTGTTGAGGTAGACAAACACATTTTTGTTCAGTCTCTCCCGTAACTACTCGTGCGTTAGTCAGACCAAACGACATCACCAGGTACTCGTAGTAGCCTGTTGGTGTATTAAAGGCAGTCTTCCACTCGTCCCCTTCTCTGATGCGTACCAGATGGTACGCATTTTGTAAATCCAATTTGGTGAAGATCCGGGCCCCTTGTAGCAGCTAGAATGCTGTGGCGATTAGGGGAAGAGGGTACTTGTTCTTGATGGTGATGTCGTTAAGTCCCCGGTAATCAATACAGGGCCGGAGCGAGGTGTCCTTCTTTGTGACAGAGAAGAATCGTGCTCCAGCCACTGACGATGATGCTCGGATGAGTCCTGAAGCCAGTGACTCCTCCCCGTACTCTTTCATGACTTGGTGTTCCGGTCATTTTAATGAAAAGAGCCTCCCTCGAAGGGGTGAGGTGCCGGGCAACAACTCGATAGCAAAATCGTACTTCCTAAATCCATTGGTGAACACGCATGAAGACAAGTATACCAACTTGTCACTGGATGATTTAAGGCAGCAGTGCTCTGCTGTTTGAAAGAAGAGCACTGCAAGGCTGTTGAGAAGGAAACAAGACAACAGGCAGAGTGCAATTTGTGGTTCACGCATCGTGCTGGAAGGATAACAGCATCAAAAGCAAAACAGCAGCAAAACTGCAGGCAACAGTCCACAACAATCCAGAGAACCCATCAAAGCCTCTGATGAAGATCACGTTATCCAAAAGTAAATAGCTTCACCAGTAAAGCTACACAGTAAATTTCTACTTCAGTACTTAAGAAGTTATACTTCACCAAAACAATGTTTCTCCAGTTTTATATTGTAAAAGTTCATAGTGACTGACTAGTATGTGTGGTTGAATACAAATGTTCCCTTTTTTTCCAGATGGGGAACTGACCAGGAGGAGGTTAGTCGAACACAGTATGAAGCAATGCAGCAACAGAGTCATGAAAATGTCAGTGTTTCTTTCCGGTGGGCTGCAGCTGAACAGAAAGTGGCCCTATTTGGGTGCCTCAACTGATAGAATTCCCAATGTAATTGCTGTGGAACAGGTTGCAATGAATTAAAGGTAAATGCAATTTTATTTTTTTTCAATAATTATTATTATTTATTCAGTATCTTAGGCAATCGGCCTTTCATACAATAAGTTTAAGAATAAGTATACAAACGTGCAGTGGGGCTACATATTTGCTAGGTTTATAATGGTGCAATTTTTAATTTTTTTGAAATATTCTCTAGACTTTTCATATGTCTGCATCAGAAACAGAATTTCATTTTGTTAAAAATTGTTCTTTCTACACTTTTTACCCCAGTGTCCATACAATCAACATTACAAGAAACTGAAGGATGTAATTGGGGACAAAAATCTCTGGAAAGCATTAATGGTAATATCCAAGTGAAGCGTTACCATGCATATTATTACCAGGTACAAGCACAGCTTCACAAGTTAGATGTCGACTATTGTGACTTTGTAGTATGGAGGGAAGAGGATTTATTTATCGAAAGGATCACACGCAACCCAGAGTTTTGGTAGATGACTGCGGCGAAGGCAGAACGCTTCTTCAGAATGTGCATCCTACCTCAGCTACTCGGCTAGCTAGAACCATTAGTCAAAGCGAGCTGTCGAAGCAACCATTCTTCCTGAAAATGTTTCTGTATCGTTATTGTAAGACTGACAATGGACAAAAAATGATCAGTTGTGACAACAGTACTTGTCCCTTTCATTGGTTTCATTTTGTCAGGATCCTGGATTCCAGCCAGGGCTGGGCGTGGCCGTCTAATCGGAAAGGTCACACCTGCGCCTCATGACCTCCGATTAGACTCAGTACATATAGGACCCGGGGGACGACAGAGACTCTGCTAGATCGTTGCCTCTCATGCCTCGTTCCCGCACTACCGTACTCCTGACGTCTACCTCCCGTGTACCGACCAACGTCTGTCTCCCGACCTACCCCGTAAGCCTGCCGTTACTGATCTTGCTGCTTGTTTGGACTGACTCCCTGGTAACCGACATTGGAACGAATAAAGGCTTATTCCGCACTGCTTACCTCTCACCCGAGTCGTGCATTTGGGTCCACCCCCGAGTCTCGTCCGTGACAGAACGATCTAGCCAAGAACATGGACCCAGCCGACTCTGAAGCCATTCGCCGTGCGCTGCAAGTGCAGGGCAAACGCCTGGGTGAGCAAGAGGCTGCTCTCCAGGGAATGACTCACCAGATCCAGGAGCTCTCACCCAGCTGCAACCGTGGCTAGCCTCCCAACCTAGCGTGGCCGCTCCTGTGCCTCCCCGTGCCACCATCACTCCGCTCTCTCGACCAGAGCGGTTCTCAGGCGACTCCCGTAACGTCAAGCCCTTCCTGGCGCAGTGCGATCTCCACTTTGAGCTGCAAGCTTCCGCTTTTCCCACGGACCGCTCCCGGATCGCCTTCGTCATTTCCCACATGACAGGGAGGGCGGAGGCATGGGCCACCGCCGAGTGGAGCCGTAACTCGGAGACCAGCCGCTCATGGGCGAGCTTCGTCTGCGCGCTCACCCAGGTGTTCCAGTATGCGGCTCCGGAACGCCAGGCGGCGTCGTCACTCATGACAATTCGCCAGGGGCGTCGCCGCGTGTCCGACTACGCCATCGAGTTCCGGATTCGGGCTGCCGAGAGCCGCTGGAATGAGGAAGCCCTCCATGACGCGTTTTACGAGGGACTGTCCCCACAGATCCGTGGTCACCTCGTGGCCATGGATCTTTCGCCTTCGCTTAACTCCCTCATCGCATTGGCCCTCAAGGTGGACCAGTGCCTCACCGTGCAGAGACAGATGGAGGGCCTGAGGGAGGAGGAGAGGGAGAGTCGCAGTCCGGTTGTTTCCGCTTCCCGGCCACCCGTGTTGTCAGCTTCACCGGAAGCCATGCAAGTGGAGGGGCTTGGCAGCTCAGCGGAGGAGCGCTTACGTCGGCGACGAGAGGGACGCTGTTTTTACTGCGGGCGTTTGGGACACTTGATCGCCCGTTGCCCGACTCGACCAGGGCATTCTGACATCAGGATCGCTACTCCGTTGAGTGTGCGGTACACCGCGACGGGGTCAGGGAGGTCCCTTCTTCCCCTCACCTTGGGAACGGACTCCCGTTCATGCTCTGTGACGGCTTTCATAGATTCTGGGTCGGAAGCAAACCTGATAAATCCCCGCGTGGTCGAGGAGCTGGGGGCGGCAACCTTCCCCACGCAACGGTTTCGTCACGCCTATGCCGCCAACGGCAAGTTCCTTTGTCGGGTTACACATCGTACTCAGACGCTACGTATGAGCTTTCCGGACGCTCACTCGGAGCGAATTAGCTTTCATGTCTTCGACGCACGTAATAGCGACATCATCTTGGGCAGTCCGTGGCTCAAAGAACATAATCCGCACATAGATTGGACCACGGGTCAGATCAAGACTTGGGGTGAGGACTGTCTCAGTCGTTGTTTCGCTGTCCGGAGAGACAGGGGTATTCAAGTCGCGCCGGTTCGGCTAACAGAGCCTGGTACCGCCCTGGACCTGACCGCAGTGCCCTCCTGCTATCATGACCTACGGGAGGTCTTCTCTGAATCTAAGGCAAAGTCTCTACCGCCACATCGGTCATACGACTGCGCGATTGAACTCCTGCCAGGCACCTTTCCTACCAGAGGGAAACTGTTCTCTTTAACAGGACCAGAGCATCAAGCCATGAGGGACTACATCGAGGACTCGCTGGCAGCCGGACTCATTCGCCCCTCATCCTCACCAGCCGGTGCGGGGTTTTTTTTTGTCAAGAAGAAGGACTCCACGCTGCGACCCTGCATCGACTACCGAGGACTGAACGACATCACAGTCAAGAACAGGTACCCTTTGCCGCTTATCTCTACAGCATTCGAACTCCTCCAGGGAGCCCGGATCTTCACCAAGCTCGACTTGCGCAGCGCTTACCATCTGGTGCGGATTCGGGAAGGGGATGAGTGGAAGACGGCGTTCAACACCCCCACAGGGCACTATGAGTATCTTGTGATGCCCTTTGGACTGACAAACGCTCCGGCCGTCTTTCAGAACTTCATTAACGACGTGCTCCGGGAGTTCCTGAACAGATCTGTCTTTGTTTACCTGGATGACATTCTCACTCAGTCACTCACATTCTCAGACTTAGCCTCTCACATTCAACAAGTCCGAGAGGTGCTCCGGCGTCTGCAGCAGCACCAATTATACGTGAATATGGATAAGCGTGAGTTCCATCAGGCATCCGTGTCCTTCCTGGGCTTCGTCCTGGCTGAGGGAGAGATACGGATGGATCCCAGGAAGGTCGACGCGGTGCTGCGGTGGCCTACCCCCACCAACAGGAGGGACGTGCAGAGGTTCTTGGGATTTGCCAATTTCTATAGGAAATTCATAAGGAACTTCAGTTCCGTGGCCGCTCCTCTGCATTCACTCACTTCGCCAAATACCACCTTCGACTGGTCCGGGACCTGCCAGGAGGCCTTCGGCAGGCTCAAGGCAAGTTTCACTACTGCGCCCGTTCTCATTATTCCGGATCCCGATAACCAGTTTGTGGTGGAGGTGGATGCATCGAATACAGGAATCGGAGCAGTCTTGTCGCAGACGAGTCCCAGGGATGGAAGGATTCACCCGTGCGCGTTCCTGTCTAGAAAGTTGACCCCGGCAGAGAGGAACTACGACGTGGGAGATATGGAACTGCTGGCGGTCAAGAGCGCATTGGAGGAGTGGCGGCACTGGCTGGAGGGCTCGCAAGTACCGTTCGTTGTCTTCACGGACCATAAGAACCTTGAATACCTGAAGTCCGCGAAGAGGTTGAACGCCCGTCAGGCCAGGTGGGCTCTATTTTTCACCCGCTTCCACTTTAAGGTGTCTTACCGCCCAGGCTCCAAAAATGGCAAGCCGGATGCACTCTCGCGGATCCACGAGGGAGGGCGCACTGATTCAGACGCCGCTACTATCCTGCCAGCGGGGTGCTTCGTGTCCGGGTTCACCTGGTCGATCGAGTCGCGGGTGAAGGAGGCCCTGGAAGAGACACCGCCACCCGCGGATTGTCCATCCGGCCGTTTTTTCGTCATCCCATCCCTGCGGGGAGACGTCACCAACTGGGCCCATACCAACAAGACGGTCTGCCACCCGGGTATGGCGAAGACACGGTCAGTGGTCGAACAAAGGTTCTGGTGGCCTAACCTCAGCAAGGATGTAAGGGAGTTCGTCAACGCCTGCCCGGTGTGTGCTGCCAATAAAACTTCCCGCCTACGGCCCATTGGTGAGTTGCAACCCCTGTCCATCCCCTTCCGTCCGTGGTCACACATCGCGATGGACTTCGTTACCGGCCTGCCGCCTTCACAAGGGAACACAGTGGTGCTGTCCATAGTAGACCGTTTCTCCAAGATGGTCCACTTCGTGCCGCTCCCGAAGATCCCGTCGGCCAAGCAGACAGCCCAGTTGGTATTAGACGAGGTCGTCCGATACCACGGTCTACCCCAGGACATCGTTTCGGACAGGGGTCCGCAATTTAGCGCCCGTTTCTGGAAGGAGTTCTGCAACCTCATCGGAGCTACAGCAAGTCGGACATCGGGTCATCACCCAGAGTCTAATGGCCAGACTGAGAGGATTAACCAGGAATTAGATGTCTGGTATCCAGGGACCAGAGCACGTGGAGCCAGCACATCAAGTGGGTGGAGTATGCCCACAATTCCCTACCCTCCGCTTCAACAGGTATGGCTCCACTCCATGTCGTGCATGGGTATCCTCCGTCCCTGTTTCCTCCACTGGTCACAGAATCCACAGTTCCGTCGGCCCTGGCCGTGGTGCGACGCTGCAAACGGACCTGGGAAGCAGCTTGGAGGACACTGCTGCGCATGAGCAGCGCCTACAAGGCCGCAGCAGACCGCAAGAGGAGGGCCGCACCAGAGCTCAGAGTGGGACAGCGAGTGTGGCTCTCCACCAAAGATCTCCCGCTGCGGACGGAATCCCGCAAACTTGCTCCCAGGTTCGTTGGCCCGTTCCCTGTTTCCAAGGTTATTAACCCGGTCGCCGTCTCGTTGAAACTGCCCAGGTCGATGAGGGTGCACCCTACGTTCCACGTTAGCAGACTTCGCCCGAATCGCACGTCGTCGCTGGCTCCTCCGCTCAAGTCCCCCCCGCCCCCCAGCATGGTCGACGGTGGGTTGGTATACACCTTGCGCCGGTTGCTGTCTTCCCGCCGCAGAGGGAGGGGGGTCCAGTACCTGGTGGACTGGGAGGGATATGGCCCGGAGGAGCGCTCTTGGATCCCCTCCCGCTTCGTCGTGGACCGCTCCCTCATCAGGGACTTTCACGCGGCTCACCCTGATGCGCCTGGGCCGTCCAGAGCCGGCCGTTGAGGGGGGGGGGGGTACTGTCAGGATCCTGGATTCCAGCCAGGGCTGGGCGTGGCCGTCTAATCGGAAGGGTCACATCTGCGCCTCATGACCTCCGATTAGACTCAGTACATATAGGACCCGGGGGACGACAGAGACTCTGCTAGATCGTTGCCTCTCATGCCTCGTTCCCGCACTACCGTACTCCTGACGTCTACCTCCCGTGTACCGACCAACGCCTGTCTCCCGACCTACCCCGTAAGCCTGCCGTTACTGATCTTGCTGCTTGTTTGGACTGACTCCCTGGTAACCGACATTGGAACGAATAAAGGCTTATTCCGCACTGCTTACCTCTCACCCGAGTCGTGCATTTGGGTCCACCCCCGAGTCTCGTCCGTGACACATTTAAAATGTGCTAAATTTAAGAGATTACCCAAAGGAACCTGGCACTGCCCTACATGCAAGGCAACATAATGGTTCAGAGAATGGTTAAATTCTGAAAGAAGTTATCAAGGAATCACCATCTTAAATTCAAATTTCCAATTTTATTTACATTCCATATTTCAAAGATTTACATGATAAAAGTATGTGTTAATTTTTCTGAACAATTGTGAAGAATATAATTTACATTCCAGTAAATTCTATACAGTAAACATGGCTCTAGCTTCCGGATTTAGAGTTGTATACTTTCCAATTTCAATTAGTAAGTTTCTTTCGGGGTCGCCACAGCGCACATATATGTTTGGCACAATTTTTACACCGGATGCAACCCTCCTCAGGGAGTGGAGGCCCTAGTGGGATATGAACCCACAAACCCTGGTTTACCAAACCAGTGCTCTAACCACTGAGCTACGGGACCTCCTATACTTTTCAATTTCAATTATTCTGTGAAATCTGTTTTGCCATTGTGAATAAAGATTGAGTCATATATCCAGTTCAACCGTTGTTATTACATTGGTATAGTTGAATCACAGACTAGTTAATGGACAGCAAACTTGGACAATTTTATCGAGTGGAGTCTCTGTTTCACTAGGTCTCTCAGGAATATACTCTGTAGGTAAAGTGCCTTAAAGAACATGGTATTTTCTGCGTACATGGCCAATTACTCTTTCCACATGAATACAAATATGGGCCAATTTTCTCGCCATCTCTACTTCAAGTGCAGGGACCCAATGTCTTTGTCCCCACGATTTCCAAATCCTTAGACCCAACAAAAATCTGGCATGATGATTTATTCGAGTCTGAACAATCTTCAGTTCTTAAGAAGTTATACTTCACCAAAACAATGTTTCTCCAGTTTTATATTGTAGAAGTTCATAGTGACTGACGAGTATGCAATCCACCTATAAGATCAGAAATAAAGTTATATTACAAGTTCTCCCACTTAGAAATCATGGAGGGTCTGAAATTTTCATCGTAGGTGCATGTCCACTGTGAGAGAGATAATCTTCTTCTTCTTTTCCTTTCGGCTTGTCCCATTAGGGGTCGCCACAGCGTGTCATCTTTTGCCATCTTCGCCTATCTTCCGCATCTTCCTCTCTAACCCCAACTGCCCTCATGTCTTCCTTCACCACATCCATAAACCTTCTCTTTGGTCTTCCTCTCACTCTTTTGCCTGACAGCTCCATCCTCAGCATCCTTCTGCCAATATACTCACTTTCTCGCCTCTGAACATGTCCAAACCATCGAAGTCTGCTCTCTCGAATCTTGTCTCCAAAACATCCAACTTTGGCTGTCCCTCTAATGAGCTCATTTCTAATCCTAGCTGACCTGGTCACGCCGAGCGAGAACCTCAGCATCTTCATTTCTGCCACTTCCAGTTCTGCTTCCTGTTGTTTCTTCAGTGCCACGGTCTCTAATCCGTACATCATGGCCGCCCTCACCACTGTTTTGTAAACTTTGCCCTTCATCCTAGCAGAGACTCTTCTGTCACATAACACACCAGACACCTTTCGCCAGCTGTTCCAACCTGCTTGGACCCGTTTCTTCACTTCCATACCACACTCTCCATTGCTCTAGATTGTTGACCCTCGTGGATGACTCTCGTGGTGGGTAGGAAGATTAAGAAGACAAAGGTAGAGCAGAGAACCATGTGGTGGAAGCTGAGAAAGGAAGAATGTTGTGTGGCCTTTCGGAAAGAGGTGAGACAGGCTCTCGATGGACAGCAGAAGCTCCCGGAAGACTGGACTACGACAGCCAAGGTAATTGGAGAGACAGGCAGGAGAGTACTTGGGGTGCCTTCTGGGAGGAAAGGGGAGAAGGAGACTTGATGGTGGAACCCCAAAATACAGGAAGTCATCCAAGGAAAGAGATTGGCGAGGAAGAAGTGGGACACTGAGAGGACTGAGGAGAGGCGAAAGGAGTACATCGAGATGCGACGTAGGGCAAAGGTAGAGGTGGCAAAGGCTAAACAAGAGGCATATGACGACATGTACACCAGGATGGACACAAAAGGAGGAGAAAAGGATCACTACAGGTTGGCCAGACAGAGGGATAGAGATGGGAAGGATGTGCAGCAGGTAAGGGTGATTAAGGTTAGAGATGGAAATGTGCTGACTGGTGCCAGTAGTGTGCTAAATAGATGGAAAGAATACTTTGAGAACTTGATGAATGAAGAAAATGAGAGAGAAGGAAGAGTTGAAGAGGCAAGTGTGAAGGACCAGGAAGTGGGAATGTTTAGTAAGGGGGAAGTCAGAAAGGCACTACAAAGGATGAAAAATGGAAAGGCAGTTGGTCCTGATGACATACCAGTGGAGGTATGGAAGCAATTTGGAGAGATGGCTGTGGAGTTTTTGACCAACTTATTCAACAGAATACTAGCGGGCAAAAAGATGCCTGAAGATTGGAGGAAAAGTGTTCTAGTTCCCATTTTTAAGAACAAAGGAGATGTTCAGAGCTGTGGGAATTATCGAGGAATAAAGTTGATGAGCCACACAATGAAATTATGGGAAAGAGCAGTGGATGCTAGACTCAGGACAGAAGTAAGTATCTGCAAGCAACAGTATGGTTTACAACAGATGCATTATTTGCCTTGAAGATGCTAGTGGAAAAGTACAGAGAAGGTCGGAAGGAGCTACATTGTGTCTTTGTGGATCTAGAGAAAGCATATGACAGAGTACCAAGAGAGGAACTGTGGTACTGCATGCGTAAGTCTGGTGTGGCAGAGAAGTATGTTAAAATAGTACAGGACATGTATGATGGCAGCAGAACAATGGTGAGGTGTGCCTTAAGTGTGACAGAAGAATTTAAGGTGGAGGTGGGACTGCATCAGGGATCAGCTCTGAGCCCCTTCCTGTTTGCAGTGGTAATGGATAGGCTGACAGATGAGGTTGGACGAGAATCCTCTTGGACCACGATGTTTGCAGATGATATTGTGATATGCAGGCAGAGGAACAATTAGAAAGATGGAGACATGGACTGGAAAGGAGAGGTATGAAGATTAGCCGAAATAAAACAGAATATATGTGCGTGAATGAGAAAGGTGGAGGGCAAAGAGTGAGGCTACAGGGAGAAGAGATAGTGAGGGTGGAGGACTTCAAATATTTAGAGTCTACAATCCAGAGCAACGGTGAGTGTGGTAAGGAAGTGAAGAAACGGGTCCAAGCAGGTTGGAACAGCTGGCGGAAGGTGTTGGTGTGTTATGTGACAGAAGAGTCTCTGCTAGGATGAAGGGCAAAGTTTACAGAACAGTAGTGAGATCGGCCATGATGTACGGATTAGAGACGGTGGCACTGAAGAAACTACACGAAGCAGAACTTGAGGTAGCAGAAATGAAGATGTTGAGGTTCTCGCTCGGAGGGAGCAGGTTGGATAGGATTAGAAATGAGCTCATTAGAGGGACAGCCAAAGTTGGATGTTTTGGAGACAAGATTCGAGAGACCAGACTTCGATGGTTTGGACATGTCCAGAGGCGAGAGAGTGAGTATATTGGTAGATGGGTGCTGAAGATGGAGCTGCCAGGCAAAAGAGCGAGAGGAAGACCAAAGAGGTTTATGGATGTGGTGAGGGAAGTCATGAGGGCAGTTGGGGTTATACAGGAAGATGCAGAAGATAGGCTAAGATGGAAAAAGATGACACGCTATGGCGACCCCTCACGGGACAAGCCAAAAGGAAAAGAAGAAGAAAAAGACTCTGGTTTCCTCCCACACCCCAACAACATGCAACATTAATTTGACACTCTAAATTGCCCTGAGGTGTGATTGTGAGCCCGGTGGCTTGTCTCGATGTGCCCTGCGATTGGCTGGCAACTAGTTCAGGGTGTTCCCCACCTCCTGCCCGTTGAGAGCTGGGATAGGCTCAAGGACACCTGCGACCCTTGTAAGGATAAGGGGCAAAGAAAATGGATGGATGAATAATAATTTGATATAATATTTAATAATTTAATTTAATAAAATGGACATGTTGGGGACGGAAACAGGGGCGATGAAGAAGTGATGGGTAAGTACGCCATCCAGCAAAGGAACTTTGAGGGTACAATGGTGATGGACATCGCAAAAAGGATGGAATTGGCAGTGGTTAACACTTATTTCCAGAAGAGACAGGAAAATAGAGTGACCTAAAAGAGCGGAGGTAGAAGCACGCAGGTGGATTATATTTTGTGTAGATGATGTATTTTGAAGGAGGTTACTGACTGTAAAGGCCCTGTCACACCATGACATTCTGGTCAGCGTTCTATAGCGTTTGAGGAAACGTTGGTAGTCTCCCATGGTCGCCGGGATCGCGCCAGAAAAGCGTTGTTTGAACGCTGGTGAACGTCAATGATCGCTGGGAATCGGCGGAGAACGCCGGTCCGGAAAAAAAGGTTTGAACATGCACAAAAGTTCTCACCGAGACCAGCGTTCATCAACATTTAATTTTAAACGCTGCAGAACGTTCAAGAACGTTCATGGAACGTTTTATAAGGTTCGCCGAGCGGTGCACGCGTTTGGCTATCGTTAGTCAGTCGTAACTCTGGCTTTACTTGGTTGTTACTTAATCGTTTGCTTTGCAGTGAATGACTCACTGGGGACCAGTCAACGACCACTGAACAATTCCCTAGCGCACACAGCGTGTAACAAAAGTCAAACGAACGTCCTTTGGCGTCCATTGAGCGTCATTCGAGCGTTTCCCAAATGTCCATGCTTATGGGTATATAAACCAGATGCTTTGTAAGCAAGGTCCATTTAATTTTAAGATACAGTCGAGAGCACCTACTATGGAAGATCCAGAAAGACTAAGGAGGCTATATATTCTTGCTATATCCCATGAAGTAGATGTACTGAACTTGAACATAGCTGAACACATCGAGGGAAGGGGACCCCGACGAAGATGACAATGCTGAATTAAATCATGGATATTAAGGCGTCAAGATTTTGGTCTGTACGACCAATTTATGGTTGAGGTTCGCCGGGAAGATATCAGTTCTTTCACGAACTTCATGCGCATACCACCTGATATGTTTGATGAGATTCTTGGACGCGTCAGAGGCAAATTGACGAAGCAGCACACCTTTTATAGAAAGTCCCTCGACCCTGGCCTGAAACTGGCGGTAACGCTGTGACATTTGGCCTCTGGATCTAAGTATGCTGACATGAAGTTTGGGTGGCGCGTTCCATCGAACACAATCTCCTTGTCCGTGAAGTGTGCCGGTCGATAATTGACGAGTATCTGGATGAGATGATGACAAAAAGCACTCCTGAAGCCTGGCGTGAGATTGCCAACCAGTTCGTGACAAGGTGGAACTTCCCTCATTGTTGTGGTGCAAACATGTTGCCTACAGATGCCCTCACTCTTCCGGATTAACCTACGACAACTACAAGGGATTCTATTCTGTGGTGATTCTGGCCCTAGTGGACGCAGATTACAAGTTCATTTTGGCAGATGTTGATGGTAAGTGTTCTTTCAAATAATGTCTTTAGTGGAGATTGAATTAGATCATTTTTGGTGTTACTACTTGTACATTATGTTTGGGTTGATGTAATTTGTGTTTTTCAAGGAAGGAGCAGCGTCCGATGCACAAATCTATAACGGGTCCGAATTGAAAAAATGCATCGATGATGGCTCCATTGGCTTCCCGCCAGCTGAACCCCTGCCCAACGACAACGAGGATGTGCCGTACTACCTAATCGGTGACGACGCATTCGCCTTGAGGTCTAACATGATGAAGCCGTATTCGCACCGTGGTATAATTCACGACTAGAGGGTTTTCAACTACAGGCTGTCAAGGGCACGTCGTGTGGTTGAGAATGCCTTTGGCATCCTTGCCAATAGGTTCCAGGTTCTCTTGACCACTATGAGCAATTCTCCAGCTACCGTAAGGCTCATCGTTACTACGTGCCTGTGTTTGCACAATCTCATGCGTATTAGATATCCATGTCAGCAGAACATTCGCATGGACCGTCAGGACGATAATCATCAAGTAATTCGTAGACAATGGAGAAAACAGCGCAATCTGGAGGACACCATCAATGTCAGAGGGTCTAACGTGAACAACAGGGAGGGGAAGCGTCAGAGGAACCTTCTGAAACACTGGTGCAACTCGGAGTCTTGTGCTGTTCCATGGCAATTGGATATGATACGAAAAATGTAGTGACATGATAATAACAATAATAATAGGAAATTAACAATTGCCTTTCACTTGGTAGTCAAAATATCCTAGTATAGTCAGTATTTCCGATTATTTGACTCACAGCTCTTGAATTATGGACATGTAGGCAGAGTCCGCGGAGTTGAACACTGAAATGGCTTGGGGGGTTGATGGACCCCACTCACTGGGAGGTGGCTGCCAACCTCCTTGCTGTGACTGGCACTCGTCCTGACACTGAAACGGCTTCTTGTTCGAGGGGGGTTGCGACGAGGGTGTATCACTAGTGAAACTGAAAATACATTAAAAATCAAAATGGTCAGATGGCTTCCTACAGTGGGGATGAGTGATTTTCATCAAAGTTTGAACCGATCTAAACTCTTTTGACTAACTTTCGTGACAGCTATTGGCCAATTTTAGCAATGATGCAAGTCTGGATATACGAGGGGTTGCCTAATGCACCACTTGTAGTTATAATTAACAGTAATAGCAATAATTAAGCTCACCATGACTGAATCGAGTCCTGTCTGGAGGGGGGTCTATTGGATCGTTTCTGACTGTCTTGATCGCTTGACTCCGACTCGCAGAAAGGCTTCAGGACCTTGTTGATGCCTTTTCGGGCCCGGCGAAAGTCCTTTGAAGTCATCCCCAGCAGCACACTTTTGACGTAGGCGGCGTAGGTGGTCCTTTCGGTGACTGGCTCGGGAGGCAGGAGTTGTTTACGGGTTTATTTCATAAACGTTGGTAACAAAAGAAGCCTGATCTTTAACAATCAGTATTCACCCGGAAACATAAAATGCAAGTTAACTGTACTGAGCATGTACCGAAGTGATGCCAAAAGCAGATGTTCTGAGCTGCTTCATGTACTGCAAGCGCATTTACGTCGAAAGTCATCAACATCATGAGCCATGTCAAAGGAAATTCAGTTACACTGAAAACATTACTGGAAGAAACACAGGTAATGTTTCAGTATCTAACTATGATAAATATGACATTGTGATTTACTTTGACTTGATCTAAGTTTGAACATTAGACTAGTCTGTCCATATATCTAAATGTGAACAGTCATTTTCTCCCGTGGTACCGTGTTTACTTGAAGTTGAAAACCTTTCCCCTCCACATGCTTTAGGAAGATATAGATAATTTACGGCAAGCGTTCATCAATGAATTGACAATAGATAGCGCCGTAAATTACACTAGATTATAACAATAGATCATGATGAAATAAAATGATTTGATTATATGAATACTTAGGTTTGAAATTGAATGTCTATTGACCTCTTTAAAAATGTCTGTCTCAGTGCAATATAAATAAATTATGATTATGGTATGAGTTAAAACTACATACTCAGGTAAAACAACTCAGTAAATTGTTTTAAGGTCTTGAGATTCCATCCCTAATCACACCTGCAACTTTATCTGCAGGCATGACTGACCACACCTGTACATTTTTCAAATATGAGTGACTGAAGGATAGTGATGGAAATATGTTGAGTGGTGACAGTAGTGAACTAAGTAGATGGAAAGAGTAATTTGAGAAGGTAATGGAAAGCGGAACACAAGTGGAGAAAAACTAAACTCCAAATTGACTGACCTCGACAGACGACATCTTTGTAATTTTAACCAAGATTTAGAGCTAGACAGCAACAGTTTTCTGAAATCATCAGTAAGAACCTCAACAATACTAGTGCTCTATTTGCTGTGGTTGACAAGCTTACAACCCCCCCAAATCAGATAGATCCAGAACTTGTGACACCTGATAAATGCAATGAGTTTGGCTGTTATTTTAGTGAAAAAATACAATCCATCAGGTTAAATGTCAGCAGAAATCAACAAAAAGATCGAATGATCTCACATCTGAAGCCACCCAGAGAAAACTCTATTAACTTGTCAGAATTTGATACAGTTGACCAAAAAACTGTAGAGAAAACTATTCAGCAGTTGAAACCATCAACGAGTTGCCTCAACCCAGTACCATTTGACATTTTCAAAACTATTGTGAAGTCAATGCTACCTGATTTGCAGCAAATAATCAATCGCTCACTTCAGTCTGGCGACTTTCCCAAAGGTATTACAGTAGCTGCTGTTAACTGTCTTCTAAAAAACAGAACACTGGACGATTCCATGTTAGAAGGCTATAGAACCATCTCAAATCTCACGTTCATCGCCAAAATTCCTGAGAAAGTTATTTTTAATCAACTCAGCAATTTCTTGAATTGAATGGACTTTTTGACAAATTTTAATCAGGTTTCCGAACTCATCGCAGTACAGAAGCTGCTCTTATCAAAGTGCTAATGATAGAAGGATGATTACTGACTCAGGAAAGGTGTCAGTTTTGGTCTTGTTGGATCTCAGCACCGTTTTTGATACCGTTTATCACCATATATTGCGAAACAAGTTGAAAACGTGGGGAGGACTACATGGAACGGTTCTTAAATGGTTTAGGTCCTACCTGGAGGAAAGGAGCTACTTTGTGATCTCTTCTTGTCATCTCAGCGAATGGCAATGAACTATGGGGTCCCTCAAGGTTCAGTTCTTGGACCTCTCCTGTTCAGGCTGTATATGCTACCCTTGGGTCAAATTCTTTGATTTTGACTACCATAGCTATGCAGATTATACACAGTGATATTTAGCAGTGTCTTCTTCTTCTTTTCCTTTCGGCTTTTCCCGTTAGGGGTCACCACAGCGTGTCATCTTTTCCCATCTAAGCTTAGCCTATCTCATGCATCTTCCTCTCTAACACCAACTGTCCTCATTTCCTCCCTCACAACATCCATCAACCTTTTCTTTGGTCTTCCTTTTGCTTTTTTTACCTGGCAGTGCCATCGTCAGGACCCTTCTAACATTATACTCACTCTCTCGCCTCTGGACATGTCCAAACCATCGAATTCTGCTCTCTCTAACCTTGTCCCCAAAACATCCAACTTAAGCTCTCCCTCTAATGAGCTCATTTCTAATCCTATCCAACCTGCTCACCCTGAGCAAGAACCTCAACATCTTCATTTCTGCCCCTGCCAGTTCTGCTTCCTGTTGTCTCTTCAGCGCCACTGTCTCTAATCCGTACATCATGGCCAACCTCACCACAGTTTTATAAAACTTTGCCCTTCATCCTAGCAGAGACTCTTCTGTCACAAAGAACACTAGATACCTTCCGCCAACAGTTACACTCCGCATGGACCCGTTTCTTCACTTCCTTCCCCCACACACCATTGCTCTGTATTGTTGCCCCCAAGTCGTCCACCCTCGCTATCTCTTCTCAGTCGCCTCACTCTTTCCCCTCCGCCCCTCTCATTCACACACATATTGTTTTACTTCATTCCTCCCCTTTCCAGTGCATGCCTCCATCTTTCTAATTGTTCCTGCACTTTCTTTTTCTTTCGGCTTGTCAACGTTAGGGGTCGCCACAGCGTGTCATCTTTTTCCATCTAAGCCCATCTCCTGCATCCTCCTCTCGAACACCCACTGTCCTCATGTCCTCCCTCACAACATCCATCCACATTTTCTTTAGTCTTCCTCTAACTCGTTTGCCTGGCAGCTCCATCCTCTGCACCCTTCTACTAATATACTCACTCTCTCGCCTCTGAACATGTCTAAACCATCGAAGTCGTCTCTCTTTAACCTTGTCTCCAAAACATCCAACTTTGGCTATCCCCTCTAATGAGCTCATTTCTTTTTCCTTTCGGCTTGTCCTGTTAGGGGTCGCCACAGCGTGTCATCTTTTTCCATCTTGGCCTATCTCATGTATCTTCCTCTCTAACCCCAACTGCCCTCATGTCTTCCCTCACCACATCCATAAACCTTATTTTTGGTCTTCCTCTCGCTCTTTTGCCTTGCAGCTCCATCCTCAGCACCCTTCCACCAATATACTCACTCTCTCGCCTCTGAACATGTCCAAACCATTGAAGTCTGCTCTCGCAAACCTTGTCAGAAAAACATCCAACTTTGGCTGTCCCTCTAATGAGCTCATTTCTAATCCTATCCAACCTGCTCACTCCAAGCGAGAACCTCACAATCTTCATTTCTGCCACCTCCAGTTCTGGTTCCTGTTGTTTTTTCAGTGCCACCGTCTCTAATCCGTACATCATGGCCCGCCTCACCACTGTTTTGTAAACTTTGCCCTTCATCCTAGCAGAGACTCTTCTGTCACACAACACACCAGATACCTTTCGCCAGCTGTTCCAACCTGCTTGGACCCATTTCATCACTTCCTTACCACACTAACCATTGCTCTGGATTGTTGACCCTAAATATTTGAAGTCATCCACACTCGCTATCTCTTCTCCTTGTAGTCTCACTCTTCCCCCTCCACCTTTCTCATTCACGCACATATATTCTGTTTTACTTCGGCTAATCTTCATTCCTCTCCTTTCCAGTGCATTTCTCCATCTTTCTAATTGTTCCTCTGGATACTCCCTGCTTTCACTGCATATCACAGTATCATCTGAGAACATCATGGTCCAAGGGGATTCCAGTCTAACCTCATCTGTCAGCCTATCCATTACCACTCCAAACAGGAAGGGGCTCAGAGCTTATCCATGATGCAGTCCCACCTCCACCTTAAATTCCTCTGTCACACCTAAGGCACACCTCACCATTGTTCTGCTGCCATCATACATGTCCTGTACTATTTTAACATACTTCTCTGCCACACCAGACTTACGCATGCAGTACCACAGTTCCTCTCTTGGTACTCTGGCATAGGCTTTCTCTAGATCCACAAAGACACAATGTAGCTCCTTCTGACATTCTCTGTACTTTTCAACTAGCATCTTCTTCTTCTTTTCCTTTCGCCTTCTCCCGTTAGGGGTCGCCACAGCGTGTCATCTTTTTCCATCTTGGCCTATCTCATGTATCTTCCTCTCTAACCCCAACTGCCCTCATGTCATCCCTCACCACATCCATAAACCTTATTTTTGGTCTTCCTCTCGCTCTTTTGCCTTGCAGCTCCATCCTCAGCACCCTTCCACCAATATACTCACTCTCTCGCCTCTGAACATGTCCAAACCATCGAAGTCTGCTCTCTCGAATCTTATCTCCAAAACATCCAACTTTGGCTGTCCCTCTAATGAGCTCATTTCTAATTTTATCCAACCTGCTTACTCCGAGCGAGAACCTCAACATCTTCATTTCTGCTACCTCCAGCTCCACTTCCTGTTGTTTCTTCAGTGCCACCGTCTCTAACCCGTAAGTCCTCAAGGCAAATAATCCATCTGTGGTACTCTTTCTAGGCATGAAACCATACTGTTGCTCACAGATACTTACTTCTGTCCTGAGTCTAGCCTCCACTACTCTTTCCCATAACTTCATTGTGTGGCTCATCAACTTTATTCCTCTATAGTTCCCACAGCTCTGAACATCCCCTTTGTTCTTAGAAATGTGAACTTTCCGACTTCCCCCTTAGTAATCATTGCCACTTCCTGGTCCTTCGCACTTGCCACTTCAACTCTTCCTTCTCTCTCATTTTCTTCATTCATCAAAGTATTCTTTCCATCTATTTAGCACACTACTGGCACTAGTCAACACATTTCCATCTCTGTCCTTAATCACCCTTACCTGCTGCACATACTTCCCATCTCTATCCCTCTGTCTGGCCAACCTGTAGAGATCCTTATCTCCTTCTTTCGTGTCCAACCTGGTATACATTTCTTCATATGCCTCTTGTTTAGCCTTTGCCACCTCTACCTTTGCCCTACGTTGCATCTCGATGTACTCCTTTCGCCTCTCCTCGGTCCTCTCAGTATCCCAGTTCTTCTTCGCTAATCTCTTTCCTGTATTTTGGGGTTCCACCCCCAAGTCTCCTTCTCCCCTTTCCTACCAAAAGACACACCAAGTACTCTCCTGCCTGTCTCTCTGATTACCTTGGCTGTCATTGTCCAGTCTTCCGTGAGCTTCCGTTGTCCATCGAGAGCCTGTCTTACCTCTTCCCGAAAGGCCGCACAACATTCTTCCTTTCTCAGCTTCCACCACATGGTTCTCTGCTCTATCTTTGTCTTCTTAATCTTCCTACCCACCACCAGAGTCATCCTACACACTACCATCCTATGCTGTCGAGCTACACTCTCCCCTACCACTACTTTACAGTTAGTAACCTCCTTCAGATTACATCGTCTGCACAAAATATAATCCACCTGCGTGCTTCTACCTCCGCTCTTGTCGGTCAATATGTTCCTCCCTCTTCTGGAAATAAGTGTTCACTACAGCAATCTACATCCTTTTTGCAAAGTCCACCACGTTCTGTCCCTCAAAGTTCCTTTCCTGGATGCTGCACTTGCACATCACTTCTTCATTGCCCCTGTTTCCTTTACCAATATGTCCATTACAATCTGCACCAATCACAACTCACTCGCTTTTTTGTCATTTTTATTTATTTTTATTCCGTTTTAAGTGTTTTATTTCTTTGTTTTCAAATGCCTTTAATCATGTAAAAACAGTTACATTGTGTATGAAATGTGCGATACAAATCAATTTGCTATGCTTTGCTTTGCTGATGAATGAAGAAAATGGGAGAGAAGGAAGAGTAGAAGACGCAAGCATGAATGACCAGGAAGTGGCAATGATTAATAAGGGGGAAGTTAGAAAGCCACTGAACAGGATGAAAAATGGAAAGACAGTTGGTTCTCATGACATACAGGTTACATATGGAAAAAAGTGGAGGCTAGACTCAGGAGAGAAATAAATATCTGCAAGCAACAGTACGGTTTCATGCCTAGAAAGAGTACCACAGATACTTTATTTGCCTTGAGGAAGCTTGTTGAAAAGTACAGAGAAGATCAGAAGGAGCTACATTGTATCTTTGTAGACATAGAGAAAGCCCATGACAGAGTACCAAGAGAGGAACTGTGGTACTGCATGTGCAAGTTCAGTGTGGTGGAGCTATATGTTCGAATAGTACAGGACATGCATGAGGGCAGCAGAACAGCGGTGAGATGTGCTGTAGGTGTGTCAGAAGAATTTAAGTTGGAGGTGGGGCTGCATCAGGGATCCGCTCTGAGCCCCGCCCTGTTTGCGGTAATAATGGATAGGCTGACAGATGAGGTTGGACTGGAATCCCCTTTGACCATGCTGTTCACAGATGATATTGTGATCTGCAGTGAAAGCAGGGAGCAGCCGGAGGAACAATTAGAAAGATGAAGGCACGTAATGGAAAGGTGAGGAATGAAGATTAACTGAAGTAAAACAGAATATATGTGCATGAATGAGAGAGGCGGAGGGGGAAGAGTGAGGCTACAGGGAGAAGAGATAGCGAGGGTGGACAACTTCAAATATTTAGGGTCAACAATCCAGAGCAATGGTGAGTGTGGTAAGGAAGTGAAGAAACAGGTCCAAACAGGTTGGAACAGCTGGCGAAAGGTGTCTGGTGTGTTATGTGACAGAAGAGTCTCTGCTAGGATGAAGGGCAAAGTTTATTAACAGTAGTGAGGCCGGCCGTGATGTTCGGATTAGAGACGTTGGCACTGAAGAAGTAACAGGAAGCAGAACTGGAGGTAGCAGAAATGAAGATGTTGAGGTTCTTGATAGAATTTGAAATTAGTTCATTAGAGGGACAGCCAAAGTTGGATGTTTTGGAGACAAGGTTAGAGAGAGCAGACTCCGGTGGTTTTGACATGTCCAGAGACAAGACAGTGAGTATATTGGTAAAAAAGTTGCTGAGGATTGAGCTGCCAGGCAAAAGAGCGAAAGGAAAAGAATAAGATTTAATAATTTAAGCACATTTGTTCTACCCAAACTTTTCTTCTTTGCAAATCAAGATTTTTTGGATTCTTTGCAAAATCTAGTGAAATTTTCAGGCAACACCTTTGGAAGTACATCTTCTTTTCCTTTCAGCTTTTCCTGTTAGGGGTTGCCACTGCGTGTCATCTTTTTCCCAATACTCTTTTCACCTCCAAGACATTCTTAGCCAGCTCGTCTTTTAAAATAACCCCTACTCCATTTCTCTTCCCCTCTACTCCATGATAAAATAATTTAAACTCTGCACCTAACCTTCTCGCTTTACTCCCTTTTCCACTTGCTTTCTTGGATACACAATATATCAACCTTTCTCTTAATCATCATGTCAACTAAGTCCTGAGCTTTTCCTGTCATAGTACCAACAATCAAAGTTCCTACACACAGCTGTATGGTCCGTGCATTTCTCTTCTTCTTCTGCCGGCTGAGCCCCTAACAACTTCCTGCAGTCCTTTCTAAATAAAAATAGTGATGAAATCAGCTCACACATTTCATCAATCAATATATGTTGCACTTAACTAGCCAATATAGAGTACAATTCAGCGTCAGTTTAAACATTTGCACAATTCTAGCCCTAACTATTAGTTAAAACAAGACAAACTTTATTTAAATTTGCAATTTTCATTTTAGTAATTATATTAGCTGACAATACTGTCACCTTAAGATTTAGAATATAGCCTAGAGTGAGCTCTTGACCCTCATGTCTAACTATTCGTACCACACTCAAACTCACCCACAGGTTGGTATTCTACTTTTTGTGAAGTGGAAGACAATTGGGAGGATGGGGTTGCAGTCCTTACCGCGATTAATTCAAGACATGTGAACTGAATGATACTTTTGTCCAGGAAGTCACCAGAAAACAAGTCTGAGTCTTTTAAATCTTGGAAGATGTTCATCCAAAACTGTTCCTGTTGCCTCCTTAAAAAAACCCACCAGTTCTCTATTCTTTGGTTGTGATTGCTCGATCCATACATACTATAACATCTGTGTTAAAAGTTGTCCAAATGGTCGTGCCTCTAACCTCTGCATTTGCTCAGTGAAACGGTTCTTGATGCCAAGGTTCTGAACGAACTCGGACAGATGTCCCATTCCTTGACGACATTTGATTAATAAAGTATCCAGCAATTATCTTTGGATCACTGTTTGTTGAGTAAGCATGAAGCCATATCACCATGCGTGAAAACTCATCTACAGCACCATTGATGCAGATCCCATATGGTTTGAGTTTGTCATCGGAGTCTACATGCAACAAAAAGTTTGTGCCGGAACTCTGGTACATACGCTGGCGCAAAACACTGCAGCACTGGCTCTCACAAAGAACTGCTGCTGGGCCACACCGGGCCACACACTCTACTTCCTAGCTTCTGTGCCATCCTCTGGAGGTTTGGAAACATGGCTTCATTGATAAAAGCATAGAGGTTATTCAGTTTAAGTGGCTTTGAATGCCAGCAAAAAAATTGCCTTAGTACTTGACTCTTGAATTGCAGTTTGTCATTGAAAAAAAATTCTGATGAGTGTGTAAATTAGCTGCCAATTAGCCACCATTCTTGCTTTAATTGTTTGCTAGCATAATTTGTATGCTTCATTCTAAAATGACGGCCTGATATTGAACTCTGTAAAAACCTTCTTGGTATATGAGACACACAGCCTCAACCTGCAACTACTGGAGTGAGAGCCATTGGTTTGAATCTTTTTCATCTCCATATCCTTTAAATCTACATATCTTTTACATTTTTCATACTCAAACTTTCTTACCCACATACCCTTTTAACTTTCACATAGACTAGGTCGCATGTGAATTGTGTTACTTATGTGCTAACTTTGTTTATTTGACTGCTGTTTTTACTATCTGCAGCCCTTTGGGGAACACAATATTGTGCAACCTGTAGGCCAGTCCCAAGCCCTGATAAATTCAGAGGGTTGCATCAGGAAGGGCATCCGGCGTAAAACTATGCCGAACATATATGAGCGTTCATCAAACAAATTCCATAACAGATAGGTCATGGCACGGGCTAAATATGCCCGCCCCCGGTACTGTTAATCTGAAGGCGTTGGTAGAAATTCTGAAAATGTAGGTCGAAGGCAAAAAAAGAAGAGGGTAATGGCTTAGTCGGCAGAGGAAGAAGAGGAATGCACAAACCCTACAGCTGTGTGTAGGGACTTTGAATGTTTGGACTATGACAGGAAAAGCTCAGGCGTTAGTTGACAGGATGATTAGGAGAAAGGTTTATTTATTGTGCATCCAGGAGAGCAAGTGGAAAGGGAGTAAGGCTAGAAGTTTAGGAGCAGGGTTTAAATTATTCTACCACGGAGTAGATGGGAAGAGAAATGGAGTACGGGTTATTCTAAAGGAAGAGGTGGCTTAGAATGTATTGGAGGTGAAAAGAGTATCAGATCGAGTGATGAGGATGAAATTTGAAATTTAGAGCATTATGTATAATGTGATTAGCGAGTTTGCCCCACAGGTTGGATGTGACCTCAAGTTGAAAGAGAAATTCTGGAAGGATCCAGAGGAAGTAGTCCTAAGCATCCCAGTCAGAGAGAGATTTGTGAGTGGTGCAGATTTTAATGGACATTTTGGCGAAGGAAACAGGGACGAAGAAGAAGTGATGGGTAAGTACGTCATCCAGCAAAGGAACTTTGAAGGTCAGATGGTGGTGAACTTTACAAAAAGGATGGAATTGGCAGTGGTGAACAGTTATTTTCAGAAGAGACAGGAACATAGAATGACCTACAAGAGCGGAAGTTGAATTGCGCAGGTGGGTTATATTTTGTGCAGATGATGTGATTTGAAGGAGGTTACTGACTGTAAGGTAGTGGTGGGGGAGAGTGTAGTTTGACAGCATAGGATGGTGGTGTGTAGGATTATTGGTAGCGGGAAGGAAGATTAAGAAGGCAAAGGTAGAGCAGAGAATCAGGCGGTGGAATCTGAGAAATGGCATTTCGGAAAGAGGTGAGAAAGACTCTAGACAGACAGGAAGAGCTCCCAGAAGACTGGAATACGACTGCCAAGGTTTTCAGAGAGGCGGGCAGGAAAGTACTTGGGGTGTCTTCCTGCTTACGGTAGTGATGAATAGGTTGACAGATGAGGTGAGTGTGGTAAGGAAGTGAAGAGTCCAAGCAGGGTGGAACAGTTGGTGGAAGGTGTCTGGTGTTCTATGTGACACGAGAGTCTCCACTAGGATGAAGGGCAAAGTCTATAAAACAGTGATGAGGCTGGCCATGATGACCGGATTCGAGATGGTGGCACTGAAAAAACAACAGGAAGCAGAACTGGAGGTGGCAGAAATGAAGATGTTGAGGTTCTCGCTCGGAGTGAGCAGGTTGGATAGGATTAGAAATGAGCTCATTAGAGGGACAGCCAAAGTTGGATGTTTTGGAGACAAGGTTACAGAGATGGTTTGGACATGTTCAGAGGCGAGAGAGTGAGTATATTGGTGGAAGGGTGCTGAGGATGGAGCTGCAAGGCAAAAGAGTGAGAGGAAGACCAAAAATAAGGTTTATGGATGTGGTGAGGGAAGACATGAGGGCAGTTGGGGTTAGAGAGGAAGATGCATGAGATAGGCCAAGATGGAAAAAGATGACACGCTGTGGCGACCCCTAACGGGAGAAGCCGAAAGGAAAAGAAGAAGAAGATGCTAGTTGAAAAGTACAGAGAAGGTCAGAAGGAGCTACATTGTGTCTTTGTGGATCTAGAGAAAGCCTATGCCAGAGTACCAAGAGAGGAACTGTGGTACTGCATGCGTAAGTCTGGTGTGGCAGAGAAGTATGTTAAAATAGTACAGGACATGTATGATGGCAGCAGAACAATGGTGAGGTGTGCCTTAGGTGTGACAGAGGAATTTAAGGTGGAGGTGGGACTGCATCATGGATAAGCTCTGAGCCCCTTCCTGTTTGGAGTGGTAATGGATAGGCTGACAGATGAGGTTAGACTGGAATCCCCTTGGACCATGATGTTCTCAGATGATACTGTGATATGCAGTGAAAGCAGGGAGTATCCAGAGGAACAATTAGAAAGATGGAGAAATGCACTGGAAAGGAGAGG
Source organism: Syngnathoides biaculeatus (assembly GCF_019802595.1). NCBI lineage: Eukaryota > Metazoa > Chordata > Actinopteri > Syngnathiformes > Syngnathidae > Syngnathoides > Syngnathoides biaculeatus. The sequence continues at coordinate 1,877,361 of NC_084662.1, read as the reverse complement.
AATGAAGATTAGCCGAAGTAAAACAGAATATATGTGCGTGAATGAGAAAGGTGGAGGGGGAAGAGTGAGACTACAAGGAGAAGAGATAGCGAGGGTGGATGATTTCAAATATTTAGGGTCAACAATCCAGAGCAATGGTTAGTGTGGTAAGGAAGTGATGAAATGGGTCCAAGCAGGTTGGAACAGCTGGCGAAAGGTGTCTGGTGTGTTATGTGACAGAAGAGTCTCTGCTAGGATGAAGGGCAAAGTTTACAAAACAGTGGTGAGGCGGGCCATGATGTACGGATTAGAGACGTTGGCACTGAAAAAACAACAGGAAGCAGAACTGGAGGTGGCAGAAATGAAGATGTTGAGGTTCTCGCTCGGAATGAGCAGGTTGGATAGGATTACAAATGAACTCATTAGAGGGACAGCCAAAGTTGGATGTTTTGCTGACAAGGTTTGAGAGAGCAGACTTCAATGGTTTGGACATGTTCAGAGGCGAGAGAGTGAGTATATTGGTGGAAGGGTGCTGAGGATGAAGCTCCCAGGCAAAAGAGCGGGAGGAAGACCAAAGAGAAGGTTTATGGATGTGGTGAGGGAGGACATGAAGACTGTGGGTGTTAGACAGGAAGATGCATGAGATCGCCTTAGCTGGAAAAAGATGACACGCTGTGGCGACCCCTAACCGGGACAAGCCGAAAGGAAAAGAAGAAGAAGATTCTTTATTAAATACTCTGCACTCACGTTTCACTTTTATTTTCTTTGGCTCACTCATTTCTACAGAAGGGCTCAAATGGCAAGGGATGATATTGTGATATCCAGTGAAAGCAGGGAGCATGCAGAGGAACAATTACAAAGATGGAGGCACGCACTGGAAAGAAGAGGAATGAAGATTAGCCAAAGTAAAACAGAATATATGTGCATGAATGAGAGGGGTGGAGGGGTGAAGAGTATGGCTACAGGGAGAAGAGATAGCAAGGGTGGACAACTTCAAATACTTGGGGTCAACAATACAGAGCAATGGAGAGTGTGGTAAGGAAGTGAAGAAAAAGGTCCAAGTGGGATGGAACAGTTGGGAGAAGGTGTCTGGTGTGTTATGTGAGAGAAGAGTCTCTGCTACGATGAAGGGCAAAGTTTATAAAACAGTGGTAAGTTCGGCCATGATGTACGGATTAGCGACGGTGGTACTGAAGAAACAACAGGAAGCACAGCTGGAGGTGACAGATATGAAGATGTTGAGGTTCTCGCTAGGAGTGAGCAGGTTGGACAGGATTAGAAATTAGATAATTAGAGGGACAGCCGAAGTTGGATGTTTTGGAGACAAGGTTCGAGAGAGCAGAGGGTGCTGAGGATGGAGCTGTCAGCCAAAAGAACGAGAGAAAGACCAAAGAAAAGGTTGAAGGATGTTGTGAGGGAAGACGTGAGGACAGTGGTTTTTAGAGAGGAAGATGCACGAGATAGGCTTGGATAGAAAAAGATGACACGCTGTACGGGACAAGCCGTAAAGAAAAGATTAGACTTTTACCTATCATTTTCAGACCTCTGATGGGTTAACATTTCTTGGCAGTCTAAATATAACCTTTGGCATATATACATTTTGCTTTGGCATTATCTTGGTGCTCTGCATATATTTTCTTGTTGGTTTCTCTTAAGGCAATAGTGTGTGTGTGTTTTACGTTATATTGCTTACAGCCCGTTTTTAAAATACACTATACAAGCTTTACAAGAAGTAAAAATAGAATTTAACAATCCATAATAGACATGCATATACAGTACAATACTAAGATGTGCAGAGCCCTTCATGCATTTGGTGCCAGCACACATCAGTTGTGAATATTTTAGGGAAGACAACCACAACAAGCATTCTCACTCGTGCATGAAATATATAGTAGATTAATCTGCATGCTGCTGAAGTAGAATTCTCATCAAAATGTTTTTTTTTCTCATACAGTCAGCAATATTTGCATTAGTGTGGATTTGTGTGTGTGTGTGTGTGTGTGTGTGTGTGTGCGTGTGTGTGTGTTCAAGAGTGTATACGATACATTTTTTTCCTAGAGCGAGTTATGTTCCTATAAACTACTGCCAGTCAAAATAAATATTTTGGGATATATTTCACTTGGTGTACACATATTCAACACAAATGTATTAGTGCCAAACATACTTCAAAAATTCCCCATGGCAAATAATGACATTCCCGTTTTGAAAGCAAGTTGATTTCATATTTTTTAATATCAGAAAAGGTGTGCTCCTAAAAATGTTAAATAAAGATAAAAATACACGCCTTCCTTAGATCTTTGAAGAAACTATATTAAAGAGAGATTTTTTTTTTTTTTACATTAATAGGACTCTGGATCGGTGTGGTGACCCCCAATGGGACAAGCTGAAAGGAAAAGAAGAATAATAGGAATCTGGATCCAAATATACAGTCCTGTATAAAAAATAAATAAATAAAAAAATCCACCCGAGGGCTGTTAATTGAGTTTAGCTGTGAGGTCACATACTTTACATTCAGACGCAATTGGCAGAACGGCTGCCTATTGGTCTTTCATCGAGTGTGCTTTTTAATTTGAAGTGCACACAGTTTGACCATGATGCATTTGTTTGTGATTACAAATAATCAAAACCAAATGATAAAATATGAGAGTACATTTCTGGGTGTTTTCAATCTCTCTGATTGTGGTTCCTGCCTGGTCAGCCTTTCATATGTTGTCATGATAGTCCTCCATCTCGGCAAGGATTTTTGCTAACACTATTTTACTCAAACAACCAAATGCATGACAACAACAATCATAAGGCTCAAATTGCAATACACCCCTCACGAAAAAAAATTAACTATGTAATTGCTAATTATTAGCTATGAAATATTACAGACCCATTAATAGTATATTGCAAATTATTGAAATTTCATGTACGTAATCGTGAAGCAACGTGATAGCAGAGCAGCTGTACCCGTTGTAATTGGGTAACAAGAATATTTTTTTTTTTTATCCCGTACCTTGATTAGTTTCAATAGTACTCTCATGAAATACTATATTAAATATTCAATATCATAATGACTTACAGTGATATATATTGTATCGTATTTTAATTTACCATGACTTACTGTACTTTATAATGACGAAGAACTTAAAGAGTACTGTATACTGCAGCCTTTACAAGGTCATTATGAATCGAGTTCTGCGAAAAGTATAGTTTGGCAATCGTGTGATTCATCGTTCTGCATTGAGCTTGCTGCAGTTCTGACCTATATTTCATACAGACAGGCGCGCGATTCCGGCAGCTTTCACAACGCATTTATCCTGTGCACACTCTGCACAAGCGAACCAATTAGGCCTGTTGGCGCTTAGTGAGAGATGGAGAACACCGAAAAATATTTGTGGGCTGGATTAGTCTTTTAAATAACGCCTCCTAAACGAGTTGAAGTTAAATATAGTATTCCAGTCATTACAGTGATAATGAAGGAATTTGGATCTCTATAACGACATTCTTTTCTTTATTTTTTTAAACAAAAATGTAGTATCATAACAACAATACAAGAAAATGTAATAGTCGCTTCAAATGCAGTCCGCTCATAAAAGTAGAGCAAATATTATCTGCCACATGGATTTGTATTATTATTATTATTATTTTGCTTGAAGTTACCTTTTAAATACTGAAAAAATAAAACACCGATCGTCAATACTTTTACGACTATTCGTAGCAGAGATAATAATAATAATAATAGGATTAATTGGCGATTCTTAATACCCTTAGGTGTGAATGTGTTTGGCTGGCAACCAGTTCAGCGTGTACCCCGCCTCATGCGCAAAGATAGCTGGAATAAGCTCCATCACTCCCGCGGCCCCTGGGAGGATGGGCGGCTCAGATAATTGAAGGATTATAATAATAATAATAATACACTAATTGTTCGTTTCTTTCAAGAAATATTGTAACTTTTTCATCTTTAAATTATTAACTTCGTGTTGACTTCTTTTAATTTTTGTATATTAAAATAATTTCGCATCAATACTCATAAGGGCACGCACTGTATATGTTGGATTCCCCGATGGACTGTCGTGGCTTGTGCTCTCCTCATCGATACAAGCACTTGAGGATTCATGCGCTTATTTATTTATATTTCCCTCCTGAAATCCCGGGCCGTAAACTGACCTATGGAAACATGCTCATACAAAAGAGTTAAAAAAAAAAAACAACAGTTAACTTACTAACTGAAAAAATAGCGTGTTTTATAAAGGAAGTATAACAAGCCTACCGCAATTTTCGACATTATTTTTTACCCAGAGTAGCATGATCCTACCTTAGCCACAAAAACAAACACGCATTGACTCAAACGAATAACACACACAAACATACGCGCACAAGTTAGCCTGTAAAACAAAGACGTGTCGTGAAAAGCAGCTGAAGCCTTTATTTTCCTGAATTTGGGAACCGGCCCATCCATCACGGCTGTCACTATCAATCCAATTACAGCAGACAACTGCAATCCTGTCTCCGATCGAACCGAAGCTGGATACGTGACCTACTCCTACAACTCATTTTCTTGGCTTTTCCCCAGCGCCCACACATGACCTCTCCACTTTTTCTCTCTTCCTCAAAGGCTTTCTTCATATCGTCACACCGCGCTTTGTCCCCTTTTCTTTATTTCGTCTCGATTTAGTTCTAGTGCAGATTCTCACCCTCTGTGTATTAGTGATAGAAAAATAATTGAAACATAACCCAAAAAGACCGAACAATTTATAAATTCCTTCCAGTTGCACACAGAGAGACAAGCATGAAAAGAAAATGTAACAATATGAGTGGGAGTGAGGGGAACACTCAAGGTTGGCAATGTTTTGTTTTGTGGTGTCATAACATATATATATATATATATTTATATATATATATATACACACACACACACATAACACAAATGTATACAGCACAACAATTAAAATTACGATACATATTTTTCAGATATCTTCCAGTGTTTGCATGATGTGTGCGTGTGTGTGTATCAATACGTTGTTATTTGGAGAGCTGGTTAACTATTTGGGAGTAAAGCTTCACAGACGACTAAAAAGAGAAGAAACATTTGTCGTCCCTGTGGTCCGCCGTGGTATAAAAATAAATAAATAATTTAAAATGTGTGACTGCTGTTCTAAATGTCTTTTTTTTTCTTTCCCTTTTTGCGCTGCAGCTGCACGGCTCCCCACGTTCTTCAAGTTCATACGAAAGTCTCTTTTCAAACGGCGTTTCCCCAACAAAAAGTTGCCAACAGCAGGTGACGCTTTTCCCCACGAGCGGTCCTTCACGCGAGGGCAACACAAATAGGAGGTGGGCGCGAGGGTATGCAACGGGCGGCCTCAAAGTCCACAAGCAGAATGAAGAAGATCCCTGAGGCAACCATGGAGGCCTAGGCACAAAAATAAACAGTGGGGTGAGGTCACAAAATGTAATCGTAGTTTTGATCGAGAAAAAAATATATACATAATTAAAACAGTACATGTGCAAATAAAATATTATGAGAAAATAATGTTCTTAGTATACAACACAGATAGCCCCTTATACATGCCGTCACATTTTTTAGACCGTGGAAAATTGAATAGTCAATGATTTTTGTTCCATTTTTGTTGCTGTTTTTTTTTTAATTGACGCAACACACAACGAAAATGTGGACAAACAGATGGACGCGTTCATCATTAAAATGGCTTCGTGTCCACTTTAGAAGAGCACGCGTAAAATTGCAATTTGACCAGATGAAATAATATAATTTAGGAAAGTCTTCAATCCTTGAAATAACTTTTATGGCCCTTAAAAATGAAAACGCGGTACTCCCTAGTGGAAATTATTTCAAATGGACTTTATTTTAATTCTTTTGGGGGGACTCATTAAAGTAAAGGTCTAAGGGTCGCAAAATTTTAACTTAAAATAAACAAATTAAAGCATTATAATTCATACCTATTATTGTTGTGCTAGTGTGCATTTGAATAATAATGTTTTATTTTAATATATCACAACAACCCATGCATTTAACATATCACAGCTGCTTAGCTGTAAGAATAAATAACATGATTATTGCCTCATGTATTATAGCTTGTGTGTGTGTGTGTGTGTGTAATGATGGGTGTTTCAACATTTTCCTTCCATATTTTTTTCTGTTATGCATAACAAGAGCAAATTATTATTTTATGTAGTATTTTTGTCTATTGCCAGAGTAAAATTATTGGCTTAAAGGTTGTCCTCGAATGTTTTTTTAAGGTTGACCAAAATACATAAGGTTTGGCCATTTACATATTTATGAAACATCATGCATACAATAATACAGTATTTTTAAAATGCATGTCATAAATTAGCACAACCTCTCTAAGAACCCCGCTCCCCCCATCTCCCCAAGACCCAATTTGATCTCATATAGACAGCAGAATTATGTTGTAAAATAATTTTTTAGACATCAGATTCTGCAGTTATTGAACAAATTGTGTCTCCTTTTTCAGATTCGGTAAAATAGACTTAGGTAGATGTCAATCTTAAGTATCACATTCTGCTCAGCCTTCATTCAAGCAATTAATTATTTTATATTTTTCATCCTCATTTTTAAAAGGACGTTTTCCAGTATGGTGGAGCCAGTGTTGCAAACATGAGATGTGTCTGCAGCCTGCACGGAACTGATGCCAGGGGAACGCAGACGACAGCAGGCTCTAATGCATGCAGACGCACTCATGTATTCCATGCTGGTTAAATATTATGGCTCTGGCTTTATTGTGCATGGAAAAGTGTAATTTTCTCCAGTCCTAAGGAAATTTACTGCTGCAGTCAGCATATGCTCTCACTGCAGATGAAATTGGGGGAAGAAAATACACCAGGATTCATTGAATTCAACTGTAACTACCCACTCATAATTAAATAAAAAGTAATTAGATTAAATCACCTCCAAATACATACAGTACAGTGCTTATTCTGGTTGAAAAGCCACACCAAGATGTATTTCTTTTTTTGTCATCGCCATGATGCTTTATATATACTGTTTGAAGTTCATTAGCAATATTTGGGGATTGTCAGACAGGGAACGAGGCAGCTGTGTTGGCGAAAATTGGTCCACTGGATGAAAAATGAAGCAAATGGAGATCCTATTTACATATAAAGAGCTCTATTAATCAAGGTAAGTGTCATTACAGCGTGGCTCATTGAGCAGTCGAGTGTGGGTGTTAAATAAAATTCTCTGTGCTTGGATGCCTTCGGCAGGCAATATGTCTTGATTTGAGAAGTGTCAGCCGCAGTATAATGCTGATGGGCGCCGAAAGACGAGGAACAGTAAAGGTGGGGGTGGGATTTGCATGATTCTTAGTCAGATTGCACGGTGAGAAAAGATGGAGGGAGAGGAAAAAGAAGCTGTCCAAAGGGAAAGAAGATGTGGTAGGTAACCAAAGGATTAGTGTAGTAAACTCAAATATTCATGAAACACAAGAGAGATGTTTTTTCCCAAAGAAAAAAAATATTACTGTAAGCTACAGTAACATTATGCAACGTAAGTGAATTTTGGGCTTAAATATAGGAAAATAATGACAAATAATGATGCAACATAAATGCACTGCATGTACATTTAATTATTTTACCTACAGTAAACCATAAAAATAAACAGTTTGAGAAGATTTCTTGAAAAAAAATATACACTTAAAAGTTAAATACAGCTGAACTTGAAAAATATAATGAACTGCATTAAAGACAAGTTTAAATCATTGTAATATTAAGGACAGTTTGAACATTTACCAGTGATATGTTTGAGTACCACAAGCAGAAGTTGAGGAGTACCACTAGTCGTACTTGTGCCAAACTTTGAGAACTACTGTCTCAGAGAACTACACAATTTCTGTCATCTTGTTGAATATTTACATGGATTCCACTGCTGGTGATCGTATTAATGTCGTTCCACTACCTATTGATGGAGAAACTAAATTATAATTTATCAATCTGTCCACTACTTACAAAATGAACCTTGAAAAAATGAAATTGAATAAAGGTGGAGATCCAATTTTTGACCATCTTGAGTACCATTTAAATTTGTAACTGTTCTAAATTGAAATGTAACCAGCATAGAAGAAAATAAAGAAAAAAAAATACTGTTTTGTATGCAATGAAACACTGTTGATTACAATAATTGCATGATTACCATCCATCTTAGTGGAGGGGTTTATATTTACAAACAGAACTTGAAGATGTGCACTGATTTATTTTAAACTGTGTAAAATACCTTGCCCCCTTCTCAAATTCTTAATTTCTCTGCATAGTTTCCCAACTTTAGTGTTTCAGATCATTAAACAAATGTATCACACAAAGATTACGCAAATAACTGCCAATGAGTATTTCACATCTCTGGGGAGATAGTTTTCCCTACTCTTCCTTGTAGAATTGTTGTAACTCAGCAATAATGGAGGGTTTCTGAGCTTGAACAGCCTTATTAATGTCTTTTCACCGCATTTCAATCACGTTCAGGTACAGCCCTTGAATTGGCAATTCCAAAACCTTTCTTCAAAATTTTCTGGCAAAGAGCAGAAATCATGGTTCCATCAATAACAGCAAGTCATCCAGGTCCTCAAGGGGAAAAATCAACCCAGACGATCACCCTCTCACTCTCATGTTTGACTTTTAGTATGCTGTTCGTTATTTTCTTCTTGAAAATGCTGTGTGACAATAATGCCAGATGTAACAAGACACACAGAAGACACACAGCTTCTAAAAAGTTCCTCTTTCGCCTCATCAGTCCATTGACCGTTCTCACAAAAGTTTTCAGATTTCCTGGGTTCCTTTTTGATTTCCTGTATCTGTCTTCACTGTGCTCATGAGGTTATTTTGACAGCTGGTCACCCCTGGGAAGGATTCACCATTGTTCCATGTTTTATCTGTTTATGGATAATGGCTTTCACCATTGTTTGCTGGAGTCCTGAAGCTTTACAAATGCCTTTGTAATTCTTTCTAGACTGATAGATGTCAATTACTTCTTTCTTTATTCCTTATATGTTGCTGAATTAACTTTAATCATGGCATTTTGCAGAAGCTTTTGGTTGACTTTATTTTATCAAATAAGTTCGATTTAAGTGATTTATGGAATGAATAAGATGCGAGGTAGTCAGTCTTGGGTGTGGGTCAGTCAAAATTAACTCAGCTTTGCAGAAAATTTCATTTGTGATTTAAGAAGGGTCAATTACTTTTTCCACACAGCCAGGTCACTGAATATTTTTTATTTTTCTCAATAAATAAAATCACCCTTAAAAAATTGCTTGTGATTACTTGAGCTATTTTTGGGGCAGCACGGTAGCCGACTGGTTAGCACAGATAAATTTTTGCAAGGATTCCAAAGAACAGGGGGAAACTTACTTCAATTCATTAAAAGCAGCAATAATAATAAAAAAAATATACCAACTCTTCAGAGCACCCTCAAACTACTGGTGTTCGACAAGTTTATTATTAATGAAGCTATTGTTTTATTGTCATGCTGTTTGCTGTGTTGGGATGATTTTAGTTTAATGTGACACAGTGAGTGTGAACAACATCTTGACCTGGGTACACTGTTAGCGCGTGTTGCAATGTAGGCTTTTGTTGCTTACAGGTGTTAAAGGGAAATTCAGTGCTTTGCATGAACAGTGTATTCAATAGGTCATGTAATATGTACCCTATTTTGAAAATGTGATGTTAAATCCTCTCTCATTTAAAAGTGTTTTGCGAAGTTTTTTTTATTGACAATTGCGAATTTTCAACGGCGTTGCCATTTTCGCGAGTCACGTGACTACATGGGCGTATGTGACGTGTACCGTGCCATTCCAAACGCTAGATTACATGGGACACCATTATGCCCAGCGCTGATTTATCGGATTTATCCTCATCTGATGAAGAAGTAGTAATATTGGATGATTGGGAAGACGGAGGAATACTTCCATACAGATTTGAACCTGTGGCTGTAATTAATGTTGAATATTCGAATGGTTCTTTGGGCGGAATAATGTGGAGTCTGACGAGCGAGCTCTGGCGGTGGGCCGCGAGCTGAGCTTTAGGGCGGCGGAGGCCATTAGCTTAGCTTCGGTGGTGGCGGAGGCCTTTAGCCGAGCTTCATTGGTGGCGGGGGCCTTTAGCCTAGCCTCAGCGTCCGGGGCTAACCGCCTCCGCCGCCTAGAAGCCGCTGCCACAGCTCGCTCGTCAGACTCCGCGTCATTCCCGTCCGAAGAACTATCCGCGGCTGCAGGCCCAGAGCTCCCGGGGCCTTTGTTTACGCACTTATGTCGCGCGTAGGCCTCCGAGTAGTTATTCCGCCCGAAGAATCATCCGAATATTCAACATTAATTACAGCCACAGATTCAAATCAGTATGGAAGTATTCCTCCGTCTTCCCACTCAACCTATACTGCTATTTCTTCATCAGATGAGAATAAATCCGAGAAATCAGGGCTGGGCATAATGGTGTTGCTTGTAATCCAGCGTTTGGGACGATACGGTACATATCACATATGCCCACTTAGATCATGTGACTCGAAAATGGCAGCGCCCCTGAAAATTCGTAATTGTCGATAAAAATCTTGTCAAAACACTATTAAATGAGAGAGGATTTAACATCACATTGTCAAAATAGGGTACATATTACATGACCTATTGGATACACTGTTCATACAAAGCACTGGATTTCCCATTTAAATACATTTGTATCTTACATACAGGCTAATACATGTGCTGGAGCATGCATGCTAGCAATGTAATGAGTTTTTTAAAGTGTGCTTCAGTGGACAAGTCACACAATAATATTTATATGTATTGGAACTCATTATGCACATAAATTGCACTGTCCATATTCGAGAAAATTTAAGACTTTTAAATGCACCTTCAGGTGGCAAAAGAATATGCATCCATTATTCCTGGATTTTCACTATTTGCGGGATTGGGGAGGGGTAGAGGAACCTAACCGATTTTGAATTTCACGAATCTGCTTTCACTAAGATTGTGCAGACTTGGTGACAATCAACCTAACAAATATTCACTAGCATTACTTGTCGTGTCAGCTACCACTAGGAAAACAACTTTGTCTAACTGGAAAAACAAGCATGCTGTTAACATCGCTAGAAAATATATCAGCAGAATGAAGTAAAACATTTACATATCTGTGTAAATAGCTGGTCACCATTCCTCAACATGCTAAATCTAGATTCTTCATTTCTTTGCCTGGGTAGTGCGCCATCTGACAATAAGGGTTTTGTCACAGGAAAAGTAAACTTGAATTCTGTATTCTTTGATGTCGAGGTTGCTGTTTTATTATTATTCTGTTTGTCATTCTTTATTTTTTCTTATTCATCGATGTACTTATTTGTCTTATTAGTTCATGTTATTATTTATTTTGCTTATCTATCCTTTTTCTTTCTCACATTTCAGACCAATTTGCTGATTTGCATAGTTAAAGGACACATGGATTGAATAGGAATCTTCTCTTGTTGTCCCTGTGTTTATAATTCTGATGTCTGTGGCGCTGTGACTTTCTTTTCTTGTTTCAGGGGGAGGAGGGGGGGAACCACTGGATTGTCCTCCCACGGAGCATTGATGCTGTGGTTGTGAGCCGCCCATGTTTAGTGGGGCTGGGACACTACCAGCTGGCACCCCCCTCCCCTGAGTCCCCTGTGGTGACTACTGGTGGGGTTGGTGGTGCCCCCGTTGCTCCTTGGAATCCTTTGTCACCCCTTGGTCCTTCTCTTCTCTCCATTCCTAGCATCCTGCTGAAGTCGCCTCTTCCTCTTCTTGGTGGGATGCGTGGGTCGCAGGGGTTTGTGGGTTTGGGTCTTTTCGTCCCTTCCTTCTTTGGGGTCGTCCACCTCCCACACTCGGGGGTGTGGAGTGGGTGCTGGCTGTAGTGTGTATGTGGTGGTGGTGGAGATCGCCTGGGTCGGTGCTGTGGGACTGGGTCGGGCGGGCCTCTTTGTCTCTGGTTATCCTGCCTGATGGGCTCGACCTGCAGGAGCCATGCCTCTTAATCAATCACTCGCCTAGCACACACTCACGCCACTCACTGCATACTGTATATTTTTCTCATTCATCACATATGGGCACAGATACATATTCAGGGATTTGTAGGGCTAGAGAAGCTGAGAAGATTATCAGTGTCTGTCTAACCTCACCTTCTGGACATTTATCACACCCCCCTCACTCGCAAGGCCACCAGGATCGCAGATGACCCCACTCTCCCATCTCACTGCCTCTTGAAATTTCTGCCATCAGGGAGGTGACAAAGACAGATTCTCCACCAGGCAGTCAGGATGCTCAACTCCCTCTCTGCTTTGCTCCCATTATTGTCCTTCCCTTGCACCCACCACCATTAACCCCAGACAATAAATCAGCTCATATACAAACCACACATGAAGCACTTATTCATTTTTCCTTTGCAGCACTGTGTGCATTACCCAACTGATTATTCTGCTACATTGTCTATAAATCCCAATAATTTAATATACTCTCCATAATTCTCAGGTGTGTACATTGCTGCTCATAATGTCAATACCACACATCTATCTGTACTGTACATAGGAATAGCAATTCTTGCTAACTTAGCCAGATATTTGTTGTATTGTTCATAATCTCTATTGTATAAAGCACAATGTACATATTTTAGACATAGGAGTTTATTTATTTATTGTTCATCTATTTATTTATTTATTTTTATTTATTTATTTTTTTTTTAACTTGAGTTTGTCATAGGACTGCAGGTCTGGGAGGAATGCCATTTCAGGTAGGCTCTATGTCATCTATGTATAACACATCTAATAAGAAAGTTACTCAAACCTGAACTAGGGGCATGGTATGAGGTCGGGTGGGTGCAAGTGTCAAACTGGGCTTCAGCATGTCAGTGCTGTTTCCTGGTCTGGGAGGGAAAACCTTTTCAATTTTGAAAATGAGATATCTTGTCTTTTTTATGTATTAAATTAAATATATGTTGTAAAGATTTGGAAATCACTCTATCTACCATGTACACAATGTAGTAACCGAATTGGAATTGAGATTTGTACTTATTATGGCACTCTACTTCTTAACTTTATGATGGACAGCCTTCAGTAGCTTGTCAGAATATGCTGCGTAAAAAGAAAACGTATGCTCTAATGTACTTACTTCACCCTGTTGTTGAGGCTGGCCTCGGTGGTATGGGTTTACATGTAGTGCCACTGCCCATCCATGCCCATGTTCATACCCATGCCCCCCATTGCACCTAGAAGAAGAGTATTTAAAGCAATATGACTTGAAACACACAACACTTACACCGCGTTGCTATTTGGGTAAAAGTGCTCTTTTGGATTTTTAGTTTTAATTGCACTCCACCTTAACTGCGCATATGACAACAAAGATAAGTTTAATTTATTTTCTTGAACATTATATGGTAAGACATTTTAGGAGGTTGTGGTTACAAAGTCCAATAATTCTATTTCCAGTATCTTTACTGTGAAATGAAGCAAATGTAATTTCAAGCAATCCATGAGCTATCACCTTATTGTGGTGATGGGTTGTTTTCTCCCAGTAATCTAAGTGATCAACAGTGACCTGAGTGAGGAGCAGAGTTCTTTGGGGATTTATACCCCTGGCAGGGCCATCCATGCAAACAGGTACTAGGTGAGGATGAGACAATACAGGACTAAAAGACCCCCTATGATGAGTAAATAGATGGAATCACATTTTCCTTTGTCCGGATGCAGGGCACCTATGGAAACTCGCTGGGCATAGCTCAAAAGGGTAACGTTGGTCCCCTTTGGCATGGGCTCATCAGGTAGCCATAGTGCAGTGTGAGTTGGGTGGTGGCCAAAGACGGAGACCTTGGTGGTCTCATCCGCAGCGACAGGAACTGGGTCTAGGAATGTGGAATGGCACTTCTCTGGTAGTGAAGGAGCCCAAGCTGATGTATGAGGTTGAGAAGTTCCGACTGGACATAGTTGGGCTCGCCTCCACACACAGCTCAGGCTCTTTTACAAGTCTTCTTGAGAGGGGTCTTCCACTCTGGATATTCCCATGGTGACAGGTGCAGAGCACTTGTGGGTATACTTATTGCCCCCCTGGCTTGGCACCTGTACAGTGGATGAGAAGGTAGCCTCACTCCCCCTCCGGGTGGTGGTGGTGAGGGTCCTGACCTTTGTTTGTGCCTATGCATCAAACAGCAGTTCAGAGTACCCAGTCAATTTGGAGTACTTGGAAGGGATCCTGGAGAGGTCTCCTGCTGAGGACTCCATCATGCCATTGCGAAATGTCAATGCTCATGTGGGAAATGAGAGTGAGACCTGTCAGGATGAAATCCCCAACTGGAGTTCTGTTATTGAACTCCTGTGCTCATCATGGATTGTCTATAACAACCACCATGTTCAAGTATAAGGGTGTCCTTGTCTTGGAAACTTGAGCGAGGAGAAGAGTGGAGCTGTTACTCCAAATGTCAGTCCAACCCGATTGGCCCCAAACGTATTGGGAGGGTCACTGTCAGAAGGGGTTTCAACTCTCACCTCTGACAAATGTTTATTCACGTTTCTGGGAAGATGGGGGACATTGAGTCTGAGTTCACCATGTTCCGCGCCTCTATTGCTATGGCAGAAAACCAGAGCTGTGGCCGTAAGGGGGGCAGTTCCTGTTGTGGTGACAGTTCCTGAACCTGATCATCAGGGGTAAGGTACAATAAGCTGAAGAGGGTGTGGTATCAGCCAGTTTAGGCTTGTGGGACTCCTGAAAAACTGCAGTGTGGTAGGAGTATGGTGAAGCCATGGAGAATGAAGTATAGGCGGCTTTCAGAAAATTCTGGTCCACCCTCTAGCACAGGGGTCAGGAACCTATGGCTCGCAAGCCATATCTGGCTCTTTTGATGGTTGCATATGGCTTGCGGAGCCCTCATAATGACATACTGTACATGTTATTTCCATCGTACAGGCAACGCAAGTGATGCAGACAGTTTGTCCTAGTTGGATTGCCGTAGTTTGCTGTGGCAGTCGATGTGCGCAGGTGCAGAAGGATCGAACGTAGATCGCAAAAGCTACTTTCCAAAGTCCAAGTTAGTCAGCAGCAAATCCTTGTTTGGACCCAACACGATTAATGGAATTCAGATAGCTTTGCTGGCATTTCAGCAATTGTGAGAAATGGAAAGTCATTCACAGATGGGGAGCATGCCAAGCATTCGTCGTTGATGTTGCCAGTAAACATTTTGACAACTTTGCATAAAGACATGATAATGAAACAAATAAGACATCCCTTTGTCGGCAATAACTGTTCACCATCGTACAATCATGTTGGCAAATCAAAGTGAATTACGTTCACGATTAACGGATGGAAGTTTCAACGCCTACATGTATCTTAATCTCATGTTGTATGAAACAACATAGAGCCACCAGTAAAACCATGCAGCACCAGAAGTCGCATTAATGGTAAGAAGTAATTTTGTCAAAATTGGTCAACAACAGCGTAACAATGTTATCCAAAAGAATTCTGAGACTCATTGTACTCTAAAAGTGTTGGTCTTACATAAATGTGCAAATACACCTGGATTTTGTTTTTAAAATACTGTATGGTTCTTTTGAAATTACATTTCAAATCTTTTGATATTTATGAGTTTCTCAGTCGAAAAGGCTACCGACCCTCGCTCTATATCTCAGGAGGGGGAAGCAATGCCCATCAACACTGTGTACAGTGGGGATGGAGTGCTGCTGACTTTGAATCGGGAAGTGAGTCGATGGAGAGAATACTTCAAAGACCTCTTCAATTCTACAGAGACATCTTCCAATGAGGAAGCAGACTGGGATCTCTGACACAGGCTCTCCTATCTTTTGGGTTGTCACAGATGTTGTTAAAAAACTTCTCTGTGGCACGGCCCCTGGAGCGGATGAGATTCTCCCAGAGTTCCTAGATGCTCCGGATGTTCTGAGGGTGTTCTGGTTGAAACATTCGTTGGACATGTCTCAGGATTGGCGGACTGGGCTGGCAGAGCCCCTTTTGAAGAAGGGTGACTGGAGTGTGTGTTCCAGGCATTCGACCTTGTCCCTCGGGAAGTCCTCTGTGTGTGTGTGTGGGGGGGGGGGTGTCCTTCAGGAGCATGGAGTACTGAACCCCCTTATACAGGGTTTTTGGTCCCTGTAGGAACAGTGTCAGAGTTTGGACCACATTGCTGGCAGTAAGTCAGATTCATTTTCAGTGAGGGTTACACTTAGCAAAAGCTGTCCTTTGTCACTGATTCAGGGTATAACTTTATGGACAGAATTTCTAGGCACAGCCAAATCCTAGAAGGCAGTTTGGTAGCCTTAGACTGCTTTTTGCAGATTATGTGTTTTTGTTGGCTTCATTAACCATGATCTCTAACTCTCACTGGAGCATCTCGCCGCTGAGTGTGAAGCGGTTGGGATGAAATTCAGCACCTCCAAATCTGAGACAATGGTCTTCAGTCAGAAAAGGGTGCCAAGCTCTTTCCAAGTCAGGAATGTGAGCAAGTGTCTTGGGGTCTTATTCACAAGTGATGGAAGAATGGAATGGGAGAGTAACAGGTGGATTGGAGCCGAGTCTGCAGTGATGCAAACTTTGTATCAGTTTGTTGTGGTGAAGAAGGAACTAAACTGAAAGGTGAAGCTCTAAATTTATCAATCAATCTATGTTCCTACCGGCACGAGTTGTGAGCGTATTTACAAGATCCCTGATACAAGTGGGCCAAATGAGTTTCCTCTGCATGGTGTCTGGGCTCTTAGAGATGGCGTGAGAAGCCTGGTGATTTAGAGTAGAGCAGCTGCTCCTCCACATTGAAAGGAGCAAGATTAGGTGGCTCATCCATCTGAATAGGATGCTGTATGGTTGCCTCCCTGCTGAGGTGCTCTGGGCACGACCCAGTACAGGCTAAAGAAACTCTGTCGCCCAGCAAGCCTGGGAATGCGTCTTGGTCTCCCTGGAAGAGCTGGATGTTGTGACTGAAAAGTGGGAAGTCTGGAGGTTCCCTACTAAAGCTACTGCCCCCATGACCTGATCCCAGATAAGCAGATGAAATGGTTGGATGGAAAATTGTTGGAGGTAATTATAGAGTGACTTCTTACCTCCGGGTCGGAGACCCATATGCTGCTGGCCATCGAGGACAAAGCCTCCAATTGGTTGGCCATCTGGACTGTAAGCTGTACCTTGACTCACTGAGAAGAACAGAAAAATAAAAACGTCAATGGGACAAAGCATGAAATTACAGTACTCCTGTTTATACAGGCATATGAACCTTCTCTGGATCTGAGAACTTTAGGAAGAGATCCCCTGGTGTTGCCCAGAGTCAGTTCTAAAAAAAGTGAAAATGCCTTTCAGTTTTTTGCTGTTAAAATCTGAAATGATCTATCAGATGATGTGTGACAGGGCTGAATGCTGACAATGCTCAAATCCAGGCTGAAACAAGTTATTTCCATCTGTGCCTATGACAACTGAAAGTATTTCATCTACACTTCCTAATTTTTATTAATTTAATATAATTTCACATCGCTGTCATCCATCAATCCATCCATCCATTTTCTGAGCTGCTTAGCCTCACAAGGGTCGTAGGAGTGGTGGAGCCTATACCAGCTATTATTGGGCAGGAGGTGGGGTACACCCTGAACTGGTTGCCAGCCAATCACAAGACACAGAAACAAACAAGAGTCGCACTCACAATCACACTTAGGCGCAATTTAAAGTTTCCAATTAATGCATGTTTTTGGGATGTTGGAGGAAACCCTAGTGCCCGGAGAAAATCCATGCAGGCACGGGGAGAACATAAAAACTCCACACAGGCAGGGCTGGAATTTGAACCCCAGTCCTCAGAGCTGTGAGGCCAATGGTCAACAGCTGCTGCACCATGCCACCGAAAAGCAAATTAAGTTCCGTCATTTACTTGAGGATATGTCACTCTGTAACAACAATATTTTACCTGCTCTGTTGGACTGGTCAATCATAGGCTGGACTATTCGCCTTCTTGCATTGATGAACCTGGAAATCAAATGTATATCAAAATAATATCACTTTTTCACAACATCAAAATTTATTAGACCATCAAACAAAATCGATTGATTCAAACACTCATTTTCCTCAGTTAAGAAAACTCATGGCTTTCCATTTTAATCGTTTTAATGTCTTAATTTTATGTACCTCATGCTGTCATTCATAACGTTATATTGATTAAAATATATAATATGTGTTTTTCAGTTAGTGATTCTTATCACTTACATGTAGCAGTTTTAGAAGTGGAAATCCATGCTGTGCCACCTGGGTCTTTTCTAATAATAAGCTTCACTTCCTACAGAAACAATCTGATGCATGAGAAACTTGTCACGTTTTGTTAAAAAAAAAATATTGATTCAGATTTAGGCTTGTAGCCACAGGCTATTATGTGACTAACTGGTTTGCCAATGCTTTTTCATGAACACAAGGCATCATAACGAGTCTAAATGCGTTGACATCCTCATTAAAACTTGCAAAATATGTGGGTATGAATGTGTTGCTATTTCATTAAGTCTGATTTCAATATCGTGATCCATATTTTTTTCATTCCATTTTACACGTGTATTTTATTTATGTGTAAAGCAATCACTCATACTCAAGCCAGTGAGTACTCATAGCACGCCAGAGCATACTCATAGTTGAAGTATGCACATTCTTGAGTTCTTCTCAAGATTGGTTTTTGTTATTTTTCCATTATTTTCTTTGCCATAGACCCCCCAAAAACATTAGTGCTCCCAGCAGCGAAGGAAAATGAAAGTTTAGGGAACCACCATGGCTCTAAATATGTTAAGGACGGAAATGTGGTGCGTGTTTGTTATGATTCTTGCTAACATATGGCCAAGTTGACTATTTCGACTAACCTGAAGAATAAAAATAAAAAACAAGACATATGGTATTGCCAAAGGAGTGACTAGCCTTACAAAGCAAACGCCACAGATCAGATAATAGAAAAATGAAGACGCTACTGGAGTCAAATCATGGAGAAGTCAAATCATGGAGGGAGACTTTGACTATGTACTTCCTCCCTCTCTCTCAAGGCATTGCACTACCAAAATGGTAATTAATACACATTCAAGTTGCTTTAAGTTTATGGATTTTTTTATTGTTTGAAAGTAGGGTGTACATATTTTTAACAGGAATTTAAAAAGGAATTTATTAATCAGAGGTTGAGAACAGATCAAACCCATTTACATTACTTCCTATGGTAAAAAAATGTTTCGGGGGTTGAAGAACTCAGTCACAAGAACAAATTATGTTCGAACTCTGAGGTTCACTGTATTTCAAACTGTTGTAAAACAAAACTGTTCAAGCACAGAAGGAATACAGATGCACAACTCTGCAAGGCTATACAGCTAAACAGAACAGGTGTATTTTAGACAAAGAGGTGGACCGACGGACAGAGAGACAGACAGAGAGCACTCCTGCAACCCTTGTAAGTGTAAGTGGCTCAGAAAATGGATGGATGGCTGAATAAATAAATAATGCATCTGTGGTTGTCTTTCTAGGCATAAAACCATACTGCTCCTCACAAATTCTAACTTCTGCCCTGAGTCTAACCTTCATTACTTTCACTCATAACTTCATTGTGTGGCTCATCAAATTTATTCCTCTATCTCACCCACAGTTTGCCCTGTGACTGAGTGGTGATCAGTTCAGGGTGTAGTCCCTAACCCTTCACCCGAAGTCCCCCTGGATAAGCTCCAGCACCCTGTAGCCTGGAACAGAATAAGCCAGGGGTGCCCAATGCGTCGATTGTTATCGATTGTGCCCACCCCGCTCTCCCAAAAAGAGGTCAGTTTATTGACAATCTCGTTGCTTGATTCAAATGTGGCCAATATGTCGATTGCGCAGGTAGATTGATGGAGATTTCGTTTGAGCAATCCTGACCTCATCTCACATGTCACTGCACATGTGCACATCGAGATGTGTTTTTCCAAAGTGGCTTTCTATTTATCGTCTGTGTCTTGCTTTCTCCACGGCAGTCGCTGCTATGCTCCTAACCACCACCTCCACCCCAACAGAACAGAGAAAGAATTAACACCAATGGACATGATGGACATAAAGACTTGGGCTTCAGTTGGATGACCGTGGCAACGATTATATATTTTAGCGCATGTGAAGGGTTTAACCCCAATGAGAGATACAGTGATCGCGAAGCAACTTTTTTTGTGAAGAAAACAAAAACAAAGCAAAGTTATTCGATCGTTGCTGAGATTATGTACGTTATGGATCCAGAATCCAAATCAATGTAGGCTTAATACCACCCTCATGTTCATTAAGGGAAATGGCACGGCATATTTTCACAACTTTGAAAGAGCAGAAAGGAGAGGACGCTGAGGAGGAATTTACCACTAGCAACTGTTACCTGCACTTGCTTACTTAGCTGTAGCTGAGCGCAGCCTCCCTTCATCCTTCACAGTCCCAGCTTCCTTTCCCTAAGAGTAAGTGAAGAATCATATATTACTAGCCCTATTTACTTTAATGTATTTTAGTTTATTATACGAAATACCCATACCCACCCATTTCCCGAACTGCTTGTCCTCACGAGGATCGCGTTAATTCTGCAGCCAATCCCAGCGGTCATCGTAAATTTGGACTTTAACGGTAAAATCCGACTAAAGTCGAAATGCGAGTTAAGTTGCTACTGTAGGAAGGGATCTCAGTCTTAGACCAAGGACTCCGTGTATAACAAAGCCTGGCACCATGCCCCAACACTTCTAGCCTAATTGCCTTTCCACCTGGTCTCCTTGACACAATATACTGTATCAACGTTTCTCCTAATTATTATGCCAACCAACTCTTGAGCGTTTTCTGTTTTAGTCCCAAAATTTAAAGTCCTCACATTCAGTGATAATTTCTGTGCGTTCACTTTCTTTCTCTTCTTTCTAAAGAAATACTGCAATTAAAAATGTCCGTCATAGAATGTAAAGTAACGAGTAGATTGATTTAAATTTAAAATTGATTGGTTGGAAAAAGACACCCTGAATCTGTATACCATTTGTTCATTCCATTCCCAAAGTGAAAGCTTTTTTTTCAGTCTAACACAACAATGGAAAATACCTGATTCATCATATTTACATCTTCGGTTCCGATCAATACTTGAAAATGGAACAACAGGACAAAGGACATATTTTATTTGCAGATTTACTGGCCAGGTTTAACTGAACCAAAAGGTTGACTATCATGCAAATACTGTATGTCTTGAGGTTTAATAATATGTTTCATCCATCCCTTTTCCTTATCGCTTATCCTCACTAGCATCGCGGGCAGGTTGCAGGGCACATACAAAACCATTTGCACTACTATCACACTTCTAGGCCATTTAGTCTTCATTCAACCTGCCATGCATGTTTTAGGGATGTGGGAGGAAAGCAGAGTCAAGCTGCGGCTATAGATGTATGGGTTAAGACCCCCTATATATGTATGTTTCTCGGTGTGTTGGTAAAGAGCTTCTACACGCAGTGAATCAAAGTACATCTTATTTCTTGGTGCTACCCATTCAGAGGCAGAGTGGGGCGGGCTATAGTTCCATAAAGATTTTTTTCTGGGCTCAATACATTTTTAAAGTGTGGTAACACTCAACCCACTGATCCCAACGCAGCAAGCTGATGGAACAATGGTGTTTCCTTCATAGATACACACAACTGGGAAACTTTAGGGAAAGTTAACTATTTAGATGCCTGTAAGCTAACAAACTAGCAATCTAAGGAGCTGAACAATTCACTCGACTGGAGCGACATTGTTAAAAAGTCAGTGTTCTGAGTTGTGTGTGTGCCTCTCACATAAGACACATGCATACCTACATGCTTGCACACTCACACACACACACACACACACACACACACACACTTGCTTAAGCACAGAAGAACACTTTATTAATATCCACAGGGTTGTTGACTTAAGCAAACTCATTTTCAGCATCATTTGATTGACAGGGAAATGTCTCATCTCATAATGTAGCAGCTGGAGGGCTGGCTTTAAAAGTTGACATTTTATGTGGGTTTTTTTTAGTAGGCAAAATTTTATTAAGAGCTAAAATCTCATTTTCAAGAGCCAATGGTCAGCATAAATTATTCAGGCAGCAGAATGTAAACAGTTCAATAACATGACAACATTCATACCATATATAAAAACAAAGAAAATAACCGTGATATTAAAATATATGGCATCATATTTTAAAACAGTCAAAATCGTTTCATTTAATATTATAACAATAATTATTATCAATCAATACAGCCACCCATTTTCTTAGCCGCTTATCCTCACAAGGGTCGCGGGAGTGCTGGAGCCTATCCCAGCTGTCACCGGGCAGGAGGCAGGGTACACCCTGAACTGATTGTCAGTCAATCACACGGAACATAGAGATGAACAGCCACACTCACAATCACACCTAGGGGCAATTTAGAGTGTCCAATTAGTGTTGCATGTTTTTGGGATGTGGGAGGAAAGCGGAGTGCCTGGAGAAAACCCACGACATTAACATGCAACCGCCACACAGTCGGGGCCGGGATTGAATCCTGTGAGGCCAACACTTTCCATCTGAGCCATCGTGCCGCCTATTATTATTAATAAGAATAAATATTATTATTATTATTAGTGGAACAGTGTTGCAGAGCTGTAAAGTGTTGGCCTCACAATTAAACGAGATGGCGAGATCCTCAATATATTCATTTCTGCCACCTCAAGTTCTGCTTCCTGTTGTCTGTTCACTGCCACCGTCTCTAATCCATACATCATAGGCAGTCTCACCACTGTTTTATTAACTTTGCTCTTCATCCTAGCAGAGACTCTTCTGTCACAAAACACACCAGACACCTTCCGTCACCTGTTCCAACCTGATTGGACCCGTTTCTTCATGTCCTTACCACACTCACCATGGCACTGGATTGTTGACCCCAAGTATTTGAAGTCCTCCACCTTCGCTATCTCTTCTCTCTGGAGCCTCACTCTTCCCCCTCCTCCCCTCTCATTCACGCACTTACAGTATATTCAGTTTTACTTCGGCTTATCTCCATTCCTGTCCTTTCCTGTGGATGTCTCCATTTTTCAAGTGTTCTTCCTCCTGCTCACTGCTTTCATCGCATATCACAATGTCATCAGTGAACATCATGGTGCAAGAGGATTCCAGTCTAACCTCATCTGTCAGCCTATCCATTACAACAGCAAACAGGAAGGGGCTCAAAGCTGATCCCTGATGCAGTCCCACCTCCACCTTAAATTCTTCTGACACACCTAAAGCATATCTCACCAGTGTTCCACTGCCCTCGTACATGTCCTGTACTATTCTAACATGTTTCTTTGCCACACCAGACTTGCGCATGCAGTACCACAGTTCCTCTCTTGGTACTTTGTCATAGGATTTCTCGAGGTCTATAAAGATACAATGTACAGTAGCTCCTTCTGACCTTCTCTGGACTTTTACACTCGCGTCCTCAAGGTAAATAATGCATCTGTGGTACTCTTTCTAGGCATGAAGCCATACTGTTGCTCGCAGATACTTACTTCTGTCCTGAGTCTAGCCTCCACTACTCTTTCCCATAACTTCATTATGTGGCTCATCAACGTTATTCCTCGATATTCCCACAGCTCTGCAAATCGCCTTTTTTCTTAAAAATGGTAACTAGCACACTTTTCCTCCATTCTTCAGGGATCTTCTTGCCCGCTAATATTCGGTTAAATACAGTGAAGAAAACAAGTATTTGAACACCCTTCTATATTGCAAGTTCTCCAACTTAGAAATCATGCAGGGGTCTGCAATTTTTTTAGTAGGTGCATGTCCACTGTCGTCTTCTTTTTCTTTCGGGTTGTCCTGTTAGCGTGTCATTTTTTCCATCAAAGCCCATTTCGTGCATCTTCTTCTGTAACACCCACTGTCCTCATGTCCTCCCTCACAACATCCATCAACCTATTCTTTGGTCTTCCTCTCGCTCTTTTGACTGGTAGGTCTATCCTCAGCATTCTTCAGCCAATGTACTCACTCTCTCGGCTCTGAACATGTCCAAACAATTGAAGTCTGCTCTCTCTAACCTTGTCTCCAAGACATCCAACATTGGCTAGCCCTCTAATGAGCTCATTTCTATTCCTATCCAGCCTGTTGACACTAAGCGAGAACCTCAGAATCTACATTTCTGCTACCTGCTTGGTGTATGGCCACTGTGAGAGAGAGAATCTGAAAAGAAAAATCCAGAAATCACAATGTATTATATTTTTAATGATTTATTTGTGTGATACACCTACAAATAGGTATTTGAAAACGTCTATCAGCTAGAATTCTGACCCTCAAAGACTTGTTAGTCCGCGTTTAAAAGTCCACCTCCACTCCATGTATTATCCTGAATCAGATGCACCTGTGTGAGGTTGTTACCTGCATAAAGACACCTGTCCACCCCATACAATCAGTAAGACTCAAACTTGTAACATGGCCAAGACCAAAGAGCTGTCCAAAGACACCAGAGACAAAATAGTACAAGTCCACACAACTGGAAAGGGCTACGGAGAAATTGCCAGGCAGCTTGGTGGAAAAAAGGTCCACTGTTAAAGCAATCATTAGAAAATGGAAGAAGCTAAACATGATTGTCAATATCAATAGGAGTGGAGCCTCATGCAAGATATCACCTCGTTGGGTCTCAATGACTCTTAGAAAGGTGAGGAATCAGCCCAGGACGACACGACAGGACCGGGTCAATGACCTGAAAAGAGTTGGGGCAACTGTTTCCAAGGTGTTGATAATACACTAAGACGTCATGGTTTGAAATCATGGAAGGTTCCCCTGCTGAAACCAGCACATGTCAAGGCCGTCTTGAGTTCACCAATGACCATTTGGATGATGCAGAGGAGTCATGGGAGAAAGTTTTGTGGTCAGATGATTCTACTAACCGTGTTTGGAGGAAGAAGAATGATGAGTTCCATCCCAAGAACACCATCCCGACTGTGAATCATTGGGATGGTAGCATCATGTTTTGGGGGTGTTTTCCTGCACATGGGACAGGACGACTGCACTTTATTAAGGAGAGGATGACCACGGCCAAGTATTGTGAGATTTTGGGGAACAACTGCTTTCCCTCAGTCAGAGTATTGAAGATGGGTCGTAGCTGGGTCTTTCAACATGACAATGACCCAAAGCACACAGCTAGGAAAACCGAAGAGTGGCTCCGTCAGAAGCATATCAAGGTTCTGGCGTGGCCGAGCCAGAACTAAACCAAATAGAAAATCTTTGGAGGGAACTGAAACTCCGTGTTTCTCAGCGACAGCCCAGAAACCTGTTTGATCTAGAGGAGATCTGTGTGGAGGAGGGGGCCAAAATCCCTCCTACAGTGTCCAAACCTGGTGAAAAACTACAGGAAATGTTTGACCTCTGTAATTGAAAACAAAGGCCACTGTAACAAATATTAATTTGGTTTTCCCATGTGTTCAAATACTTATTTGCAGCTGTATCACACAAATAAATCGTGAAAAAATCATACGTTGAGATTTCTGCATTTTTCTTTTTAGATTATCTCTCTCACAGTGGACATGCACTGACAATGAAATTTTCAGACCCCTCCAAGATTTCTAAGTGGGAGAACTTGGTGTTAAAATACTTATTTTCTTCTCTGAACATTGGTCAAAACCTCCACTGCCACATCTCCAAATTGCTTCCATACCTCAACAGGTATGTCATCAGGACCAACTGCCTTCCCATTTTTCATCCTCTTGAGTCTCTTTCTAACTTCCCCCTTACTAATCATTGCCACTTCCTGGTCCTTCACACTTGCGTCTTCTATCCTTTCTTCTCTCTCATTTTCTTCATTCATCAACTTCTTAAAGTATTATTTCAATCTGTTCGGCACACTAATGGCACCAGTCAACACATTTCCATCTCCATCCTTAATTACCTTTACCTGCTGCATATCCTTCCCATCTTGATACCACTCTCTGGCAACTTGTAGAGATCCTTTTATCCTTCTTTCATGTCCAACCTGGTGTACATGTCGTCATATGCCTCTTGTTTAGCCTTTACCACCTTTACCTTTGTCCTAATTCACATCTCAATGTATTCCTTTCGCCGCTGCTCAGTCCTGTCAGTGTCCCACTTCTTCTTCGCTAATCTCTTTCCTTGTCTAATTTGCTGTAATTTGGAGCTCCACCACCAAGTCTCCTTCTCCCCTTTCCTACTAGAAGACACACAAAGTACTCTCCTGCCTGTTTCTCTGATCACCTTAGCTGTTGTAGTCCAGTCTTCCAGGAGCTCCTCCTGTCCATGGAGAGCCTGTCTCACCACTTTCCGAAAGTGCGCACAACATTCTTCCTTTCTCATCTTCCACCACATGGTTCTCTGCTCTACCTTTGTCTTCTTCATCTTTTTACCCATCACCAGAGTCATCCTACTCACCACCATCCTATGCTGTCGAGCTACATTCTCCCCTACATCAACCTTACAGTCAGTAACATCCTACCTATTACATCGTCTGTACAAAATATAATCCACCCGTGTGGTTCTACCTCCACTATTGTAGGTCACTTTTTGTTCCTGCAATTTCTGGGAAAAAGTGGTCACTCCTGGCATTTACATCCTTTTGCAAAGTCCACCACCATCTGTCTCTGAAAGTTCCTTTCCTGGATGCCGTGCTTACCCATCACTTCTTCATCGTCCCTATTTACTTAACCAAAATGTCCATTACAATCTGCACAAATCACGACTCTCACGGTCCGGGATGCTCAGAACTACTTCATCCAATTCCTTCCAGAATTTCTCTTTCAACTCTTGGTCAACTTCTCCTATTCCTTTCGGCTTCTCCCGTGACGGGTTGCCACAGTGTGTCATCTGTTTCCACCGAAGCCCATCTCGTGCATCTTTCTCTCTAACACCCACTGAATT
This sequence comes from Syngnathoides biaculeatus, assembly GCF_019802595.1. Lineage (NCBI taxonomy): Eukaryota > Metazoa > Chordata > Actinopteri > Syngnathiformes > Syngnathidae > Syngnathoides > Syngnathoides biaculeatus. The sequence continues at coordinate 1,850,568 of NC_084662.1, read as the reverse complement.
CATGTACCCCCTCACAACACCCATGAACCTTTTCTTTGGTCTTCCGCTCCCTCTTTTTGTCTGGCAGCTCCATCCTGAGCACCCTTCTACCACTATACTCACTCTCTCGCCTCTGAACATGTCCAAACCATCTAAGTCTGCTCCCTCTAACCTTGTCTCCAAAGCATCCAACTTTGGCTGTCCCTCTAATGAGCTCATTTCTAATCCGATCCAACCCGTTCACTCCAAACGAGAACCTAAGCATCTTAATTTCTGTTACCTCCAGTTCTGTTTCCTGTTGTTTCTTCTGTGACATCGTCTCTAGTCCAAACCCTCATCACTGTTTTATAGACTTTGCACTTCATCCTAGCAGAGACTCTTCTGTCACATAGAACACTAGACACCTTCTGCCCACTGTTCCACCCCGCTTTTACCCGTTTCTTCACCTCCTTACCACACTCTCCATTGCTCTGTATTGTTGAGCCCAAGTATTTGAAGTCATCCACCCTCGCTATCTTTTCTCCCTGGAGCGTCACTCCTCCGCCACTGCCGTTGCTCGCAGATACTTACTTCTGTCCTGAGTATAGCCTCCACGACTCTTTCCCTTAACTTCATTGTGTGGTCCCTGTAGCCTCACTCTTCCCCCTCCACCTTTGTCATTCACGCACATATAATCTGTTTTACTTCGGCTAATCTTCATTCCTCTCCTTTCCAGTGCATGTCTCCATCTTTCTAATTGTTCCTCTGCATGCTCCTTGCTTTCACTGCATATCACAATATCATCTGCGAAGATTATGGTCCAAGGGGATTCCAGTCTAACCTCATCTGTCATTACCACTGCAAACAGGAAGGGGCTCAGAGCTGATCCCTGATGCAGTCCCACCTCCACCTTAAATTCCTCTGTCACACCTAAGGCACACCTCACCATTGTTCTGCTGCCATCATACATGTCCTGTACTATTTTAACATACTTCTCTGCCACACCAGACTTATGCATGCAGAACCACAGTTCCTCTCTTGGTATTCTGTCATAGACTTTCTCTAGATCCACAAAGACACAATGTAGCTCGTTCTGACCTCTGTACTTTTCCACGAGCATCCTCAAGGCAAATAATGCATCTGTGGTACTCTTTCTAGGCATGAAACCATACTGGTGCTCGCAGATACTTACTTCTGTCCTGAGTCTAGCCTCCACTACTCTTTCCCATAATTTCATTGTGTGGCTCATCAACTTTATTCCTCTATAGTTTCCAAGGTTCTGAACATTGCCTTGTTCTTAAAAATTGGGACTCGCACACTTTTTCTCCATTCTTCTGTCATCTTCTCTCCCACTAGTATTCGATTGAATAAGATGGTCAAAAACTCCACAGCCACCTCTCTAAATTGCTTCCATACTTTCCATTTTTCATTCTGTTCAGTGCCTTTCTAACTTCTCCCTTACTGATCAGTGCCACATCCTGGTCATTCACGCTTGCCTCTTCTAGTCTACCTTTTCTCCCATTTTCTTCATTCAGTAACTTCTTAAAGTATTCTTTCCATCTTCTTAGCACACTACTGGCACCAGTCAACATATTTTCATCGCTATCCTTTACTTGCTGCATATCCTTCTCATCTCTATCCCTCTGTCTGGCCAACCTGTAGAGATCCTTTTCTCCTTGTTTCGTATCTAACCTGGTGTAAAAATCATCATGTCTTTTGTTTAGCCTTTGCCACCTCTATCTTTGGCCTACGTCGCATCTCATTGTATTCCTTCCGCCTCTCCTCAGTCCGCTCCATGTCCCACTTCTTATTCGGGAACCTCTTTTCTTGACTTGCTGTATTTTGGGGTTCCACCACCAAGTCTCCTTCTCACCTTTGCAACCAGAAGACACCCCAAGTACTCTCCTGCCTGCCTCTCTGAGTACCTTGGCCAGGAGTATTCCAGTCTTACGGGAGTCCTTCCTGTCCATCTAAAGCCTGTCTCACCTCTTTCCAAAAGGCCTCAGAACCTTCTTCCTTTCTGAACTTCCACCACCTGATTCTCTGCTCTATCTTTTGTCTTCTTAGTATTCTTACCCGCTACCAGAGTCATCCGACACACCACCATCCAATGCTGTCGAGCTACACTTTCGCCCATCACTACCTTACAATTGTAACCTCCTTCAGATTGCACCGTCTCCACAAAATATAATCCACCTGCATGCTTCTACCTCCACTCTTGTAGGTTACTTTATGTTCCTGTCTATTCTAGAAATAAGTGTTCACCACTGCCAATTCCATACTTTTGCGACGTCCACCATCATCTGACACTCAAAGTTCCTTTGCTGAATGCCGTACTTACCCATCACTTCTTCATCGCCCTTGTTTCCTTCGCCAACATGTCCATTGAAATTTGCACTAATCACAATTCTCTCTCTCTCTGGGATGCTCAGGACTACTTCGTGTAGTTTCTTCCAGAATTTTTCTTTCAACTCGAAGTCACATCTTACCTGTGGGGGATAGCCGCTAATCACATTATACACAATATGCTCAATTTCAAATCACTCATCACTCGATCTGATACTCTTTTCACCTCCAAGACATTCTTAGCCAGCTCTTCCTTTAAAATAACCCCTACTCCATTTTTCTTCCCATCGACTCTCTAAATCCAAACCATGCTTCTAAGACTTATTCCCTTTCCACTTGCTCTCTTGGATGCACAATATATGAACCTTTCTCCTTATCATCATGTCAACTAACTCCTGAACTTTTCCTGTCATAGTCCCGACATTCAAAGTCCCTACACACAGTTGTAGGGTCTTGGCATGCCTCTTCTTCTTCTGCCAACAAATCAACTTTACTCCTCTTCCTTGTCTCCGACCCACATTATCTTAATTTCCACCGACATCCTGCTGGTTAACAGTGCCACATGGTGGCGTTGTTAACCCAGGCTATGGCCGATACGGTATGTGATTCTTTAGATAAATGCTCATATTTATTTGGCACAGTTTTACGCCAGATGGCCTTCCTGACGCAACCCTCTCCCTTCATCTGGGTTTGTGACCAGCCTTCAGATTGCACTGGCTTGTGCCCCCATAGGCCAGCATTATACTTGATCTAATATGCTCTATATAATGATTGTATCATTCTTACAAAAGGTCACTGACTGTTGTGGCAAACATGCCCGACTTTGGTGTGGGTAATGTGGGACCAATTCTCACTCAATGATGGTCTCGATATAAAACCTGCGATTGACTGGTTCAGGGTGTAGTCTGCCTTTCAGCCAATATTTGCTGGAATAGGCTACAGAACTCCCGTGAGGATAAGCGGCTTGGACAATGGGCATGGACATTGTTTTATAAAAAAAAAAATTAAACTAGCCCTCGGTCAGCGTCATAGTTTTGCAGGAAATATATTGTCCTGACAAAATGTGTTATCGTGGCAGGCTGAAACATAATATAGTGAGAGAGAGCAAGAGTACACAAAAATTGTCCAAATAAAAATCTGCAAAATATCTGGTCAGGGAAGTCATGAACTTCTTATAGCAGAGAATTATTATATCTGTAATCCGTGGTGATGATAAATTGCGAGGCCTCATTGTTCCAGGGCTGTTTCCAAACATGCGTATTCTGGGACTAATATAGTCACTGTAAAATTAGCGATGAATTGAAATACAGAAAAATCATTTTAGAGCCACCTACCAGTTGTTGACTTGTAGAATGGTGAGGCCTGTATCTTGTGCAAGTTGTTTCTTCTGTTCTTCTGAAGGGTACGGGTGCTTTGGGGGATAAGAAAGAGTGAGTGATTTTAATATTCCCAACTATCAGAAGTGAAAACGCTATAAGGTGTCACATGCCCTAATTCCTATATTGCAAAAAAAAAAAAAAAAAGAGCCTGACCAAGGTTTGCCCCGACAACACTTGGGGCTAAAAGCACGTGTCTTTGTGTGACATTATTTGACATTATTCGGGATTGTCTGACAAATGATCGGATGGGATGTAAATAGGCACAATAGTGTCTTTTGTCGGGGGCCCTGGCAAGGCCAGGACCTCTTTCACCCTTCAACCCCTCCCCACCTCGCTTCATGCCCCTATCCTCGCACCAAGTCATTTGCGTGACTTTCTGTGTGTGTGCGTGTGCGTGTGTATGTGTGTAAGAGAGAGAGAGAGAGAGAGAGAGAGAGAGAGAGAGAGAGAGAAAGATGGAGAGTGGAGGACAGTGAGAGAGAGAGAGAGAGATGGCGAGTGGAGGACAGCAGATGGCAAACAGGTGACCCATGTACTGGGAAAAATTGTCGCGGGGCAATCGCCATTCTGCTGCTGTCAGACCTTCGGCTGCCTCCTGCGGTCGTTAGTGAAGGATGACTTTCTGAGAACTTAATTTTCAACTTCTTTTCAGATTTGGTGAAAAAAAAACTGCATGTGCACAGTAGTTGATAAATCGACGTTTGTACTCAGCATAGGCATTTAACGCTTGAAAACAACTAACTGCCAATTACGTTTTTGGCATCTCGTCTTGCAAATTACAGAGAACATGAACATGTGGTGCCATCGCCAGAGCAGCGAAATGACCAGGCAAATACATAATATTAATAGGAATCCAAGAGTAACAAAAAAACTTGGTAGTCAACAATAATAGTAGTTAGCCTCACTAAAAGTGATTGAATTATCAATCACTGATCACTGATAGTCTAAAAAGAGCGCTGATTCCTCGGCTTTATCCTCATCTGATGAAGAAATAGCAGTATCGGTTGATCGGGAAGACGGAGGAATACTGCATTCTTCTCTACGACTTCCTTACAATCAGTAACCTTTAAACTATCTCACCAGCACAGGATATAATACAGCTTCTACCTCCTCCACTCTGGTCGGTGACCCTATGTTCATTCCTCTCCCAGGAGAAAGTGTTCACTACAACAATTCCCATTCCCAATTTTTGCAGTCACACCCATCTCTACCTTCAAGTTTCTTTTCTGAGTGCTGAACTTACCCATTAGTCCTTCATCAACTCTGTTTCCTTCATGAACATCTCCACTAAAATCTGCACCAATCATGACACTCAATCTGCCTGGGATCCTCTCAACTACTTTGTCAAGATCCTTACACAAGTTCTCTTTCATCTCTAGGTCACATCCTACCTGTAGGGCATGGCCAGTAATAACATTTTTCCATAACACCCTCAATTTCAAGTTTCATCCTCATCACTCAATCTGATAATCTTTTCACCTCCCAGACGTTCTTAGCTAACTCTTCATTTAAAATAATTGGTACTTCATTGCTCTTTACCATCCACACCATGGTAAAATAATTTAAACCCAGCCCCTAAACGTCCATCCATACTGCCTTTCCACCTGGTCACCTTATATTAACTTTTCTTCTAATCATATCAACCAACTTCGGATATCTTCTTGTCATTCTCTCAACATTCTGCATTCCTCTTCACTCTCTCCCGAAGAAGCTGTTTTCCACCTCTCCTTCGTTTTCGACCCAGAGTAGCTGAATTTCCACTGATGCGCTGCTGGCTAATGATGCCGGGGGCGGACATTGTTAACCCACATCCCAACAGATCTAGTATTGAATTCTTTAGATGATCACTCGTGTATAAGCATCCAGACTCCCTGAAAATTGTCACTATTTAAATATAATTTTGCAAGTTCATTTTAATGTTTTGAATTGATAAAAATGTACTCTTTAAAGGTTTTTCAATTTTCATTCCAATTTAGATAGATAGATAGATAGATAGATAGATAGATAGATAGATAGATAGATAGATAGATAGATAGATAGATAGATAGATAGATAGATAGATAGATAGATAGATAGATAGATAGATAGATATAGATAGATAGATAGATAGATAGATAGATAGATAGATAGATAGATAGATAGATAGATAGATAGATAGATAGATAGATAGATAGATAGATAGATAGATAGATAGATAGATAGATAGATAGATAGATAGATAGATAAACTTGTGTACACACTAACACACATGAATATAATGTTGAAATGGACGGTGCCTTGTGAATGTATTCGACCCCCTTGAACTTTTCAACCTTTCACCACATTTCAGGCTTCAAACATAAAGATATAAAATTGTCATTTTTTTTGTGAAGAATCAACAATCACAATCGTGAAGTGGAACAAAATTTATTGAATGTTTTATACTTTTTTAAAATATAAAAACCTGAAAGGTGCGGCATGCAATAATATTCGGCCCCGTTACTTTCAGTGCAGCAAACTTACTCCAGATGTTCAGTGAGGATCCAATGTTGACTGATGATGATAAATAGAATCCACCTCTGTGTAATCAAGTCTCCGTATTAATGCATGTGCTCTGTGACAGTCTCAGGGTTCTGTTTAAAGTGCAGAGAGCATCATGAAGACCAAGGAGCACACCAGGCAGGTCCGAGATACTGTTGGGGAGAAGTTTAAAGCCGGAGTTGGATACAAAAAGATTTCCCAAGCTTTAAACATCTCAAGGAGAGAGGCCCCATAGCTCAGTGGTTAGAGCACTGGTTTGGTAAACTAGGGGTTGTGGGTTCGTATCCCACTGGGGCCTCCACTCCCTGAGAAGGGTTGCGTCAGGAAGGGCATCCGGCGTAAAAATTGTGCCAAACATATATGTGCGTTCATCTGAGATGACACGCTGTGGCGACCCCGAAAGGGACAAGCTGAAAGAAACTTTAAACATCTCAAGGAGTATTGTGACTAATCAGAGATGCAGCCAGGAGGCCCATGATCACTCCGGATGAACTGCAGAAATCTACAGCTGAGGTGAGAGAGTCTGTCCATTGGACAAACATCAGTCATACACTGCACAAATTTGGCCTTTATGGAAGAGTGGCAAGAAGATAGCCATTTCCCAAAGATATTCAGAACAAGTCTCATTTAAAGCTTGCCACAAGCCACCTGGGACACACACCAAACATGTGGAAGAAGATGCTCTGGTCAGATGAAACCAAAATCGACGTTAAAATGGCGTAAAAGCAACACAGTTCATCACCCTGAACATACCATCCCCACTGTCAAACAAAACATAAGCCAAATCTACAATGAAATGGTTCACAAATAAACGTATCTAGGTGTTAGAATGGCCAAGCCATACTCCAGACGTGAATCCAATTGAGAATCTGTGGGCAGAACTGAAGACTGCTGTTCACAAACACTCTCCATCCAACTTCACTGAGCTCTAGCTGTTTTGCAAGGCAGAATGGGCAAGAATATCAGTCTTTCGATGTTAAAAACTGACATACCCCAAGCGACTTACAGCTACAGCAGTATTTGGAGCAAAAGTTGGCGCTACAAAGTATTCATGTAAGGGGGCCGAATTATTGCATGCCCCACTTTTCAGGTTTTTATTTGTGAAAAAAAGTTTAAAATATCCAATAAATTTCGTTCCACTTCACGATTGTGTCCCACTTGTTGATTCTTGCCACAAAAAAAAAAAAAAAAAATATGTTTGAACCCTAAAATGTGGGGAAAGGTTGAAAAGTTCAAGGGGACCAAATACTTTCACAAGGCACTGAAGCATATGCATTTTGACAATACAGCAGTGATGCTGCTTCAACACGGGAAAAAAATTGTCAAGTTACTTGATTTTTTTTCTCTTTTTGCAACTTATCCAAGTCCAATATTTCATATGGTTCAATTGTGCAAACCTGTTGTCAAATCAATGGGACATAATTCAGATCAAGTACCTGCACTGCACAAATGTCACCTGAATAGAGAAACAGATCTTGGGAAAGAATGAGTCCACTTTTCTAAGTGTTAGGCTACTAGTGGTTTGGCATTGGTCTCTTCTATGTTGCCAAAATGTAAGGCTGCATGGAAACCAACAGGCAAATGAGACGATAATGAACAATATCGTGAATCAAAACCTTTAGAGTTGCTTTCTCTGCAGCCTCCTCAGAAGGGGATCTTTGAAGTCCCTTCAGAATGCACGACAAAAGCATGAAGCTCCGACGGAAGAGCCCCATACCTTGTAATCAACCGTAGGCCTCACACAGCAACCTCTGACAAAACATAATCCAGCTCCATTCACAACCTCAACATCTGATGAATGCTTGATCGCTTGGGTGTTGCAGTGGTCCTTTCGGAAGCTAAAGTCTCCTTACACATTTTCATTG